>NC_042615.1:102376382-102683651 GCF_901001135.1 Rhinatrema bivittatum | reverse complement strand
TCCTGGTTTTGGCCCTATCCCTACTCCTTCTCCTATTCCTCTTCCCCTAGCACTCCTGCCCTCATTATCCCTCCTCCTCTCCTCCCTCCTCTCTTCAAGCCTCTCCTCTCCTCTCTCCCCATGCCTCTCATGCTCCATCCTCTCCACAACCACCACTCCCCACTCCACCTCCACACTCTTCCACTCCTCCTCTACATGCCTCCTCTCCTCCACTCCTCTTCCACACACCTCACTCTTCCACATCACCACTCCTCCACACAAAAAGACCAAAGAGAAACATGACAAACAAAATCTTTCACAGATACAAAATGACAAATGAGACCAAGGGATAGGGAAACAGATTATAATACTAAACTGGACAACTCAGTAATTGTACAAAAAGCTCCGACTATCTTCAAGAACTCCAAAAACTCCTCACTTCCTCTCTTCTACTTCTGACACACCCTCAAAGAGGCAGCTGCAGGAACATGACACCAGAACTAAGATAGATTATTTACTTATATCTCAGAAGTACTTTCCCAGTCTACTCTCATCAGATATTGCCCCAATAGTAATTTCAGACAATGAGCCAGTCTCATGTGTATTGACCAATCTTTCCTTTTCTTTGGGGAGACCAGAGTGGCGGATGCACAACCTTGGGTGTAGGTGGTGCTTCTATCAATGTTCTGGATTTTGGAAATACTTTACAGCGCCCCCTCTGAAATCACGCTGGAGGGAATATGGACTGTTCTAAAATCTTTAGAGTCTTCAATTCCTTCATTATCTCAAGTTACTTTGGACACTAAGTATCAGGTTAGCTAATGCTAACTTGATTTCCTCCTTTAGCCCTAAATTGGATGGTATTGAGACACAGCTTTCAGTTGTTGAGAAAACACAACGAATTGTGGTTCAATCTGATTTGGTAAATAACAAAAAACTGAAAAACACAGAAAATTCACTGAGATCCCATAACTTAAGAATATTGAATTTTCCTGTGATAAATCTGATTTCTCCTCTGGATCTCTTTAAAACATATGTTTCCCAGGTGTTTTAAAGATACCATACTATGCAATGCCTGTGATAATGAAGGTATACTATATACCCCAAGCTTCTGAACGCGGAGCTGATGTGCCTATACAATCATCCTTGCTGTATCTTTCAGGGATCCTTGAAATGTCGCAAGGGACTGAGTTAGAAGAAGAGCACTTTTGGTTTCATTTGTGTTTCTTTTGGACAGGAACAATATCTTCAGATTCTTCTTTCATAATAGACTGTCTCTGTTCTACAGACAAAAGCTCTGGATTTACCCAGACCTTACTAAAAGTACCCAAACTTGCAGAAAAACATTTTCTATTTATTCATCCGAATGTGCTTCAAAGAGGGGCACAGTTCACTCTTTGATATCCATGCAAATTAGAGATGTGATTCGGCCGAACCTTTTGATTCAGCCTTTATTGGCTTGCAGTTCGGGCCAATTTTTGTTTCAGCTGCCCCGAACCCCCCCCCTCACTCCAACCCTTCAGATTTAATTTATTGCAACCCCCACCCTCCTGACCCCCCAAGATGTACCCAACCCACCCCCCCCCCCAAGACTTACCGAAAGTCCCTGGTGGTCCAGCAGGGATCCCGGGAGCAATCTCCCGCTCTCGGACTGTCAGCTCCCAGTAAACAAAATGGCACTCATGGGTTTTTGTTTGGGGTATCTGGGATAGAAAATTTCTTGGTGGGGGCTCTTTATGTCCGGGAGGGTATAGAGTCCAACAGCTTAGTAGAATCTATATGGGTAGAAATCCCATGTGATTGGGTAAGAGTATAGTGAAAGGAGTTTACTACCATCCACCTGGACAAAATGGTCAGGCAGATGATGAAATGCTAAGAGAAATCAGGGAAGCTAACCAATTTGGCAGTACAATAATAATGGGAGACTTTAATTACCCCAGTATTGACTGGGTAAATGTAACATCAGGACTTGCTAGAGACATAAAGTTCCTGGATGTAATAAATGACTGCTTCATTGAGCAATTGGTTCAGGAACTAACAAGAGAGGGAGCTATTTTAGATTTAATTCTTAGTGGAACACAGGATTTGGTGAGAGAGGTAAAGGTGGTGGGGCCACGGCAATACTGATCATACCATGATCAAATTTAAACTAATAACTGGAAGGGGGACAATAAGTAAATCTACAGCTATAACCCTAAATTTTCAAAAGGGAAACTTTGATAAAATGAGGAAAATAGAAAGAAACTGAAAGGTGCAGCTGCAAAGGTTAAAAGTGTTGAACAGGCATGGACATTGTTTAAAAGTACAATCCTAGACGTGCCGTCCAGGTGCATTCCACACATTAAGAAAGGTGGAAGGAGGGCAAAAGGATTACTGGCATGGTTAAAAGGTGAGGTGAACCAGGCTATTTTAGCCAAAAAAAACATCCTTCAAAAATTGGAAAAAGGATCCAACTGAATAAAATAGGATAAAGCATAAGCATTGTCAAATTAAGTGTAAAACATTGATAAGACAGGCGAAGACATAATTTGAACTGAAATTGGCAGTAGAGGCAAAAACTCATAATAAAAACTTTTAAAAATATATCTGAAGCAAGAAACCTGTGAAATTTCTGATCTATTAATTAAAATTTGTAACTTATCATTAAACTCATCTATTGTAACTGAAGTCTGGAGAGTTGCCAATGTAACCCCAATATTTAAAAAGGGCTCCAGGGGTGATCCAGGAAACTACAGACCAGTGAGCCTGACTTCAGTGCCAGGAGATATAGTGGAAACTATTCTAAAGATCAAAATTGTAGAGCATATAGAAAGACAGTATAATGGAACACAGTTAACATGGATTTACTTATGGTAAGTCTTGCCTAACAAATCTGCTTCATTTTTTTGAAGGGGTTAATAAACATGTTGTTGCGATTCTTCCCTGTTTCTCACCTTTTTTTCTTTTTTTTTTAATGCTGCCATTTCTTCAGCATGGCTGGAGCCACACTATTACAGCTTCCCTGCAGCCAGGGCTGCTGATGCTTTCCTCAAGCGGGATGGAGCTGTGCTGTTACAGCTTTTAGTGGCTTGGAGCCACCGACGCTCTCTCCACATGGCTGGAGCCACGCTATTTCATTCGGCACGGCCCGGAGGCCGCCAACTCACTTCCTTCACGGCAGAACCCGCATTTGGGTATCTCCTGCGCACAGGGGATCGCTGATAGCATTCCCCTGTGGGCTGGTGGCCGCCAACGTCACTGCTGCCATCTGCAGCAGGAAGCCAGCGCCGCCCAGGTCTCTATACGGCCAGGAGGCCATTACCAGCACGCCCATGTTGGAGGCCACTGAACTTACCTTGAGCCCTCCTTGGGGAAAGGTCCATCATCCCTGGCCTTGCTTGATGCTCGAAGCCGTCCGTGGTCAATTTTCTGTGGCAGGAAGCCACCTCCAACATCAGGGCTTGCTTCAGGGCCTAGTTCCTGCTCCTGCAGTCTTCAGCAGCAGGGACACCACTCTCCAAGGTCCTGCCCCTTCTTCCTAAGGGGCAAAGCCATGCCTCCTCTCCTCTCTTAAAGGTACAGCCAGGGAGTGGTGCACCTCTGATGTCATCAAGGGAGTCTCATCTTCAGCCCTATAAAAAGGTCCTGGCTTTACTTCAACATTGCCTTCACAAGGAGCCAATGCTCCCTAGGACTTCTCTGCATCCAGCTTCTCATTGGCATTCTGTTTCGTATTTGGAATTCCTAGTTTGTCTTCGTTGTGGTCTCACGTCTGATCCTGCGTCTTCGTCTTCATCTCCTGATGTCCTTGTCTTCAGATGTCATCTCTTCCTTTTCGTCAGTTTCTCAACGATGGACTCTTCCTCACCTGTACCTTGGCTTCTCCTTGCCTTGCCTTCACTGGCCATGCAAGGCTCGTCTTGGTCCAGGCCTTGCTTGAGACTTCATGGGATTCTTCTATCTACCTGTTTGGGGAACCGCTAGCGTGGTCCGTGACCAGCCATGTTGGGCTGTGTAGGGCGCGCCGGCTGGCATGGTCCATGACCAGCTCTCATCGGCTGTGTAGGGCGCGTGACATGGCAATACCTTTCCAGTGTGGTGGATCTTGTGCCTCTTCATGAAGCCCTCAAATACCTTGAGTCATCATCTCAATTCTTCAATCAACTTGAGTCTTCGTCTTTGTTTGATGTCATCGCCCTTCAGCCACTGTCTGTCTTGTCACATTTGCTGCTCCTGTGTGGCAGGTCTGAAAGGGCTATCAAGTGGCTGGAGGGCTACTCCAGAGACCAACATTGCATTGTTGTGTCTCTCTTGATGTGTACAGGTATGGCAGTAGCCAGGATCCAGTAACACCAGCCTACACTTGGACACTCTTCACCTGCCTCGGTGCTATCCGGAGCTCCTCTACGGCGGCATCATGGCCCAAGGGTACACGAAATCACAAGAGAAGGGTCCGTTACCTGAGTTCCTGCAACACAAGTGGATAAAGGTGAACCAGTAGATGTAGTGTATTTTGGATTTTCAGAAGGCGTTTGACAAAGTCCCTCATGAGAGGCTTCTAAGAAAACTAAAAAGTCATGGGATAGGAGGCGATGGCCTTTTATGGATTACAAACTGGTTAAAGGACAGGAAACAGAGAGTAGGATTATATGGTCAATTTTCTCAGTGGAAAAGGGTAAACAGTGGAGTGCCTCAGGGATTTGTACTTGGACCGGTGCTTTTCAATATATTTATAAATAAACTGGAAAGGAACACTATGAGTGAGATTATCAAATTTACAGATGATACAAAATTATTCAGAGTAGTTAAATCATGAGAGGATAGTGATACATTACAGGAGGACCCTGGAAGACTGGGCATCCAAATGGCAGATGAAATTTAATGTGGACGAGTGCAAGGTGTTGCAGATAGAGAAAAATAACCCTTACTATAGTTTCACGATGTTAGGTTCCATATTAGGAACTACCACCCAGGAGAAAGATTGAGGCATCATAGTGGATAATACTTTGAAATTGTCAGCTCAGTGTGCTGCAGTCAAAAAAGCAAACAGAATGTTAGGAATTATTAGGAAGGGAATGGTTAATAAAACAGGAAATGTCATAATGCCTCTGTATCGCTCCATGGTGAGACTGCACCTTGAATACTGTGTACAATTCTGGTCGCCGCATCTCAAGAAGATAGAGTTGCGATGGAGAAAGTACAGAGAAGAACAACCAAAATGATAAAGGGAATGGAACAGCTCCCCTATGAGGAAAGGCTCAAGAAGTTGGGGCTGTTCAGCTTGGAGAAGAGATAGCTGAGGGGGGATATGATAGAGGTCTTTAAGATCATGAGAGGTCGTGAAAGAGTAGATGTGAATCGGTTATTTACACTTTCAGATAATAGAAGGACCGGGGGCATTCCATGAAATTAGCAAGTAGCACATTTAAGACTAATCGGAGAAAATTATTTTTCACTCAACGCACAATTAAGCTCTGGAATTTGTTGCCAGAGGATGTGGTTAGTGCAGTTAGTGTAACTGAGTTCAAAATTTTTGGATAAGTTCTTGCAGGAGAAGTCCATTAACTGCTATTAATCAAGTTTACTTAGCTAATAGTCACTGCTATTAATTGCATCAGTAGCATGGGATCTTCTTAGTGTTTGGATAATTGCCAGTTTCTTGTGGCCTGGTTTTGGCCTCTGTTGGAAACAGGATGCTGGACTTGATGGACCATTGGTCTGACCCAGCATGGCAATTTCTTATGTTCTTATGTTCTTGTTGGATTTGTCCTGATATTCTCTGCCTGTTTTCTTGAGCAATTTATTAAGTCTTTCTGCAAGAAGAGCATCTCCTCTATGTATTCCACTGCCATCATGGCTGTTAATACCTTCCCACCACCTCTGCTGCCCTTGGAATTAACAGAAGCATCACTACACTAAATAGCTATCTGAACACCCCCAGTGTTGCAGTTGGACACTGCTGGAGAGATAGTGGACCCTTGGGCCGACCTACCTAGGGAGGCAGGGTAGGCTGGGAGGTGGAGCCACAAGCTGGAGGAGTTCACCCAGGAACCAGGGACCCCCCCGCCCCCGGGAGGAGCCCGTAGGGTCCCGGGTCCTCGGGACTTGGAACTGAGACAGAAAGTCCAGAGGTTGAGATAGGCGTAGACCGGGACCAGAGCAAGCAGAAAGGATAGGAAGTCCAAGGTACCCGGAAGGCAGGGAACCGGCTGCACAGGGCCAAGGGCCGGCTGAAGGCAGGGCAGCGGGCGGCTGCGGAGTCTGTAGCAAACCGGAGTCTGAAGCAGGCTGTAGGCTGAAGCGGAGTCGGAAGCAGGCCGGAGTCAGAGGCTGGCTGTAGGCTGAAGCGGAGTCGGAGGCAGGCTGCAGGCTGAGGCGGAAGTCAGAAGCAAACCGGAGTCGGAAGCAGGCAGCAGGCTGAAGCGGAGTCAGAGGCAAACCAGAGTCGGGGCAGGCAGCAGGCTGAAGCGGAAGTCAGAAGCAAACCGGAGTCGGGGCAGGCAGCAGGCTGAAGCGGAAGTCAGTTACAAACCGGAGTCAGAAGCAGGCAACGTGGAGATCACCAGGAACGCAACTAAGAACAACTACAGAGTTGTGAACCTCATTGCAAGGCGATGAGAGACAGTTTGAGCGCCGGTTATATCGGGACTTGGGCGTGACGTCAGCAGCGCGGGTGGGGCCAGGCTTTCGGGAGCTGGGCGCTCAAGACTGACGTCCTCGCGCGCGCGCGAGACTGAAGGGAAGCAGGTACGTAATGGCGGCCGCCACGAGGAGTGAGAGAAGCCCCCGGGGTCCGGAGCGGGCGGAATGCGGTGATCCCTGAAGCGGAGGTAGGCGGGCTTGGGCCCTAACAGAAGGGAAGTGGTCGGGACCGCAACACCCAGTACAGTGGATGCAGGGAAAGCTTCCAAGGGATTTTGCTCTGTAGTATATAGGGATGTGAATCGTTTTTTGACGATTTAAAATATCGTCTGATATATTTTAAATCGTCAAAAATCATTAGGGCCATGATACAATACCAATTCCCCCAATTTATCGTCAAAAAATCGTAAATCGGGGGAAGGGGGAGGGCAGGAAAACCGGCACACTAAAACACCCTAAAATCCACCCACGACCCTTTAAATTAAATCCCCCACTCTCCCGAACCCCCCCCCCCAAATGCCTTAAATTACCTGGGGGTCCAGCGGCAGTCCGGAACAGCCTCCTGCAATTGAATCGTGTTGTCTTCAGCCGGCACCATTCTGCGCCGCCATTTTGCAAAATGGCGGCGCAAAATGGCGGCGGCCATAGACCAACACGATTCAACTGCAGGAGGTCGTTCCGGACCCCCGCTGGACTTTTGGCAAGTCTTGTGGGGGTCAGGAGGCCCCCCCAGCTGGCCAAAAGTCCCTGGGGGTCCAGCAGGGGTCCGGGAGCGATCTCCTGTCGCGAATCGTTTTCCGTACGGAAAATGGCGCCGGCAGGAGATCGACTGCAGGAAGTCATTCAGCGGGGTTCCGGAACGACCCGCTGAACAACCTCCTGTAGTCGACCTGCTGAACGACCTCCTGCAGTCGATCTCCTGCCGGCGCCATTTTCCGTACGGAAAACGATTCGCGACAGGAGATCGCTCCCGGACCCCCGCTGGACCCCCAGGGACTTTTGGCCAGCTGGGGGGCCTCCTGACCCCCACAAGACTTGCCAAAAGTCCAGCGGGGGTCCGGAACGACCTCCTGCAGTCGAATCGTGTTGGTCTATGGCCGCCGCCATTTTGCGCCGCCATTTTGCAAAATGGCAGCGCAGAAAATGCGCCGGCTGAAGACAACACGATTCAATTGCAGGAGGCCATTCCGGACCGCCGCTGGACCCCCAGGTAATTTAAGGCATTTTTGGGGGGGGGTTCGGGAGGGTGGGGGATTTAATTTAAAGGGTCGGGGGTGGGTTTTAGGGTGTTTTAGTGTGCTGGTTTTCCTGCCCTCCCCCTTCCCCCGATTTAGCTACGGACCGCCGCTGGACCCCCAGGTAATTTAAGGCATTTTGGGGGGGGGGTTCGGGAGGGTGGGAGATTGAATTTAAAGGGTCGGGGGTGGGTTTTAGGGGGTTTTAGTGTGCCGGTTCATGATTTTAACGATTTTCACAATACTCTAAACACCCAAACGGCGACGATACGATTCCCTCCCCCTCCCAGCCGAAATTGATCGTTAAGACGATCGAGGACACGATTCACATCTCTAGTAGTATAGCGAAAGGCTATGGCAGCTGGAATCATAAAGAAGAAGTGAAATGTGGTATATTTCCAGGAATTCTGTCTTGAATTCCTTTGTAGGTGATGCTAACAGCTGTCATAATATCTGAGACTGTGCATTTGAGTTTAGCAATATGGCTGAAACTGTTTAAGGCCAACAACCAAAGATGATGTAGCCTTTGCATGCTAAGGAGAATACAGTTATACTTTAGGTGCTTAGTTAACAAATAAAGGGGTGGATTTATCAAAATGTGGTAAGTACCGCATGAGATAGCAAAAGGGGGGTGTGTTTTATGCTAATATAGCATTTATCACAATTTGCACTAATTACCTGCATGACCATTTGTGAGAGAGAGAGAGAGAGAGAGAGAGAGAGAGAGAGAGAGAGAGACTGGCCATAATGCCATGGCTCATCGGTAGGTATTTGTATCCCTATGGTTGGCCCACCTAGTAACTCGAGGTGGGGTTTAGGTGAGTGTAGGGGGTTAGGGGCCACTTTGACATTCTAAGTGATACCTACGAACAGAACAGTGGTCTCTTGTGAAGATTTGCTGGCCTTCGGAGTGAGGAAACTCACTCCAAGATGAGATTTGGGCAATGTTCTCTCAACCTAGCTTGATGTTACCCAGGTAGAGAGTCCATCAAGCTAGGTTGAGAGAACCTTGTCCAAATCTCATCTTGGAGTGAGTTTCCTCACTCCGAAGGCCAGAAAATCTTCACAAGAGACCACTGTTCTGTTCGTAGGTATCACTTAGAATGTCAAAGTTGCCCCTAACCCCCTACACTCTTACCTAATCCCCACCTCGAGTTACTAGTTGAGCCTACCATAGGGATACAAATACCTACCTATGGGCCATGATACTATGGCCAGGCTCACTCTTTCTTGCTCTCTCTTTCTCTCTCTCTCTCTCTCTCTCTCTCTCTCTCTCTCTCTCTCTCTTGTGGATCTGATGATAAAATCTTATAGGGCAGATAGAAGTTATTATGCATCTGGTAAGAAAATGCCATACTGGATCTGGCCAATCCAGGCCATAAGAACCTGGCAAGTACCCAAAAACTAAGACCATTCCATGTTACCATTGCTAATGGCAGTGGCTATTCTCTAAGTGAACTTAATAGCAGGTAATGGACCTCTCCTCCAAGAACTTATACAATCCTTTTTTAAACACAACTATACTAACTGCACTAACCACATCCTCTGGCCAAAAATTCCAGAGTTTAATTGTGCATTGAGTGAAAAAGAACTTTCTTCGATTAGTTTTAAATGTGCCCCATGCTAATTTCATGGAGTGCCCCCTAGTCTTTCTACTATCCGAAAGAGTAAATAACCAATTCCCATCTACCCGTTCTAGACCTCTCATGATTTTAAACACCTCTATCATATCCCCCCTCAGTCGTCTCTTCTCCAAGCTGAAAAGTCCTAACCTCTTTAGTCTTTCCTCATAGAGGAGCTGTTCCATTCCCCTTATCATTTTGGTAGCCCTTCTCTGTACCTTCTCCATCGCAATTATATCTTTTTCGAGATGCGGTGAACATAATTGTACACAGTATTAAAGGTGCGGTCTCACCATGGAACGATACAGAGGCATTATGACATTTTCCGTTTTATTCACCATTCCCTTTCTAATAATTCCCAACATTCTGTTTGCTTTTTTGACTGCCGCAGCACACTGAACCGATGATTTCAATGTGTTATCCACTATGACGCCTAGATCTCTTTCTGGGTTGTAGCACCTAATATGGAACCCAACATTGTGTAATTATAGCATGGGTTATTTTTCCCTATATGCATCACCTTGCACTTATCCACATTAAATTTCATCTGCCATTTGGATGTCCAATTTTCCAGTCTCACAAGGTCTTCCTGCAATTTATCAAAATCTGCTTGAGATTTAACTACTCTGAACAATTTTGTGTCATCTGCAAATTTGATTATCTCACTCGTCGTATTTCTTTCCAGATCATTTATTAATATATTGAAAAGTAAGGGTCCCAATACAGATCTCTGAGGCACTCCACTGTCCACTCCCTTCCACTGAGAAAATTGTCCATTTAATCCTACTCTCTATTTCCTGTCTTTTAGCCAGTTTGCATTCCACGAATGGACATCGCCACCTATCCCATGACTTTTACTTTTCCTAGAAGTCTCTCATGAGGAACTTTGTCAAATGCCTTCTGAAAATCCAAGTATACTATATCTACCGGTTCACCTTTATCCACATGTTTATTAACTCTTTCTGCCTTTTTCTTTAAATATGGCTCTTGAAAGCTTAGGTTCATCATTCTGCTATAAATATAGTGGAATGATAATCCATAAAGAAAAAGGATTGGGGGGGCAAAAGTGTACAACCGGTTGTATATTGGCGGTATGTTTTTGCCTCCTGCAGTTGTGGCCATGCCACACTCTATCACCCCCATAGCACCAATAGAAAAGGTGGCATTAAATCTGGCATTACTACTGATACTACTACCACATTACCCTTAACTCCGCTGAAACTCCACCCTAACTCCAACCCTTTCTCTCATTTTAATTTCACCATCATGATGAGGTAGTTATAACATGTGTTAGAATGTTATCATGTGCAATAACGCCCTAATACACACAATAAGGCCACATCGTGATTTCATTAATGACCCTATCAGTTATTTGAAAGAAGTTCTGATGAAAAGTTCTGTTAGAAAATGGATACTCTTCACATTTGTCCTCCATTTATTATGTTATACATTTTTATATTTTTTGTCTTGATTTTAGCTGTGTGTTCGTTTCTCAGCTCTTTATAAATGTTTTAGATTTGTAAACCACTTTGGTCTGATTTGAAAATCTGGAATGGAATGGTGGTTTATAAAATTTTAAATTAATATCTATGATTATACTTTTTGCATGTACTGTACGTTCGTTGGAACAACAGTCTCTGAAGAAGAAGAATATTTTTCAATTGCTACATAGGCTGCCAGTTTGGTTCTCTTTCAAAACTCTTTGATACAACTGTTCTATTGATTAACAGAGGCTCCTGGTGTGAGTACAGGAGAATGCCCTGCAGAGGAAATCATTCTAGCAAGGTGGAAAGTTTGAAAAACAATATAAAGTTATTTCAGAAAGTCTAAACCAAAGATTTTAGTAAAAAGCTCAAAAAGATTTTGCACAACTGAGAGTAATAATGTAGGAAATGAGTTTTAACATGATATGCTCATGTGCCATCATCAGACGGGAATTTCTTATGGGTTCTCAGGCAATCAATGTCAGAGCCTTCTTCAGGGTACTGTTGAAAAATGTTTTATATTTATGTGTTAGGGGAGCAGTGCAACATTTTAGCATGAAACAATAGTTTATTGCTGTAAATAATAAAGAGTTAAGCTGAGCTGTTGTTCGGAGTAATCCAGTATTATAAAAAACTACAGAAGGTGTGAATGAACAGACCAGGCAAATGAAATGTTTTTATCTGCCATCTTCATGTTCTATGTTTCTGTGTGTACATAGAAATACTTCCAAGTAAATCCACAGGTGAAGAAAGCAAACAAAAGTGCCAAGGTGCAAGTACACGTATTCATCTCTAGAGAGAATTAATTTGAAATATGTCCATGATTGATAGCATAATGTACTTATCAAAACCTGACTTTCCATTAACAGTGGTATAAAGAAATTATTTTCAATATAACATCACAATACTTTTGATGGAATATATAGGAAACTCCCTCAGACTACCTTAAGTGACTGGCACAGCTGTCATTCCCAGTCCACCTTATGATCCAGACTCACAGGGAATCCTAGGTGAAAGGAAGAACCCATTACCAGAATATAAGAACTCAGGAATCTCTACTTTTGTGATTGTGGTTGAGCAGGATGGTGTTCCAACTGAGGCGTTAGTGGAAGGATGAAAATGCTTGTATGAAATCAGTTAGTGAAGTGAGTCCATATTGATTACAACAGAACAGTGACTAGAGATGTAAATCGGTTCCAGAATCATTTCCAGAATCGTGTTCGTATTGGAACTAGGGATGTGAATCGTTTTTTGACGATTTAAAAAAAATTGTCAGATATTTTTTAAATCGTCAAAAATCGTTAGAGTGAGCGAAACAATAGAAATTCCCCCGATTTATCATTAAAAATCGTTAATGGGGTTAGTGTCCACTAACGGGAGTTATTTGGGGGGAGGGCAGGAAAACCGGCACACCAAAACTCCTCCTAAACCCAACCTGACCCTTTAAAACTAATCCCTTACCTTCCCCCACCCTCCCAAACCCCCCCAAAACCTTTTAAAATACCTGGTGATCTACTAGGAGTCCTGGGAGCGATCTCTCGCTCTCGGGCCGTCAGCTGCCATTAATAAAAATGGCGCCGATGGCCCGATATAAAAAACCCACCCCGACCCTTTACAAATGACCCCTTTGCTTCCCCCACCCCCCAAAACCTTTTACATGTACCTTGTGGTCTAGCGGGGGGTCTGGGATCCATCCCCTGCACTCATGCCCTCGGTGCTGGACTGGTTTCAAAATGGCGCCGATCGCCTTTGCCCTCACTATGTCACAGGGGCCGACCATCGGTCCCTGTGACATAGTGAGGGCAAAGGCGATCGGCGCCATTCTGAGTACTGGCATCCAACAGCCGGAGTGCAGGAGGTCACTCCCGGACCCCCGCTGAACTTTTGCAAAGTCTTGTGGGGGTCAGGAGGGTCCCCCAAGATTGCCAAAAGTCCCTGGGGGTCCAGCGGGGGTCCGGGAGCGATCTCCTTCACTCGGGCCGTCGGCTGCCAGTAAGCAAAATGGCGCCGATAGCCTTTGCCCTTACTATGTGCCGATGGCCCTTTGCCCTTACCATGTGACTGGGGCTATCGGTGCCATTGGCTGGCCCCTGTCACATGGTAGGAGCAATGGATGGCTGGCACCATCTTTAAAAAGAGTGCGGACCATCCATTGCTGCTACCATGTGACAGGGGCCGGCCAATGGCACCAATAGTCCCTGTCACATGGTAAGGGCAAAGGGCCATCGGCATCATTTTGATTAGTGGCAGTTGATGGCTCGAGAGCAGGAGATTGCTCCCAGGACCCCTGCTGGACCACCAGGTACTTTAGAAATGTTTTTGGGGGGTCAGGAGGGTGGGCAAAGGTGGATTGACCTATCGGGGGATCGGGCTTCCCCCGGTGGGCCGGTCACTCCTGTCACGTGATTTTTTTTTTGTATTATAAAGTTTCCAGCCAAAGTGAAGTGGGGCTTCTGTGGCCCGAAGAGAAACTTGAGGAGCCGGGAGAATGGCCTGCAAAGCCATGGCAGAGCCCATCCTGCCACGGCCAGAAGAAAGCCATTCCGGGGCCGAGAGAAAGGTCTGTAAGGTTGCGGCAGAGCCCATCCTGCCGCAGCCAGAAGAAAGTCATTCTGGGGCCGGGAGAAAGAACTGTAAGGTCCCGGCAGAGCCCGATCTGCGGGGCTGCTGAAGAAGACCTGCATGTAGGGCCAGTGTGCCACCAGTCTGGGGGCGGCGATAGCATGACTTCTCCTTCTTCCTGTCTGCACGGCCCGGAAGAGGAAGTGGTGGGTCCAAGTGAGCGGGAAGATGAAGAGCGCTGGCCGTTGGAGGAAGAGGCAGCATTGGCTCAAAGTTTGCACGGCATCCAAGAAGCAGCAGCAACAGCGCCTCAGACTCCACCTCCACCTCCACGCAAGCACATCCCCTGGGCCATCTCAGGAAGAGGCATCAAGGGCCAGAGGAAAATCAACAGCAATACTTCCCTCTCCCCCCATGGCCTCAAGAAAAATGAAGAGGTCCTCTGCCATGGGGGCTGAAAGAGGAGCCTGCTGCTGTACTTCTACTGGGGAGGGGGGCAGGAAGTGAATGAGTGGGAGCATGTGTGTGTGTATGTCTCTGTGAGGGCATGTGTGGGTGAAAGAGCATATCTGTCTGTGAGAGCATGTGCTTATGCATGTGTTTGTGCATGTGTGTGTGTGTGTGTGTGAGAGCATGCATGACTGTGTGTATGATTGCATGTCTGAGACAGTATCTGTGAGGTCATGTCTGTGTGTGTGTCTGTGAGATTATGTGTGTGTGTTGCTGTGTCTGAGAGCATGTTTGTGTCTGTGTGTATGAGAACCTGTGTGTTTATATGAGAGAGAGAGATTGGGAGGAACAACCCCTCACCTCTCCCCTGCTAATCCACAACAATCTCAGGGCATCCAGAAATCAAAAGATTCCAGGTATGAACAACCAGAGATTTTGTTATCCTTGTAAAGTTTTAAGTATTGCATAGTGTTTGAAATATTTCATTGGTCTGGAAAATGTATATGAGTTTTCAATTATTAGATGTTGTTCTATTTGTCAGCTGTTTTGAAATATTATTTTTAATAGTATGGTTTTACTTCTATTGATCCTTTATATTTACTGATTTTGATGTTTTTTCAGGAATTGTAATATTTCTGTTTTTCCGTTGTTGCACTGCATAATAGTCTGGCCTGTTGTGGTTAACAGTTCAATTTTTGTCTGAATGTTTGTAATAATACTTTATGGTTACTTTATTCTGCATTTTTGTGAGGGTCTGTTTGTATTTTGCATCTGTGACTGAGTTAACGTATTCTTCTAGTGTGGAGGTTCTGTGTAGGGATCTGTTAGCGCTAACAGCGCAAGCCTGCAATAGCTAGAAAAGGTAGCGCACGCCTGCGCTACCTACATCGGGGCGGAGTCAGCTCCAGAACAGGAAGAGTCGGGGCATCACTGGGGCCGACTCTGCAAGGACGGCGTGGACAGCAAAAAGGTAAGGGCCTTTTTGCTGCCTATTTCGCGCCCAATAACTATGCCTTCTATGGTGTAGTTATTGGGCACGATGCCGGCAGCGATCGCACTGCAGAGGTGTGATCGCTGCTGGCTAGTGCAGGACCGCCCCCCCATTTCGGCCCCCCACCCCTCATTACCACATTTTTCTAAAGTACCGCAGGCCTGCAATACTTTAGAAAATGAGGCCCAAGATGTTTATTATGGAGATATTTTAGCTCATTTCCATCAGGTTCCAGAATTGGGAGCTGTTGACATATGTGCTGCAGGGAAAGGGCTGGTTTTGAAAAAATTCCCCAGGCCTATATTTTCCTGCAATCCACCACTGGTGCATATATATGTAAATGATATTGTATGTGTAATTGGGGCCAGTTGGAGAAAAATCCCCCGGGCCACTACTTTCACACAATCTGCCCCTGAGGGTGGGGGATTCTAAATAATGAGATTTAAAGGGTCTGGGTGGGTTTAGGGGTTGTTTTTGGGTGCCCTTTCTTCTCACCCCCCTTCCCACACACACAAAATGATAAGAGAACCCTACGGAAATTTCGTTGGGTTTTCCTATTGCTTTCGGGGACCCCCCGATTCCTGACGGATGAGAAAATATCGTACAATATTTCCATCCATCAGAAAAATGATTCACATCCCTAGCAGTGACCCTGGCATGTATCCATGGGGACCAACGGCAGTATCCAATATGCCGGGTGTAACTAAAGACCCCGTTCAGCCAAGTCTAAATTGAGGTGGTAGTTCTTCCTTGGCTACTCTACCCATGGTGATAGGATGGGATTGTCCAAACTTCAAGAGCCTCTGGAACCAGTTCACAACAATGAATAATTGGAGTTTCCAGAACTCTTTCCTTTGGAGAATCCAATCTGTATCATAAAGACTGCAAGACTCCTAAGTCCCGGAGACAAAGCCAAGAGGAGAAATATAGTTATGTTGCTAATTTAGAGATAGCCAAGGAAACAGGGTCAGAGTCAGAGGAAGAACAGCAACCCACCCAGAATGTCTTACCTGGCCTCTTTGTGGTAAAATGGGGGTGACCCAGGGAGCTTCAGGTGGGCCCAGAAGGACAAAGAGTCCTTTAAGGGGATCCAGGAGCATATATAGTGGGTGGATGGGAAGCTAGTCCCTGGGGCACAGGTTACAGACCTTATTCATCCTTTTTGTGTGATACAAGGGGACCTACTTTACCAAGTCACAAAGGGAAGTGTGGAGGGGGAATTGATAGAATAACGACGACTAGTTCCCAAACTGTATCACCAAAATGTCATGCAACTAGCCCATAGCCACAATCTAGGGGGTCACATGGGAGAGGAAAAGACGCAGGAGAAAATATTGGTACTGTTCTATTGGCAGGGCCTATATAACAGGTCTAATTTTATTGGAGTCCTGCCCTACCTGCCAACTCACAAAGCCTGACAGCATATTGACAGCTCCTCTCATTCCCAGGCCATAATAGAAATACCATTTGAAAGGTTGGGCATGTACCTTGTGGAGTCACTAGAGATATTTACTTAAGGAAATAAATACATACTCATTATTCTGAACTATGCCACAAGGTATACATTTTTTATATTCTTACACTGCAGTTTGTTTACTGTTTGCTACAGACTTCTACTCCTGCCAGCATTGCAAAATGTGTATGCAATTAGTTTATTGAAATATGTAATCTGCCTTACCCTGGTTGGCAGGTGAAGTACAACAATATAATATAAAAATTATAGTAATAAAACATACATTATAAAAAATGGTGTTAAGAAAAACAGAATGGATAGAAATATATATAAAAAGAAAAGGCATTACTGGATGGACCTAAACTTGTCATGGTCTTGGGGCCTGATTACTACCCTTTTTTTCCCATAGACACAGAATAGGAAAAAAAACCTTAGTAAATCAGCCCCTTGTTCTGTAAAATAACCATACATATTTCCAAGAGATCAAAGATCAATGCAGAAATCAAAGCAAAGTGGATTATTCCCTAAAAGCCAGTGGGGGAAAAAAACATGTCACTATAATATATTGATTTATTAAGTAGTGTGATATATCTATACAGTTGCCTATTTTTATTATTCACAAGATATACTGAGGCAGTGCTGCTACGGAATATGAAGACCCTGACGGTGTCAACCCCTCTAATGGAGGTTTTTCAACAACTTGGGCTACCCAAGGAGATTCTGATGGATCAGGAAACTCCATTATTTTACAAGATAATCAAAACAACCCTGTGCCTTGCTCAAGGTAATATTCTGCATACCTCAGAGTTTCATCAGCAGACCGATGGCCTCAGATGCTGAAACAAACGTTGAGGGAGTTTGGGGATGAAGATGGCAAAACTAAGATGCATTGATACCCTGCATGTTGTTCTCAATCCACAAAGTGCCACAGAGCTTGATGGGCTTTTCCTCTTTTCAGTTGATGTATGGGAGGAGGCCAAGAGGAATCATGGACATAGCTCATGAGACTTGGAAAGACAAAAGGAACCCAAAGCATAACCTCATTAATTAATTTCTCAAAGTGCAGGATCAGCTAAAAAAAAAAAAAGGCTGGGGAGGCAGCCCTCCTATGCCTAGAAAATGCCCAGGCTTTCCAAGCCAGAGGTTACAATTGCCCCAAAACAAAAAAATCATGATCATAAGAACATAAGAACATAAGAAAATGCCATACTGGGTCAGACCAAGGGTCCATCAAGCTCAGCATCCTGTTTCCAACAGTGGCCAATCCAGGCCATAAAAACCTGGCAAGTCTTATATTTGCCAAGGTCATTTTCAAACATCCTTTTAATTAAATTAAGTAGTACTACCCATGGTTAAAGCAATTTGATCTTAGATAACCAAAAATTACAATTAGAGGAACATCAATATATTTCCCACATATATGGGCCATTTTTAATAATAATCAAGTGATTCAGTCCAGATATACCTTTATTGTTCACAATTACAATGATCAGTCATTAATGGGGTACCATATTGAATGGCCCTATCCAAACCAAATATTTTCTAATTATAGCACTTATATATAACCTTGTGTAACCTATAATATACGGTCTACCAGAATCAGCAGCATTTCTCAAGGGGGTAAGCTTTGGGTGTACCTTCCTCCCTAGTACCTCTACTCTCCATGTTTTCATGCAACTCCAAAAAAAACTCAAAACACAGGATTCACTCCAATTGAGTCCAACCATCTTGCTTATTTTCTTGCACATATATAACATAACAGAGGGAGATTCTAGTTAAAAGGTAATTGTTACAATTCAATAGAATCCCAAAATTTGCCAGTACATTAAGTGAAAGAAATGACAAACTTTTTCTGATAATTATCTCATCATCAAAATCACAATCGTAATGGTGAACAACAGCACCTATTACAAAAGCCATAAGAACATAAGAAATATCGTGACGGGTCTGACCAAGGTTCACTGAGTCTTTTATCCTGTCTCAGATAGTGGCCAGTCTGGAAGCCAAGTATCTAGCAGATTCCAAAATAGATTTATTTCTTATTACTCACTCCAAGAGATAGTAATAGCTTTCTCTAGTCTACCTGGCAAATAATATTTTATGGACTCTTACTCCAGAAATGTGTCCTAATCTCTTTTAAGACCCACTATGTGGTCACTTTGTGTACATTATCTGGCAATAGATTCTACAGATTTATTGGGTGCTGATTAAAAAGTACTTTCTCTGATTTGTTTTAAGTTTGTTAGTTTTTAGTTTTGTGGAGTGTTCCCTTGTTTAATTATTATTTGAAACAGTAAATAATTATCTTTTATGTTACGTGCCCCACCCACAGCCATTCCACGCACGGGCCTGTTCACCTTCATGGTTCCACAGCGGGTCCCAGGACAACCTCCCTCGCGGTAGTTGCCAGCCCTGCCAGACCCTGGTGTCCCGCGGCGGTGGTCGCCGGGGCTTCCACTGTGCATCAGGCCTCATGTCGAGGCTCGGCGTCTTCTACCATGTTAGCCACGCCCCTTTGTGCACGCGCATAGATCACCCGGATGCCTGTAGGGCTACGGGCGGGTCTTAGCTCCATGGCGCGCCCTGATTGATCCCTCAATATAAGGAATTTCCTGTCTATGCTTCCTTGCCTTGGCAATCAGGTCAGTTTGTTCTAAGATTGCCTCTGCATTTGTTCCTACTCTTGCCTTTTTCTACTCTTGTTCTAGGATCCTTCTGTTCCAGTTCTGTTCCTGACTTGTTCCTGCATCCTAGTTCCTGCGTCCTGCTTGTTTCTGTGTTCATCTGTCTGTCTACCCAGGTAGTACCCTCGGACTGTCTTACTGGTACTGACATCAGCTCGTTCCTGACCTGCCTGCCTGCCTGCTGCCTACCTCAAAGACCTCAGCTTGCTCCTGACCTGCCTCAAGACCTCAGCCTGCCTTTGACCTCGTCTGACCTTCGGTACCTGATCCCTGCTTTACTGACCATTCCTTGGACTGACCTCTGGATCTTGACATTTGCCTGCCTGACCTTGTCTCCAGATTCTGGCTCTGTTCCTTGCCTTGTCATCACCAACTCTTTTCTGGTTCTCCGTGTTCCAACCAGCCTCTGTCTCCTCCAGTGCTCCACCCCTGGGGGCAGTTACCTCCTGTTCCCTTTCAGGAGGTGTTCCCTTTCAGGAGGCAGTCCACCCTCGAGCGCAACAGGTTGCCAAAACGATGGACTCGGCGGAGTCTCCCACCTCCAGGGCCCTACCAGGACTGGCCACCACAATGAAACAACATCATTAAGCTTTAGAGACGCTGGCCTCGTCGGTAGAAGAACTGCGCTCTCAATTACAAAATACAGCAATGGAGCATGCAGAAGGCAGACAAAATGCAGTCAAATAAAACGGAACCATTGTATTGGCTCTCTGATTGGTGGATGTTATTTGTGTTGGTGCTCTCTGATTGGTGCTCCTTTTTTCGCCATAATACATTCCTTTAAATGAGCATTTCTGTTAGTATTGCCCACTCTCCTCTGACTTTAAATTGGACTTGACTTAAGGTATGTGTCCCGGCACTAATATGTTATTTTGCCCTTTGTGCTACAGTCCTCAGTTATCACTGATGTATAACTTTCTGCTTGTTTTTAGTGGTTGAAACTAAACACTGTGTTCAGTCCTTCCCGACGCAGATCTAAGCGAAACACGGTCTGTGTCGGGGGACCTGGTTGAAAGCTATGGTAGATTGCATTGAGCTGTTGGAGTAGCCGCTTATGAAAAAATAAAAGCAAGGAATTCAATTTCCTATTTTGCAACACTACGCATCTTTGGACTGTATGATTTTTTCTGCTCTCTTTTTTTGTGTGTGGATAATAATTGGAGAGCAGCATTCCTCCTATTTGTGTGTTGGAATAAATAAGCTATTACCATAAAACATGCCCCTCTTCCCTTCACATGCAATATTTTGATAAATCTCGCCCTAAGTTTGTACCTGAGATAAAGTGGCTTGCCCAAGGTCACAAGAAGCAGCAGTGGGATTTGAAGCCTGGTCCATAGTCCACTGCTCTAACCACTAGGCTACACCTATATTTTTTTAACCTCCCCAACTTGTCCCTGTTTTGCATAATGAGACTACAGTGATTCACCAACTGCACAACATTTTCTTGCATTTATGAAGCACCCCATTATTGTATACATGTTTATTCTAGTTATTCTTGCTTTTATGATGCTTATTACATTGATTTGCAGGTACCATATGTGGTTAAAGCTATTTGTTTTATCTATGCAACTGCAAGTACACCAAGCTTTCATGTAATTGTGGTGCTCATGTCTGTTCATATTTTTCCTTCAAACCTTTAGGCCCTAGCAGAAGTCCTGCTTTTCTATGTCCAGCTGACCTTTCACTTTTATTGTCTATTATCTTACATTTTCAGCTACTTTTCAGCTCTGTGAGACAATGAAAAAGGCAAAGACCAGTTTTCTTAAGGCAGATGGTGGAAGAGATAGCAATCCCAAGCTGAACTGTTAATTAGCCAAAGGTGTGAAGCTGTCAGCAATATATGTCAGTGGTCATCAACTCATCAAAGATGGACATTTGAAATTGCAAAGACTTAAAAAAACAAACAAACCCAAAACTGTTGGTCTTACAAAGTGCTGAATGCATGACTTTAGTAAATGAATTATTTCAAATCCTGGACATCAGGAGCACCAACTATCAGAAGGTAAGTAATCTTTGCTAAATTGGTAAAACATTTTCAGTTTCTTGCATGAACAATGTTGGTATGATATCATGGCAAAATTTATGTTGATTGATTTGGAAAGGTATCAGCAACTAGGAGACAGTTGCTGAGAGCACATATACTAGGGATGTGAATCGTTTTAGGACGATTAAAATTATCGTCCGATAATTTTAATATCGTCTTAAACCGTTATGGAACACAATACAATACAGATTCTAACGATTTATCGTTATAAATCGTTAGAATCGTGAGCCGGCACACTAAAACGCCCTAAAACCCACCCCCGACCCTTTAAATTAAATCCCCCACCCTCCCGAACCCCCCCCAAATAACTTAAATAACCTGCGGGTCCAGCGGTGGTCCGGAACGGCAGCGGTCCGGAACGGGCTCCTGCTCTGAATCTTGTCGTCTTCAGCCGGCGCCATTTTCCAAAATGGCGCCGAAAAATGGCGGCGGCCATAGACGAAAAAGATTGGACGGCAGGAGGTCCTTCAGGACCCCCGCTGGACTTTTGGCAAGTCTCGTGGGGGTCAGGAGGCCCCCCACAAGCTGGCCAAAAGTTCCTGGAGGTCCAGCGGGGGTCAGGGAGCGATTTCCCGCCGCGAATCGTTTCCGTACGGAAAATGGCGCCGGCAGGAGATCGACTGCAGGAGGTCGTTCAGCGAGGGTTCCGGCGCCTCGCTGAACGACCTCCTGCAGTCGATCTCCTGCCGGCGCCATTTTCCGTACGAAAACGATTCGCGGCGGGAAATCGCTCCCTGACCCCCGCTGGACCTCCAGGAACTTTTGGCCAGCTTGTGGGGGGCCTCCTGACCCCCACGAGACTTGCCAAAAGTCCAGCGGGGGTCCGGAAGGACCTCCTGCCGTCCAATCTTTTTCGTCTATGGCCGCCGCCATTTTTCGGCGCCATTTTGGAAAATGGCGCCGGCTGAAGACGACAAGATTCAGAGCAGGAGCCCGTTCCGGACCGCTGCCGTTCCGGACCGCCGCTGGACCCGCAGGTTATTTAAGTTATTTGGGGGGGGGGTCGGGAGGGTGGGGGATTTAATTTAAAGGGTCGGGGGTGGGTTTTAGGGGGTTTTAATGTGCCGGTTTTTCGATTTTTCGATTTTTCACGATTTTTTAACGATTTTTCACGATATTTTACCCCCCCAAACGGCAACAATACGATTCCCTCCCCCTCCCAGCCGAAATCGATCGTTAAGACGATCGAGGACACGATTCACATCCCTAACATATACTCATTCTTGAAAGAACTCTCTTTTGAAGGACTTTTTGCTTACTAATCAATTCACTTAGACACACACACACAGCTGTGCTTTACTGCAGTAACAAGTGAGAGAGATTCAGAGCACTAGTGGTAAGACTAACAGCAATGTACATACAAATGTTGCAGTATCCGGAGTATCAGTATCATCATTATCATTGGATGCAGAGAGAAAGAGATAGAGTTCCGCATGAGAGAACGTTGGGACATCTGGGATGAGACAGAAGCCACTGGCAATTCCCAGATTCCAGCTTGTGGGTGAGAAATTTCCATGAAGAGTGGGATTTGCAAATGATGTTTTCTTATTTTAAAACAGAACTAATCACACAATTAAAAGGTAGTCACCATTTTAAGAAACAGGCTACCAAAAACTATGTTTTCAGGGATATGTTTAATTTAGACTGGGAATCAATGAGATTATAGCATGGTGAATTGTTGTTGGCCAGTTACAAGGTTTTAAATCTGCAAAATGGCGGCGCAAAATGGCGGCGGCCATAGACCAACACGATTCGACTGCAGGAGGTCGTTCTGGAACCCCCGCTGAACGACCTCCTGCAGTTGATCTCCTGCCAGCGCCATTTTCCGTACGGAAAACGATTTGCGGCAGGAAATCGCTCCTGGACCCCCGCTGGACCCCCAGGGACTTTTGGCCAGCTTGGGGGGGCCTCCTGACCCCCACAAGACTTGCCAAAAGTCCAGCGGGGGTCCGGAACGACCTCCTGCAGTCGAATCGTGTTGGTCTATGGCCGCCGCCATTTTGCGCCGCCATTTTGCAAAATGGCGGCGCAGAATGGCGCCGGCTGAAGACAACATGATTCAATTGCAGGAGACCGTTCCGGACCACCGCTGGACCCCCAGGTAATTTAAGGAATTTGGGGGGGGGGGGGTTCGGGAGGGTGAGGGATTTAATTTAAAGGGTCGGGGGTGGGTTTTTAGGGTGTTTTAGTGTGCCGGTTTTCCTGCCCTCCCCCTTCCCCCGATTTAGCTACGGACCGCCGCTGGACCCCCAGGTAATTTAAGGCATTTGGGGGGGGGTTCGGGAGGGTGGGGGATTTAATTTAAAGGGTCGGGGTGGGTTTTAGGGGGTTTTAGTGTGCCGGTTCACGATTTTAATGATTTTCACGATACTCTAAACACCCAAACGGCGACGATACGATTCCCTCCCCCTCCCAGCCGAAATTGATCGTTAAGACGATCGAGGACACGATTCACATCTCTTGCTTCCATGCTTATTATCTAAGTAATGCTGGAAGCAACCGGGACCGCTGAGTACAGTGATCCCAGCAAAATGATGGAGCCCTTTTTAAAGGTAATGGGAGAGTGGGAGGGTGGCTGAAGGGTGAGGCAAATTGTAAAATATTTAAGCAGGGAGGGTGCCTGGAGGCCCATGACTTTTTTTGGAAGGTGTGCTGCATATCCATATATCTCTGAAGATATCTGGTAATTAGTGCGTTATCTGGCTAACCTTGCTGGATATACTCGATATTCGCATAGGTTAGCCAGGTGTCTAAGCCCCTCCCCAGAATGTCCTCAAAATGGTCCTTTTTTATTTGGATAGAATTTAACTGGATAAGGGCTGAATATAGCTGGGAATGCCATTTAGATGGATAACTGTTAGGTTATCTATCTAAATCGCTTTTGAATATGACCCCATAGTATTAAACAAAGAATCTGCATGTTTGTTTGTTTGTTTTTTTAATATCAGGCCCATAACTGGATAGCTATGGAATAACCAAAGGGCAATCCTAAAGTTAGGCAGGTAAGTTTATTTGGCTAACTTTCCTAGCTGAACACGGACTGAATATGGAACTCTAATTACTTTGAATAATTTTTTATGATATGCAAATTTTCTCACCTCACTCATTGATCACTTTTCCAAATTACTAATGAATGTTTAACACTGGTCCCAGTACAAATCCCTAGGACACTCCACTATTTCACCTCTCTCCATTGAAAAACTAATCATTTAAACCAACCCCAGCAATGGAATTATATGGGCATCCTCCGCTTAATTCAAATTGGCAATATCAGAGTGCCAGGTTCTCTTTCCGCTAAGATCTTAGGGTTATTTATTGATTCTGGGCTTACTTTCAACAACCAGATTTAAATCCATTTTTCGGACACATTTTTTCAACCACATGTACTTCCTGGATTGAAACCTTTATTGGGCAATTGAAACTAATATTCTGCCATGAAAGCTATTTGCAATACTTTTGTATTTAAGTGTCATAATATTTATACGGTGGTAGAATTCTCATTATCTTGAAACCTTTACTTTCTTCTGCTGATTTCCATTCTGTTGTGCAGGCCTTAATTCTTCCTTTATTGGACTATCTCAATTTGTTGTACATTGGGCTCCCAGCTACTGTTTTAAGAGTTCTACAGATGCTATAGAACTCTCTGTGGCACGACATCTCTGGCTGCTCCATGAAAGATCATATCTCTCCAGTTCTTAAAGACCTCCATTGGCTACTAGTTCATTTAAGAGTTTCCTATAAAGTGTTAGTATTAGTATACAAATTTACTTTTATTGGACTCTTTTCCATTACCTAAAGCTCTCTTTCATGCGTATAATACTTCTTGAGCCCTGCAGTTCTCTCAAAGGAAGCTATTAGATGTCCCAACAATGTATCAGGTCTGGTTGACACAGATGACAGAGTGTGTTTTTTCTTTTTTGGCTCCAGTCCTTTGGAACTTTATTCTACAGGAACTACATTTCCAAACATATACTAAAACATTCAAAAGGATGTTTAAAGACTAATTTTTTACAAAAGCATTTGACTGAGCTTGAACTGGATGAAGAGACTGTCGATTGCATTGTTCTGGTTTTATTTTGAATGACTTTATGTTATTTTTTCATCTAAATTATGTATATTTTTATTGTTCACCTCTTTGGGCTTTGATATTGGTGTAGTATAAAAACAAATAAATAAATAAGTAAATTTTCTTTGTTTCCTATCTTTTAACTAGTCACCAATCTACAATATGACATTCCCTCCTAACCCATAATGTTTTAAATTTTTGAGGAGCCTTTCATCATAGAATTTGTCAAATGCCATTTGAATATCCAGTATAACAATTGTTTCACCATTATCCATGTATTTACTCACAGCTTCAAATAATTATAACAAATTAATAAGGAATGACTTTCCATTGTTAAATCTATGTATTGTGCTTCCCGGCCGCATCCGCTGTGTGGCCGAGCCTGCTCACCTCTCTGTCCTGTCCACAATCTCTGGGCTTTCCTCTGCCACAACCGCAGCTAGTTTGTGGCATCCCCAGCTCCCAGTGCTCACCGTCTCCGATGCTGGCCTCACAGCGGAGCTCCCGTAGGGGCTACGCATCTTCCTGCACCTCGGCCCCACCCCTAGGCATGCGTGCGGCCAATGTCACCCTATTTAAAGGGCCAAGCATGGGAAACCCAATCCCGATGCTCCCTGATGACATCATGCTACCCTGGTATAAAAGGCAAGGCCTGTTCCCCTAAAAGGTGCCTTGGCAATCGGGTCATACACTCCAGTGTCTCTAGTTTGCCTGTTCATGTCTCCTGTTCCAGCATTTCCTGTTCCAGTGTCTCTTGTGTCTCCTGCTCCAGTGTCTCCTGTTCTAGCATCTCCTGTGTCTCCTGTTCCAGCGTCTCCCTTGTCTCCTGTTCCAGTGTCTCTTATTCCTTCGTCTCTCCATCCATGGTAGTACCCTTCGGACTGATCTCATGGTACTGTCCTTTGCTTGCTCCTGAATATTCCTAATTGCTGCCTGGACCTGACCTCTGCCTGTCCATTGACTACTCTTGATCGCTGCCTGGAACCAACCTCTGCCTGTCCATTGACTACTCTTGATCACTGCCAAGAACTTGACCTCTGCCTGACTACTTCTGGACTGACTACAGGTACTGACTCTTGCTTCGGCTGCCCACTCTGAACTGTTACTCTGGCCTTGATCCTCGCTATCTACTTGGACACTCTCTTCTGGCCTCCTGTGACCTCCGGACATTCTTGCTCAGACTTCGACCATGTACCCTTGTTCATGGTGGGCACTCCTTTACGCTTCCTCTCTAGGAGACCCTGCAAGGCCCACCTAAGACCAGGCAGCCCGGGTAACAAAGGGCTCAACCTGAGGGAACCCCAGCTTGTTATTGGTGAAGCTCCAGCTAGCCTCTGTATCCTCCTGTGCTCCGTCTTCTGGTGACAGGCACTCTCCAGACCAAGGGTCCACCTCCAGCGCAACACTATGCTGGTTTTACAATGTAAATGAGAGTCAATACTTGTCAACCAGGTTAAGTAAACTAGGAACTACTTTGAAGTGACTAACTAGCTATGAATGACAGAATAGAAATCATAAACTAAGTTATATCTTTCAATATGACCAGTAATTTTGTTCTTAACAGACCAACATGGTTATCAGTCTATAACCACTGGAGATCTTTTAAAAATGTGACATTACATTGACTATTTTTCAGTCTTCAGATAACAGTGACAGATATAAATGATAGATTACAGTTTATCAGTATCAGGTCTGCAATTTAAAATTTTATTTCCTTTATAATTCTGGGGGAAATACCTTCAGGCCCTGGTTATTTACTACTCGTTAGTATGTCAATTTGTTCTAGCACTTTGATAAAATGAGGAAAATAGTTGGAAAAAAACTGAAATGTGCAGGTGAAAAAGTTAAAAGTGTTCAACAGGGTGGACTATGTTTAAACATACAATCTTAGAAGCGCAGTCCAGATATATTCCACACATTAAGAAAGGTGGAAGGAAGGCAAAATGATTACTGGCATGGTTAAAAACTGAGGTGAAAGAGGCTATTTTAGCCAAAATACCATCCTTCAAAAATGTGAAGAAGGATCCATCTGAAGAAAATAGGAAAAAGCATGAGCATTGTAAAGTTAAGTGTAAAACATTGATAAGGCTGGCTAGGTGAGAATTTGAAATGAAGTTGGCTATAAAGGCAAAAACTCATAATAAAAACGTTTTTAAATATATCTGAAGCAAGAAACCTATGATGTAGTCAGTTGGACTGTTAGATGACCAAGGGGGTTAAAGGGGCTCTGCAGAAAGGCCATTGAAGAAAGTTTAAATGAATTATTTGCTTCTGTGTTTACTAATGAGGATATTGGGAAGATACTGGTTCTGGAGATGGTTTTCAAGGGAGATGAACTGAATCAAATCACTGTGAACCTGGAAGATGTAGTGGATCTTATTGACAAACTAAAGAGTAGCAAATCACCTGGACTGGATGGTATGCATCCCAGGGTTTTGAAGGAACTAAAAACTTAAATTTCAGATCTATTAGTAAAAATGTGTAAACTATCATTAAAATCATCAATTGTACCTGAAGACTGGAGGGCGGCCATTGAAACCCAAATATTTAAAAAGGGCACCAGGGGTGATCTGGAACACTATAAACCAGTGAGCCTGACTTAAGTTATGGGAAAAATAGTGGAAACTATTATAAAGATCAAAATCATGGAGCATAATGAAAGAAAGGGTTTAATGGAACACAGTCAGCATAGATTTACCCAAGGAAAGTCTTGCTTCACAAATCTGCTTCATTTTTTTCAAGGGGTTAATAAACATGTGGATAAAGGTGAACCAGTAGATGTAGTGCATTTGGATTTCCAGAAAGCTTTTAAGAAACTAAAAATCCATGGGATAGGAGGCGATGTACTTTTGTGAATTACAAATTGGTTAAAAGACAGGAACAGAGAGTAGGATTAAATGGTCGATTTTCTCAGTGGAAAACGGTAAACAAATAGTGGAGTGCCTCAGGGATCTGGACTTGAACTGGTGCTTTTCAATATATTTATAAATGATCTGGAAAGGAATATGGCTAGTGAGGTAATCAAATTTGCAGATGATACAAAATTATTCAGAGTAGTTAAATTACAAGTGAATTATGATAAATTACAGGAGGACATTGTGAGACCAGAAGATTGGGCATCCAAATGGCAGATGAAATTTAATGTGGACAAGTGCAAAGTGTTGCATATAGGGAAAAGCAACCCATGCTGTAGTTACATGAGGTTAAGTTCCATATTAGGAGTTACCACCTAGCAAAAAGAACTAGGCATCATAGTAGATAATACTTTGAAATCATCAGCTCAATATGCTGTGGCAGTCAAAAAGCAAACAGAATGTTAGGAATGATTAGGAAGTGAATGGTGAATAAAACGGAAAATGTCAAAATGCCTCTGTATCACTACATGGTAAGACCACACCTTGAGTACTGCATACAATTCTGGTCACCTCATATCAAAAATGATATAGTTGCACTGGAAAAGGTACAGAGAAAGGCACCCAAAATGATAAAGGGGGTGGAACAGCTCCCCTATAAGGAAAGGCTAAACAGCTTAGAACTGTTCAGCTTGGATAAGAGAGCAGATGAGGGGGGATAATGTAAAGGTCTTTAAAATCATGAGAGGTCTAGAATGGGTAGATATGAATCAGTTATTTACTCTTTCGGATAATAAAGTTATATAATGAAGTTATCAAGTAGCACTTTTAAAACTAATTAGTGAAAATTATTTTTCACTCAATGCACAATTAAGCTCTGGAATTTGTTGCCAGATGACGTGGTTAGTGCAGTTAGTGTAGCTAAGTTTAAAAAAGGTTTAGATAAGGTCTTGGAGGAGAAGTCCATTAACTGGTATTACTGGCATCAGTAGCTTGGGATTTACTTAGTGTTTGGGTCCTTGCCAGGTTCTTATAGCCTGGTTTGGCAACTGTTGGAGATAGGATGCTAGGCTTGATGTATTCTTGGTCTGATCCAGTATGGCAGTTTCTTATTTTCTCATGCATATCCTCCAGATTTACATCCTTTGAATCATCATCTACCAATATTGGTTCCAGCATAGCTGCCATTTCTTTTTAAAAATTTGCAGATATCATAGTGTGCACATCCTGTGATGAAGTGTCACTGGCCTTTGTCTCCCTAATGCAGCCTATAACATTTATACAAAAATAGTTACAAATTCTAAAAAAAAAAGGAAAAGTTATCAATGGAAAGTTTACCTTATTAAAGCAAGAAAGTTTATTAAAAAATAAGAAAGTAAGACGACACCACTGAGATTTAGAGGAGTTTTTTCAACTAATGATGGTACCTCGGCTTACCAAATCACGGGCAGTTATTGCTGAGATTAGGCATCTGAAGTTTTTCATACTAAAAGAATTCATTTTTCCTCTTTTAATAATCAGCATTTCTCATGTTGTGTGCCTTATAATATATTTTTAATGCATTCATTGTGATACCATTTTTAAACAGCTTTCATCATACAGACTTTTAACTTAGGATACTGAAAGGAGAAGTTACCAAATTAATTTCCTCTTGTTATCAAAATCTCTATTTTAAAGTTATTTGATAATTTTATTTCTTATTCTTCCTTCAATTGCTATCAAATTTGATTACAATAAGGTTGATATTTTAAAGGGTTAATCCAGAAAATAATCATCAGGCCCCTTTGAATGGATACATTTTATCTGACTAAATAATTAGCCAAAAAAAATATCAATTATTGAGTGGATGTGCCTCTAAGCTGGATTAAAGTATAATTCTATTGCTAACATTTTTTTTTAAATGCTCTTATTTCTACAATTTTGCTTTCAGTCTACTTAATTTCTGTTTTTTATTTACCTTAGTAGAATAGCAGGATAATTACTCACAAAATTGCTTTTAAAGCATTCTACTTTATTACCAATGGAATCTCACATGGATCATTAAACAGACAAAAAATCGTTTCAGTTTGGTTGATGAATTTAGGGAATATAGGGTCTTCTAATAAACTAAGATTAAACTGCTATTACACATTTTTAATTTTGAGATTTGGACAAATAAAGTTCAATAAAATATCAGCATGATCTGAAATTTAATCTTAGTTATAACTGCAATAATATCTTAACACTGGCCAGCTGCACTTAATCCTGGGCCTCATGCATTCAATCCACCACCCCAACTCCACAATATTAAATACTTAAACAGGATATCACATAGACAGGAAAAAAAGGCCTGGATTTATCAAAGTGCACTGAATATTGCCTGTGATAGAAAAAGGGGCATGTTTTATGGTAATAGGCAGTTTATTACAATTTGTGCTAATACCTATGTGAAACAATTGCAATAATGTTTTTGCACTTTGAGATACATGCCAGAATATGGTTTTTTTCTACATACAACCACTGGGGGGACTATGGGCCTCATTTACCAATATCACATTGGTAACACATTAAGGGGTGTTTCCCATGCAAATGAGGCTTTTTTCGTGCAGCGGGAAAACTTTGCATGCCGAGATGTTTTCGCCATTCGCGAAGTTTCCCCGGTGCGCGATAAAACACCCAAAGAATCATTGCAGTTCATGATGTTTCCCGGACAGCCTGTTTCAGTGTTCTGCGGGAGAGAGAGCGAGAGAGTGAGCCTTGCTATAGTGTCTCTTCCCTAGACAGGTATTTGTATCCCTATGAGAGACCCACCTAGTAACTCGAGGTGGGGATTAGGTATTAGTGTAGGGGGTTGGGGACCACTTTCACATTCAACATGAGACGTACGAACAGAACAGTGGTCTCTTGTGAAGATTTGATGGCCTTCGGAGTGAGGAAACTCACTCCAAGATGAGATTTGGGCAATGTTCTCTCCACCTAGCTTGATGGACACTCTACCTGGGCAACAACAAGCTAGGTGGAGAGAACATTGTCCAAATCTCATCTTGGAGTGAGTTTCCCCACTCCGAAGGCCATCAAATCTTCACAAGAGACCACTGTTCTGTTCGTACATCTCACTTTGAATGTCAAAGTGGCCCCTCACCCCTACACTAATACCTAAACCTCACCTTGAGTTACTAGGGGGGCCTCCCATAGAGATATAAATACCTATCTAGGGTGAGGATATTATGACTAGGCCCTTTCTTTCTCTCTTTCTCTTAGTCTGGCTGGTGCTCCAGGAGCCACAAAAGTATTAAAACAGGCATTGGAGAACACATCACAAAATGTAATCAAGATATCACACAGCTGAACACGACTGAAAAAGGTGTAGTTAAAGCTGTGCAATACAGCTTCACAAAATGGAAAATGGTTAGCCCACCCCTAACTCCTCCTCTTTTTCAGATTTGCATCACACCATAAGATATGTTGCTATCACATGTGTTAAAGCCATTTTCGCATGTGTTAACGGTGCTTTTTGCATGCAATAAGCCCTTAACACATGCGAAAACGCCTTAGCGCATTTTGATAAATGGCCCAGAAATGTGCAAATATAATAATATCATTTATGTTTATAAATTATTAATGTCAGGATTATATACCTAACAATGGCTGACAATACATGGTAAGTTTTTACCTGACTTTCAGGGGAAGACCAGATCTCTTCGCCACCACCCCCCCCCCCCCCCCCTGAAACTCTAGCTGTTTTAATTTAAAGCTCAGAGAGAATGTGTTTGTCCTCCCCTGATTTTGGAGTCCTTGATCACTAGCCATCAAAATTCAGGATGAGGTTTGCATTTGATCTTATCAGTCTAGCACCACTCACCAGCTATAATAAGGTCAGAGGTAATCTCCCCTTTCTGGCCATCAAAAATTCTTGAAGAATGGGTGCATATCCCATTTGCAACATTCTATAATTCTGATGGCCTCAGATCCTCAACTGTATGAAACTCAGAGATGAGCACACTTCCTAAATCTCTCACATTTTACAACACTGAGAAGCCTTAATGCCCCCCTCGTAAAAAGCTTTCAAATATCAACATATCCTTAGTGCTCACCTTCAACATTTCAATTGCCACAATGTAGCCCTCCATTTCCCACCTTCCATCCCCACATCCTTTTCTAGCCTCCTGAACCACTGCCAGAAAAAATCTATAGTCATTTCCCATGCTGGCCCTTTAAACCCTGTTGGTATTTTGCACACTTCTTTGGCACTCATTCTTCATGCAGTAGGAAAATTATCTGTCTGGACTGGTCCTGCAGCTCATCTTTGTCAAAAGGTTGTTTGCCTAGTGGGGAAAGGGGACCATTGTTTCTCTGTGTTATTGGCCCTGTTATACTTCTAGGACAGTTTAAATCAATACGCTGGAGAATGAAAGGTACATGGAAATGTTTAGGGGAATTCCTTGATTTTCAACGGGATCTAGAAGCTTAACAAAATAGATAGGGAGCTATGTTAGTCCCTTTGAACATTTACTACCATTTCTCCAAAAAGTGGGAGGTCACACAGGTGTGGTAAGGTTCAAAGAAGGAAGTTTGCAGGGTTGGACTGATTTCCAGCAATAGGCAATTAATTTAGCCATTCATTCCTAGGCACTGTTTTTACAAGCTTAAATCAAGCTGGCTACATTTATCAAGTTGAATTTAAACCCATTATTATTAGAGGCAACCTGCAGGTTAAGATACAAGTGAAAAACACCTAAAAACATCCAGGCTATTTTAAACACTCTGGCTCATGTTCTATAATTTGCTCGGGTAGATTTTCAAAGGGTTACGCGCGTAACTTACACGTGTAACCCCGAAAACCTACCCCTGCGCGCGCCGAGCCTATTTTGCATAGGCTCGGCGGCGTGCGCAAGCCCCGGGATGCGAGTATGTCCCGGAGCTTTGAAAAAAGGGCGGGAAGGGGGTGGGGCTGGGGGCAGTCCGGGGCAGTCCCAAGTCTTCCGGCACAGTGGCCATGCCAGGGGATGGCGCGCCAGCAGCCAGCCGGTGCGCGCAATTTACGCCTGCCTCAGGCAGAAATAAAGAAGATAAAGGTAGGGGGGGATTTAGGTAGGGCTGGGGGGCGGTTTAGATAGGGAAAGGGAGGGGAAGGTTGGGGGAGCAAAAAGAAAGTTCCCTCCAAGGCCGCTCCGATTTCAGAGCGGCCTTGGAGGGAACGGGGAAAGCCATCGGGGCTCCCCTAGGGCCCGGGGCGTGCAAGGTGCACAAGTGTGAACCCACTTGCATGTGCCGACCCTGGATTTTATAACATGCACATGGCAGCGTGCGCATTTTATAAAATCGGCTGTACATTTGTGCGCCGGGTAGTGCGCACAAATGTACCCCGCGCGTGCTGTTTTAAAAATCTGCCCCTTAGCATAGTAATAGTTTTAACTCCTACATTGTAAGTCCCTTCAAATTTTTATTATTATTATTATTATTATTATTATTATTATTAATAATACTACTACTACTACATTTTTTACATGGCTGGCTACTAGGTTTACACAATGCTGTGTAGACACACAAGAGACAATCCCTTCTGTATGGAGTTTACAATCTAGTCAAGACAAACATACATGACAAACACAAGCCAATAAGAAATGCATTTATTTAAAGAAGTGTTTAGGGTATAAAGCAGTTTCAAAAAAGTGAGCTTTTAAATTGGATTTGAATAGGGCCAGAGAGAACGCATGAAGCGCCAACTCAGGATGTCTGTTCCAGGCACATAACACAGCAAGGTGGAAACTTAAGTCAGGAGTTTGAAGTGGAGGAGAATGACACAGATAAGAGAAACTTGCCCGATGAGCAGAGTTCATGAGAAAGGGTGTATGAATAGAGGAGATAGGTAATGAGGAACTGTAAATAAATTTATAGACAAATAAAAAAAGAGCTGTATGCATAAGAAAAAAAGAATCAAATGTGATTTGAGAAGAAGAAAAGTGAAAAACACAGTTCAACAGGAGGCCAGCAAGTACAAGTTGCAGTAGTCTAAGTGGGAGGTGATATGATAGTGAACATAAGAACATAAGATATGCCACACTGGGTCAGACCCAGAGTCCATCAAGCCCAGAAACCTATTTCCAACAGTGACCAATCCAAGTCACAAGTACCTCGCAAATACCTAAACATTAGATAAATCACATGCTACTATTGTTTATTAATTACCGTATACTAACAGTTATACTAACTGCTATAACCACCTCTTCTGGCAATGAATTTCAGAGCTTTTTACAAGCTTAAATCAAGCTGGCTACATTCTCTTCTATTTGTTTAAAATGAGCTATTTCCTAAGTTCATGGAGTGCCCCCTGGACACTCCATGGATAGCATTTTGGTAGCATGTTCAGAAAGGATTGAACACATTTAGGAATGTTTCAGAGGAATACATGTTTTAGCATTATTTTGGATGTTCTTAGAGGAGGGTGAGGCATCAAAGCTGACTCCAAGAATATGGGTCAAGAGAACCAAGAGGATGAGATTGCCATCTTCAGAAATATAAAAAGAGGGAAGATAAGAATTTCTGTCTTGGCCATATAAAGTTTAAGGTTTGGGTCAGTAATGTCTCTCTGAACACTAAAAGGCTTCAATTCCAGGTGTTTTCTCTGCTCCAATGGAAAAATATCACATAATATATAATGAAGCATATTCCTAAAAGGAAAAACACAACATCGTCTTCTAGGAATTATATACATTGATATAATGTCAAGTCTAAAATTAGGAGGGGAAATGATATTAAATAGCTAATTAATTAATACATTTATTTATTTATTTATTTATTTATTTAAATGACTTACATTCTACTAGTATCCAACCATAATTGTCCAATCAGGATTACATTATCAGCAATCACATTCAATAATAAGAATATTGATAAGCTTTCTTAAAATATACTGTCATTAAATTCTTTCTAAAAATCTTCAATTCTTGTTTGTTCCTCAAACATGCAGGTAACACATTACATAAAACATGGTTTAAAATAAGAGACTGCTATTTTTTGAGTCTGGTTTATTTGGCAATTTCTGAGAGCAGTTATGGATTTTAGGCAACCTGTCGATACATGTGGCTGTATCGTCTTTATCAATGTACAAGTGATCTCCATGTTTAGTAACTTATAGAAACATAGAAACATATAAATGACGGCAGAAGAAGACCAAATGGCCCATCCAGTCTGCCCAGCAAGTTTCATACTTTTTTTTTCTTTTTTCTCATACTTATTTGTTACTCTTGGCTCTTAGTAACCTTTTGGTTCTATTTCCCTTCCACCCCCTCCATTAATGTAGAGAGCAGTGTTGGAACTGCATCTAAGTGAAATATCTAGCTTAATTAGTTAGGGGTAGTAACTGCCGCAATAAGCAAGCTACACCCATGCTTATTTGTTTACCCAGACTATGTAATTCAGTCCTTGTTGGTTGTCTGTATATAGATCCACTTTATTTCATTCCCCCTGCCGTTGAAGCAGAGAGTTATGCTGGATATGCGTGAAGTATCAGACTTTCTCCCCTGCCGTTGAAGCAGAGAGCTATGCTGGATATGCGTGAAGTATTAGACTTTCTCCCCTGCCGTTGAAGCAGAAAGCTATGCTGGATATGCGTGAAGTATCAGACTTTCTCCCCTGCCGTTGAAGCAGAGAGCTATGCTGGATATGCATTGAAAGTGAAGTATCGGGCTTATTTGGTTTGGGGTAGTAACCACGGTAACAAGCAAGTTACTCCCCGCTTTTTTGTGAATGCAAATCCTTTTTTCCACATTTCCTCTTGCTGTTGAAGCTTAGAGCAATGTTGGAGTCGCATTAACCATGTGTATGTTTATTGAATAAGAGTATTATCTCCAGGTAGTAGCCGTTATTCCGCGAGCCACCCACTCTTCATTCACATCCTCTAGACTTTATGGATCCACAGTGTTTATCCCACACCCCTTTGAAGTCCTTCACAGTTCTGGTCTTCACTACTTCCTCCGGAAGGGCATTCCAGTCATCCACCACCCTCTCCTATGTATCAATAGTAAAGAATTAAACTGAGACCTCCATTTCATTGGCAACTAGTATAACTGGTACAGAATTGGAGTATGGTGCTCATTAATTTTCTTTCCAGAAATCAGCCTGGCAGCAGTATGTAAAACCAGATGCAATGTGTGTATTAAGTTTTGTTACAGTAGCCACGTTTGCTAAAAAATTACAGCATGCGTGATAGTTCTAAATAAATCTGGAGAAAGCAAACATTTCAGAGATCTTAACAGTTTAAGCTTAAAATATGAAACCTTATCTGTATGATTTATATGTGCTTTAAAATTTAGTTATAGAGTCCAGGATTAGGGAGCGGTGGCCTGTGCTGTCCCCCATCATGGCCCAGCTCACTGGTCCACCCGGCATTCCGCCCATGTGGCCACCCAACATGGCATCCTTTGTGAGTGCTGCACTGCAAGGTCAGAAGTCCTGGTCTACCGCATAGCATGTGATGACGTTGGGCCATTCCTGTTCCCCTCCTTCCATTGGCGGTGGTGAGGGGGAAGAGCCAAGGGTGTCATTACACACTTGGGATGGCCATCTCAACTCAGACCTCCAGTGTCCAGCTGCCCCATGATGTACCAGGAGAATGTTAATGCCGGATTTAAAGGGAGAAGAGTCTATTACTCTTTGAGTTTGGTGTTCCCTTGGCTAGCGGGAACTGTTTTTCATTTGCTCTCTTGCCAAAAATGTATCTTGAACAGAGGGGAGAGGAGGTGCTATCGTGCCCCTGCTATATCGAGCTGTGGCTTGAACTCCCCATCCAATTAATTGGCTACAAACCAAATAAATAAAATAGATCTTTTTGGGGCTGATAAAAGGCAGCCGGGGGTGTCCCCAGCTGTTCCTTGTGTCCTCACCCTGCTCAGTAGAATAGACTGAAGATCTGACCAGCACTCTGTAAGCAGGTGATTACCTCTGCCCACCAGCATGAAGCCCAAGTGAATGCCCATTTGTTTTTCTGACATGGCACAGGCTCGTCTTGTCCCCACAGATGATTCATCCCCCCCATTAGAAGGGGGTGTCCCTGCAAGGGAGGTAGGAGTGGGGCAGGAGTTCCCTAACCCTATTCCTGAGGAGCAGGGGGCATAATGCCAGCATCGGTGAGGTAGGGCAAGGGCATGGCCCCTGGCACTAGAAAAAGGGACAGCACAGGTGGGAGGGATCTGTGTGGAGGTGAGCAGGTAGTTATATCTCTCTTTTTAGGGTCACAGGGTGTACGACACATGGGATGTCCGCCAAAGGATGCAGCCCATCACAGTTTCAGATGTAGGGTTTCAGCAGATGCCAACCCTGGTGCATTGGGTGCCAGGTCAGGGTTCTGGTATTTGTTCCTGTTGTGGGTAATTCCCATGCAGGTATTGGCCCAGATGTTGACCTCCCAACCTCCCAGGAGCTTTGCATGAATTTGCATAGGGCAGAGGCATCAATCAATATTGAGGACAGGCCATTTTGTAGGTCTATTGGACCAGTTGACCGAATGTTAGGCCAAAATGACTATGGCCTGGGGCTATTCCCAGTGTGATCTCATGGGAGAAGCAATTTGGGTTGCCCTGTGAATGATAGAAACTGCTACGATCATCTGTCAATCAGTCCCAGGCATCCGGTTGACTATGCACACCATCTTATGTGGCGTTCAGAGGGGTCATGGCAGTCGAGCAGCTCCATCTCACTCAGTGGTGATTGACATCACCATGGGTGATGAGCCAAAGGTTATCCACAGTGGAGCAGATCCAGTTCCTCGAATGGTCACAGGCATTGCCGCATATAGCAATCAGCTGAGTCTCAGCAGCGGAACAATTCCAGTTCCACAAGGGGCCATAGCCAGCAGCTCCACCCCAATTCTCATGAGTGTTGGTCTGAGCCAGGAGTCCACATACTCAAACAAAGAGACAGGAACTATGGCAATAGACACCTTCACTCCTGCACTCCAAGGAGGTGCTCCACCCGGTGGAGTGTTCAGAGTGCCAAAATAGGTACTATCAACATAGTCTCAGTCAGTTATGGTGGTTCAAGTCACTCCCATAGTGGTCATTATTCACCTACAGGCTTGGGTGCACTTCAACCCCTGTTCAAGGATAGGAGACTGACCATGACCCGGATGGACTGAGAGCCAAGCCAAAGCCCCATTTATGCATCTTCTTCTTTTGCAGGCCATAACGTGGGATGACCCAGGATGAGGCACAGAACTCGACAGCCATGCATGGCGCTACAGTAAGGGAAGACCTGCAGGGTACAATTCCAGTGCCAAATCAACAGCTGTTGATGTCCGCTCCCATGGTCCAGAGTACAAAGAAAGGAGCAGCACTAGGACAAGGTAAGGATGAGTGTTCGACATGAAGGAGCAAGCACAGATCTAGGAGGTAATCCTTTGATAATAGTTACTGTAGCTCCTTCTCTATTTCATGTAGGTCTGCAACATTGAGAGGATCTTCACTACAGGGGGAACAGCATGCTGAGTGGCATGGTACTTCTGATTATTCTAGATTGAGGGACTCCATTCTCAGATCCATGCACTGCAGGATGTGGTATTACATTGACATTTTCCATCTACTCCAAGGGCGCAAAAGACCAGGCAAGTGTGTTGAGAAAGGAGGAGTGAGGAACAAGTCACTAAACCAGCACACTGAGAGATTGTCAATTGGGTTAGAGTGTTCGCCCTACTGACCACAGTATTATGCAGATCTGATTTTTCTCTTACTTTCTCTCTGTGGTCCTATACAAATGCCATTCTAGGTGCCTATAATCAATAAAAGAGCCTTGCTTAGCTTAAAAAAGATGAGGCAGTTAGGGAAAAAATGGATGGCAATACTGATGTGTACTGGACGACCCAAGACACCAACTTGTGGCACAAATTCGTATCAGGTCTGACACACGATGCACAGACACAGAAGCCTAAGGCCAGCACCCATCCCCTTCAGAGTTTGGCCACTGCCAGCTCAAAGCCCAGAAGGAATTTGGTCTCCGCCAATGCATGCTGGCACTTTAAAAGGAATAACTTTTTGCTCACTGGCTGCTGTTTCAGGCATGTGTGTACCAGATGAGGTGTCCCTCCATCCCTTTATCAAGTGCCCAAAAAAGGGCGGAGCCAACACTAGAAAGTTCTACCCTTTGATAGAGCCCCAACACCAGTTAGCTGGAAGGCCATGGACGTGTGACTTTTGAGATATCTGGATTCCCAGGTGGCTGGTACTTTGCAGAACGGTTTACAAGATGGGTTCTGGATTCCATAAATGAGACCTCTCAATGAACTAGATCCACCAAATTCAAGATCTAGCTGCCACTCTAAGGAAATGGTCTGAACTAAGCTGGACAAGTAGATCCTTCTGGGTCGGGTAAGTTGCCCTTTCGAATCACTCTCACTTTCTTTTATGCTGGTCTCTGCATTAGCAGTAGTCTCTGAGGAAACAGGGAAGTATAGGCTAATCCGGAACTTGTCATATCCTGAAGGCCTATCGGTTAATGCTTTCATCCTTCAGAATGAATGCACAGTGCATTATGTCTCTTTGGACTGTGCCTTGCAGTTCCTGCATCATTGTGGGCATGGGACCTTAATGGCTAAGGTGGATATTGATTCCACCTTTAGACTACTGCCTGTTCATCTGGACTGATTTCCCCTTCTTGGGTTCCATTTTGAGGGAGCATACTATTTTTATAGGTGCATGCCAATGGGATGTTCCATTTTTTGATTGCATTTATGCCACGGTTTCTTGGCATTGTGTGAGTGACTTATCTCTCTGGTGGTAGGGGGGCAGAGTTTGTTAGATATATTATTAGTAATGATGTTCCAGGTGGAGAGAGCAGAATCAGGGCTTGATAGGTCTAGCATGTCAGTGGAGTTGGTGAGTGCGGTTATTAGTTCTTCTTTGCTACAGGGTTTTCTAAAGTGTATGGTGTTGCTGTGAGAGGGGCGGGGGGTGGGTGTTTGCTTTATGGATAGATGTATTTTTATAAGGCTGTGGTCAGACCATGGGACAGGGGTGGAGGAGGGGGACTATACTCATGAGTTGACGAAGATTGTCAAGCGTTTGTCCCACTTTGTGTGTGGGAGAGGTGATGATTTGGTTGAAGCCTAGGGTGCTAAGGGCGTTAAGCAGGGACTCGCAGGAGGGGGAGGGGAATGACGTCTACGTGGAGGTTGAAGTCTCCCAGAATGATGGCTGAGATATCTAAGTTTATGTTGTCGGTTATAAATTCTATGAGGGGGGGGGAAGAGTTGTGATCAAGTAGACCAGGGGGGTGTAGACCAGGCATATCTGGAGCTTAGGTGATTTAAAGAGACCAATTTCAAATTTGGGTGGAGTGTTGGTGTTTAGTGATCTTAGTTTGAGGTCCTGTTTGGCAGCTAATAGTAGACCTCTGCCTCTTTTTTTGGGTCTTGGGATGGATAATATGTCATATGTTTGCGTGGGAAGCTGGTTGAGGAGTACTGTGTCTGAGTGTTAAGCCAGGTTTCCGTGATGGCACAGAGATCTGGTTTGCAGTCAGAAAGGAGGTTGTTTAGGATGTTTTTGTTTTTTTACTAAAGATTGGGAGTTGAAGAGGATGATGGAAAGGGTAGTGAGGCCAAGGAGCTGTGTAAATGGGGAGATCATGATTGGTATCAGGGATTTGTGGTGTGCGGTGGGGTCGGTAAAGTGGTGTATCATGTGTCGGTGAGTGGGGTGTTTGATGCTAGGGATGGGGAATGCTGTTATGGGGGGCTTCATTGGTGAATTGGAGATGGTTTGGTGAGAGGGGTAAGGGCAGGAATGTTCTGTAAAGGGGTTGTTTTTGGTATGTCGAGGGGTGTAAGAGTGGTGCAGGAGTATACTCAGGGTGAGTAATCTTACAGGGGTGGGTACATTTGCAGTATGATGCATTGGGGGATATGCCAGGAGAGATCCAGGGGTTTCAGAGTACCAGGAAAGACAGTTAGATGGAGAGGTAAGGAATATTCTTTTAAATGGGAAGAGGTATCTTGTGTGGAAGGTAGTTCTGGAAGGCTCAATTAGAGGGTACTACGAGGTTGCAGTTGGAGGAGGGTTTCAAGAGAGGGGGTGTGGGAGTGTAAGTTGGGGTGATGGGTGGGGGCGGTGGTAGTTCGTAGGAATGGAGAGTGCAAAGGATTGTGGGGAAGGCAAGGAGGATAAGAATGCAGTAATGAGGGGGATGGTGAAAGATGGAGTAGCTGGGAAGTGAGTAAGATAGAGTCCTGGAGACAAAGATGTGTTGACAGTACCGTCGGCACTCAGGGGGAAGATGGGCACTAGCTAACTAGTATTCACCTCCAAACACTGGTATAATATGTATAGAAATGCTTGACTTGAGGCACTGTAGTTATGTCTTTACTCTGTTGGTGACTAATAGGTTGTATTGCTATGCTAATGTCATAGTGCAGCTATAACAAACCATTGGCCTTTTCCATTATGACCAAAAAATGGTCCTTCTCTTTCGATCAGGCTCCAAATGCTCAGGTGACATGTCTTTAATCAGAGGCCTACTTGACAAGTATATAAAGCCTTATGTCTTGTTCATCTCTAAGAAACCAAAATGCATAGCTGCAGGTTCTAAAGCCAGAGAGTACATAGTGTACGTGTAAATCGTATGTGGTGTTAAGGTAAAGTTACACTAATCAATCAATTTACAAGAGATTATTTAGATTCCCTTGCTTGTGTCTTCACTCCACATAAAAGTCATTATTACTAAAGCCTTTTTAGGCCTGACATTTTAACAAATAGATCATCTACTAGCAGCCTGCTAGAAGATGGGGTCAGCTGCTGTGTTACAACTGAGAAAGAGTCCGGGAATTGTGGAGGATAGTGATTCCGCACTGGCCAAGATCTGACAGTGATGAGGGAGGCCTTCTGTTGCTAGGGTCTGGGCAGACATCAACAGTCTGGTTCTCAGCCCGGCACTACCAAGGTTTGGTGATCTGTACATAACTCTGTGTTATGCATGGCTGTTTGCACTTCTATGAATGGTAACTATCAAGTGAGTGCATGGATCTGTTAGGATTAGTGGGTGTGTGGTCCCTGGGCTGAGGTGAGAGATGGTACTGCCCACGGTAGTGGGATTAGTAGGTGTGTGGTCAGGAGGCGAGGTCTCAGCTGATGTCAGACACAGTACAAGTCCTGAGTCTTTATTAAAGAGATAGAACAGCACTACCCATGGAGCAGGGGGAACCAGATTAAGTCTCTCATACACTGAAGTTCCCCTAGTCAATGGAATGGGGGATACCCAGGGAGGATACCTCAGTATAGATGGTAATAGTCTGCAGAGCAGGGTACACCAATGAAGTCCTCTGTAGAGAAGGTAATGATACGCAAAGCAGGGTACACCGATGAAGTCCTCTGAGGAGGTGGTAATGGTCCACAGAGCAGGGTACACCAGGGAGGTCCTCAGTAGGTATGGTAATAGTCCATGGAGCAGGGTACACCTGAGAGGGTCCTCGGTAGAGATGGTAAAGGTCCACAGTGTGGGGTACACCAGAAAAGTCCTCAGTATATATGGTAATGATCCACAGAGCGGGGTATACCAGAGGGGTCCTCAGGAGATATGGTAATGGTCTGCAGAGCAGGGTACACCAGAGGGGTCCTCAGTAGAGAAGGTAAAGGTCCGCAGAGCGGAGTACTCACGGCTGGAGTAGCGATGGTTCCAGGGAAGCCCCAGGGGATGGGGCAGGCAGAAGTCCAAGGCTTTAGGCCCTCCAAGGAGCAGATAGCCAGAGACGAAGGAGAGGCCCCTGAGGAGTGGGTACCCAGGACGTCTCACACTATGGAAGTAGAATCTGGAACGAAGGATCTTTCAGTGAGTGAAACAGAATTAGCAAGAGGGAACTCGTTGCCAAGTCATAGGTAGGCAGGGCCAGCTGGCTTAAATGTGCAGAAGGATTGACGTCATCCAGAGGGGACGCCCCCAAGGTTCCCACCATGATGTGCTTAAGACTGGCCCATGGCGCGCGCACGTGCGTGCCTAAGTGATTCCAAAGGGAAGATGGCTGTTGACGGTATCTGTGCTGCCCTGGGAGGCCTGGGAGCGGTAGGCAGGCCTGTGATGGCTGGCTGAGGCCGCAAGTCTTCCCAATGGAGTCGGGGATGTGAAGAAAGAGGTGAGCAACAGCGGTCGCAGCCATCTGCGACTGATGGACGTAACAGGATCAATGTGTAGGAGAAGTTGTATGACTCCACATAAAATGAAGAATTTTATGTCAAAAGACCAAATCAATAGAGGTAGTGGTCTGAGAGAGATTTGGACAGAAAAGGCAATCGTATGGATCCCTGGAGGACCCCTGCAAGTCAAGGATGAGATACCTGTAAACTGTACTTTTCAGGCTTGCTGTTCAAACTATTTTTATGAGTATAAGGAGAACTTTGAAATTAAACCAAAGGCCAATATGTATAAAACTACATGTATAACCTGACTTCACATTTGTTTTTATGCAGACTGGGAGCAATATTTCAGAGAGTAGAGTCAGGGTGGGGGTATGACACACAACTGCATATTTTCTAAGGTATGCTTTTAAGTTACTATGTACAAGTTATGCCCTGATTAGATTAATATCCACATATTCCCTAATTGTAGATACTTTCATGCATACCAGGCCAGCTATGGAAGGATTTTCAAAGTTGACATAAACAAAAGTTAAGTTTTAAAATCTATGGAAAAGTCTGAATGTATATTGTATACACAAACTTTACCACTATGCAGGGAAGTATAAAATTACCGTCTTCTTGTTTACCATAGCTGTCAAGTTAAATGTCATATCAGAAAATGAGCTCTATGAAATAGAATGTTATAATTATGGATGGTAATAATACTTTTCATTATATTCCATTTGTTGAGCCTTCTCTTTTGTGTAAATCAGTGCCATTAATAACCAATATAAGTAATATAGCTGTAAAATAACCTATTATATATTTATTGTATATTGTGCATGCATACATTTAAATAAAAACCACATCTGTATTACTACATATTCTACCTAAAGGAAGACTTGCACTGTTGCAACTGTTTGCTCAAGCTATTCAGCAGAGATCCACTTTCCTTTTACAGATGCATATTTTATGGGCAGTTATATTCACTTGTGATCCTCTCAGAGAATAGGGCAGTTAAAATAGAAAATCTTTAATTCTATAATCTATCTTCATTAAAATCGCAGAGTCATATTTTTCTTCGTTTCTTCAAAACCATATTTAATATGTCATTAAATATAATATACTTTCCCTCTTGTGTCTGAATCTAATGATATTTATTGATCTGCAGTTGTATTATTGAGTCCATAAACTAAGTTCTAAAATTATTCTGTTTCACTCAGTTCAAGTTATTTTTTTTTTTAATTGACTTAATAGATTTTGGAACAATATTACTTCCTTGAATGTTCACCTCTTCTCCCTTTATCACAGTTTTAGGATATGTATGCCATTGTTTCAAGCATGAAATAGGTCAATGAGGTCCCCTTAGATAATGTCTTTCACAAGGGAACATCATTAGCTAGTGACTGAAAGCCTGCTGCAAACACTGTATTGTTCATAGCTTAGTTATTTCTAGATAAGTTATTACTTCCTTGAAGCAGATCATCCTATAAATATATATATTTTAGATAGAAAACTTATTACACTGTTGTTTTCCAAATATTCCTTTGAAACGAAAGCAAATGCTACATTCTTTGTAGACTACATTTCATTATTTCTTGATTTTATTGTGACCTTGCTCAGTCAAAGGCCTTCTTTCTTTTATGTCTAAATCTTTTATTTCCTAAGCATTTACTCTTTTTTAAAATAAGTAGGGGATGCACCCCTGAGTGCTTTGTTTGCCAGCTCTGCCAATAGGCTTTTTGCTCTGGTTTCTGGGTTCCTGCCTAGATGGAAAATAGAAGGAATGGCTGGATAGGGCCTACTGACCTTAATGAAAGGAAGGGCAAGGAGAGAGCTACAGAATTCTTGACCCTGCCCCTCCTTTTTATCTTCTAATTGAGTGTGCGTGGATGTTAAGGATAGTCAGTGTGGGCATGGAAAAGGATATACTAGTAGTATAATGGGTACATGGTCAAACAAACTGATTGACAGGTGAAATAAGGATGATAGTCAATCAGCATTTCCTTCCAGTATAATACCCACCCACTCAAGCCCCAAAGCCCCTATACCCTTCCCACCCCATAGAAGTGATTGGGGGTAGCCTGCCCCAAACTATACCACCTCCTTTCCCCTAAACCATGCACCCAGCTTGTCCCTGACCTTACCCACCCACTCTAAATCACACCCATAACTTCACACATGCCCCTCGCACCCCTTAGAAGTGAATGGAGTAGCCCCTCCCATGCTCTGCCTTAAGCCACACCCCTCCCACCCCTGCCACCCCAAAACACACCCTATCCCCAACTCCCAACCCCCTATGATATCACTGGAAATGACACTTGACCGCCTTTTGATGACATCACCGGAAATCCAGCCCATCCCCACCCCCAGAAATATGTCCCCTGGAACACCATCAGAGATGTAGCTGTCACTTTTAATGATGTCAAAATTAATGGATCCTGTCTGCTTTTTGATGATCTCACCAGAAGTCCAAATAATTGCTTCTGAGGGTGGTGACAGAGTTGGAAACAGGTCTTTCTGACCCTAGTTTTAAAATTTACTAGCTGTAACGTAGCAGGATGCTCTCTCTCTCTCTCTCTTTCCCCCTCCCCTCCTCTTCTCAGTGTAAATTTGCATATCCAACTAGCCTGCCTGGCTGGCATACAGAGTGAAATGTTACTAACTGTAATATAGCAGAAAGTTCTCTCTCTCTCTCTTTTTACCCTTCCATCCTTTCCCTCAGTGTAAATACGCATGCCGAATGACCCTGCCTGGCAGACATTTAGGGGTAGATTTTCAAATACCGCGAATAGGCGTACTTTTGTTGGCGCTCCAGGCGCCAACAAAAGTACGCTGGATTTTAGTAGATACGCGCGTAGCCGTGCGTATCCGCTAAAATCCGGGATCGGCGCTCGCAAGGCTATCGATTCTGTATAGCCGGCGCGCGCCGAGCCGCGCAGCCTAACTCCGTTCCCTCCGAGGCCGCTCCGAAATCGGAGCAGCCTCGAAGGGAACTTTCCTTTGCCCTCCCCTCACCTTCCCCTCCCTTCCCCTACCTAACCCACCCGCCCGGCCCTGTCTAAACCCCTCACTTACCTTTGTCGGGGGATTTACGCCTCCCGGAGGGAGAAGTAAATCCCCGCGCACCAGCAGGCCGCTAGCACGCCGGGACACGACCTGGGGGCTGGTCCGGAGGGCGCGGCCACGCCCCCGGACCGCCCCGGGCCGTAGCCACGCCCCCGAGCCCGCCCCCGGAACGCTCCCGACACGCCCCGAAAACGCCGCTGCGCTTGGTCCCGCCCCCGACACGCCCCCCTTCGAAAACCCCGGGACTTACGAGAGTCCCGGGGCTCTGCACGCGCCGGTAGGCCTATGTAAAATAGGCTCACTGGCGCGCAGGGCCCTGCTCGCCTAAATCCACCCGGATTTGGGCGGATTTAGGCGAGCAGGGCTCTTAAAATCCGCCCCTTAGTGTGAATTTTGAGCAGATATTTTGTAGTACAAAAAAAGAATGCTTAATAGCAGGGTGTGTGGAGGCTATAAACTCAGATAAGCAAAAAGTGAATAAAACAAGCCTTGAGATTTTTAAAATACAGACCACCTTATTTTACAAATACATACACAGTACCTATACAGTGTGCTGAATCAGAAAGGGCCACTTTATGTGTGCTCCTTGTCTCCCTATGTAGTGCTTTAATTAAAGAGGATACAAAATTGATTTTTCTCTGCATACACTTAAACCCTGCTTGTGGCTTGGCAACCCTCATATATGTAGCCCATAAGGAAAGGATGTGGTACATGTAGACTTATATCTCTAATTTGTGGTCTACTTTACTGGTTGGTCTTTTAGGAGTGCAAGGTATGGCAGAACTAAATAAAAATGCTGCAGTAAGGGATGATAGGAGGATAACATTTAGTGGACTAACTTGCAGGACAAGCAACATGCAGGCTTATGTCTGGGTCAGATAGTTATGGCGGTTGGATGTCCTTAAGGTGACTTTAATGATTTAGGAAATATACCATAAGCATTTAAAATATCATCTGATATTTTTTAAATTGTCATTAATCGTTAAAGAGTGTGATACAATAGAAATTCCACCGATTTACCGTGAAAAAATTGTTAATCGGGTTAGTGCACACTAACGGAAGTTAGGACACAACCTAAAAACCCACCCCGACCCTTTAAAACCACTCCCTTAGCCTCCACCACCCTCCCGACCCCCAGAAAAATGTTTAAAAATTACCTGGTGGTCCAGTGGGCCCAGGGAGCGATCTCCCGCTCTCGGGCCGTTGGCTACCACTAATAAAAATGGTGCCGATGGCCCTTTGCCCTTACCATGTGACAGGGTAACTGTGCCATTGGCCGGCCCCTGTCACATGGTAGGAGCACTGGACGGCCGGCACCATTTTTAAAGATGGCACCAGCCGTCCACTGGATGGCCCGCACCATTTTTAAAGATGGCACCAGCCATCCACTGGATGGCCCATGCCATTTTTAAAGATGGTGCTGGCCATCCACTGGATGGCCCGCGCCATTTTTAAAGATGGCGCCGGCCATCCAGTGCTCCTACCATGTGACAGGGGCTGGCCAATGGCACAGTTACCCTGTCACATGGTAAGGGCAAAGGGCCATCGGCACCATTTTTATTAGTGGCAGCTAACAGCCCGAGAGCAGGAGATCGCTCCAGGGGCCCACTGGACCACCAGGTAATTTTAAAACGTTTTTTTTGGGGGGGGTCGGGAGGGTGGTGGAGGCTAAGGGAGCGGTTTTAAAAGGTCGGAGTGGGTTTTTTGTTTATCGGCCGACAGCCCGAGTGCGAGAGAATGCTCCCGGACCCCCACTGGACCACCAGGTAATTTTAAAACATTTTTTGGGGGGTCAGGAGGGTGGTGGAGGCTAAGGGAGCAGTTTTAAATGGTTGGGGTGGGTTTTTTGTTTATCGGATTGGGCACAGCTGATAAAAAAAAACGATCTGGCCGGACAAAAAAAAATGCATGATTTGAATCGGAACCGGAACCGAACTGATTCCAGTTTCGATTCACATCTCTAATAAGCATATAGCAAATAACACATACACACACACACACAAATTGATTTTTGAAAAGATAAACTTTTATAAAATATGTAAAAACTGTGTAAAACTTTTTAAACTTTTTAAACTACTATATATTTCAAAGTAAAAAAAAAAAAAAAAAGGACAGGATGGGAAAATCTAGGAATAAAACTATTTACCTAACCAAAAAATGGCCCAGGCACCTGAGGAGGCTAGGTCTGGAAGGTCTAAGAGGCTAAAGGTGGTGCTGATGGTGATCTCATGCCCATCAGCTCAAGAGCAGCCTTGTAACTCACTTGAGCCTCAGCTGTGTGAGACACAAGCCCTGTTCTTCAGGCTGATTATGCCTTAATCACTAAAAAAAAGTTTCCAATACAAAAAGTGAAGTGATCTGCACATTTTTTTTTTTTTTTTACTTTCTTGTTTTTAATTTACTAACAGATTTGGTGCATAAAACTGAATAATATTAAATAGAGCATTAAAATTTTTTAGAATAACCTATTGAATAGAAAAGAAAACAGCAATAACAGTGAAGAGAGGTTTGTCAGTGGGAATGGGGGAGAGAGGAGTTTTGAGGAGAATTGGAAAGTGTGTATAGCACTGTGGTGGGGAGAGAAAAAAGCATGCCAGAATAGGAGAAGTTGACAAAGTGGGGTAGAAGTCAGAACAAGAATATTTATGTTCAGGTTGGACCATGAGTGAGACTTTTTTGACTGATCCAGTCTAGGGACTAACCTGAAGGGAAGAGAGGCAGTAGTACTTTAAGTGTCAACTCCAAGAGGACCCACCCACCCATTCAATGAGTTCCAAGTGGACACCCCACCTCCCACCCCCCAGCCACTTGTGCAGGTGATATCCAGCAATGTGGTCTTATTCAAAAAAACTAAGGGGGTTATTTTCTAAAGCTTTTATCGCATGCGTTAGGGCCCTAACGCACGTGATAAGGCAATATCGCATGCGAAAAGGGCCCCTTTTTGCATGCAATATAATGCAAATTAGGGGGAGGGGAGGGGACAGAGTCGGCGGTGTCTTCGCTGCCGGCGATAATGTTAGTAATGTTATCGTCGGCAGTAGCGCACCCAATAGCACTACCTTTCCAGGTGGCGCTATTCGGTGTGAAAGCTCAGTATCTGAGGGATTGTTTTGTTAGATATATGGTAGCCAAAAGGTAGCCAAAAAAGGCAAATAATAAATGGCAAAAAATCAATTATCAAAAATAAAAAATTGAAAAGATTTCCCCAGAAAAATCAAGCCATAACAAATTTGATATGCATGACATGATTACCAGGAAAAAGAAATCCACACCCAGAAATCCAGACTCTAGAAAAATAGAGTGAAAATACATTTTAACTAATTCTTTCACTGTTTTAGAAAAGCGCTCAAAAACAGGGTCAAAAAAGTAATCAATGGATGGCATGAAAAAACACTCATTACAAAAACTTTAATTAAATTCAGTATATTCTAAAAATAATTTCATATATAGCCTAAAGAAAAGTTATTCCAATGTATCACAAAAAACTAAATATCAATTGAACAGTAGAATGTGGTTAGTCATAGAATCAGTGCCCCATTGCATCAACAAACATTGGCTAAGGTCTCCCAGCTTATCATATTCAAAAATTAAATTCTATCCATATATCAAATCCCTATCATATCTCATCAAGGAGCTCCTGTTTCACCATATGCAATGGCTTCATTACAGGAGCTATTAATTGAGTAAATGGGCTACTTATCTGATGATAGATCTTCAGAAGTCCATACACCACAAACAGGTATGAAAAAATCTACTGCTAATCACCACATCAGCAAAACTTCAACACAAATTCTCAAACAATGGGATGATGCAGTCCTCCAATTTTATGATGATATATCAATGTTTAAAATCTATAAGAAACAACACTAATAACATCGAAAAGTTACATCTAAATAAGGAACAAATGGAATAATAACATAACACAGTCAAATCACGGCAACAAAACAAACAGCAAGATGCACTTCTTTTGTGAAAATCTCTAATTCAAAAGAGCTATAAGTCATTTCTGCCAAAACTGAACACAGCAGAGATGTAAGTTTATGTTGTTTATATCAATGTTAAATATTAGTTTTGTAAAACACTGTGAATTGTTCATAGAAAAGGTAATGTATATACCTTTTATCATGGATCTTTCTTAAAATTTGCATATACTACAAAATTCTTTCCAAAAATGCACATCAGTTTGCTTGCAGCATTTTGATACACCATCTTATGAGCAAAGCTTAAATTTCCTACATGTGAAAACAAGAAATATACAACAAATTATGCAAATAAAAACTTTTACAAAAAAAACCCACTGTGATATATGTTGCTGGCATTAGGCATTTTAAGGTCTTCTAGCTTTTATTTTACCATAATCAAAGTTACATTGATTGTTGTTTCTTCAATAATCCATGTTATGTGCCTTGCTAGCTATAGGGTATAAGCATGTGCATAATTTAGGAAGGCAAGAGTGTTTTGCAACATTAAACTATTCAACACAACATCTTATTGATACTCACATCCATTTTGCAGACCTTTGACATTTGAAAATAATTGTAGTAAAATATTGAAATGGCTTCCCTTTATTCAGTATTTTTAATAGGCACTAAAATGGAATTATTGCATTTTGCATTTCGACTGTAGAACTACCAATCACTATAATGCAGAATAGATTATAAGATGTGCATTAATTCTAAGATGTGAAAACTTCTGTATATTATGCATTAATACTGCCTTCTTGAAGTAAGATATCAATTTTCTCTATCATAAAGCTATTTGCGAAAATTTGAAATTATAATTTCCACTTCTGGTGAGTGCAGTTTTGAACAGTTTTAAAATATAATTTCTTACAAATATGTACATAAAGGGGTAAATGAATTAAAGTTCCACGTATATACTGAGGTTTGAGAAAGCGCAGTTCAAAATAGACATATATGCTTTGAGAATGTGTTCATTATCCCACTATGCTTGTGGACAATGACATACATGCACAAAGTTATAACCATTTCATGCCCATATTGCTTTATGGCCCTAAATGACCATAAACCGACATGGTGCCAACCAGTCATGAGGCTGGTGCCATTTTTGAAGCATAACTGGCAGGGCAGAAGTGACTGGGGATCACTCCTGCCCCTTTTACCATTCCACCAGTATTATGGAAAGTGTAAGGCAGTGGAAGGGGTAGGGTTTTTTATTTTTAATTTCTCAACAAATAGTGGGGTATATTTACTAAGCCGTGATAAGTGTTTATCTCATGAAAAACAACTTTTTTCATGCAATAAACTCTTAAAGGTGAGCTTTAAAAGCCAGGTGTGCACAAGTTCAGCTCACATGCCCAGATGTACATGTATCTCCCACTGTGCACACAGCTCAAAAGTTTTCCAAAAGGGACAGGATGTGGGCATGATCTGGGCAGGGAATGGGTGCTTCAGTGCGTGGTCAAGAGATGTGTACATAAATAATTATGTGCCTGGGCATCCACCCAGATCCCCTACAACATAAGTTTATTTATGCTAGGAACATAAGAACATAAGAAAATGCCATACTGGGTCAGACCAAGGGTCCATCAAGCCCAGCATCCTGTTTCCAACAGTGGCCAATCCAGGCCATAAGAACCTGGCAAGTACCCAAAAACTAAGTCTATTCCATGTTACCATTGCTAATGGCAGTGGCTATTCTCTAAGTGAACTTAATAGCAGGTAATGGACTTCTCCTCCAAGAACTTATCCAATCCTTTTTTAAACACAGCTATACTAACTGCACTAACCACATTCTCTGGCAACAAATTCCAGAGTTTAATTGTGCGTTGAGTAAAAAGAACTTTCTCCGATTAGTTTTAAATGTGCCCCATGCTAACTTCATGGAGTGCCCCCTAGTCTTTCTACTATCTGAAAGAGTAAATAACCAAGTCACATCTACCCGTTCTAGACCTCTCATAATTTTAAACATCTCTATCATATCTCCCCTCAGCCATCTCTTCTCCAAGCTGAAAAGTCCTAACCTCTTTACTCTTTCCTCATAGGGGAGCTGTTCCATTCCCCTTATCATTTTGGTAGCCCTTCTCTGTACCTTCTCCATCGCAATTATATCTTTTTTGAGATGTGCGACCAGAATTGTACACAGTATTCAAGGTGCGGTCTCACCATGGAGCAATAGAGAGGCATTATGACATTTTCCGTTTTATTCACCATTCCCTTTCTAATAATTCCCAATATTCTGTTTGCTTTTTTGACTGGCGCAGCACACTAAACCAACCATCTCAATGTGTTATCCACTATGACGCCTAGATCTCTTTCTTGGGTTGCAGCACCTAATATGGAACCCAACATTGTGTAATTATAGCATGGGTTATTTTTCCCTATATGCATCACCTTGCACTTATCCACATTAAATTTCATCTGCCATTTGGATGCCCAATTTTCCAGTCTCACAAGGTCTTCCTGCAATTTATCACAATCTGCTTGTGATTTAACTACTCTGAACAATTTTGTGTCATCTGCAAATTTGATTATCTCACTCGTCGTATTTCTTTCCAGATCATTTATAAATATATTGAAAAGAAAGGGTCCCAATACAGATCCCTGAGGCACTCCACTGTCCACTCCCTTCCACTGAGAAAATTGTCCATTTAATCCTACTCTCTGTTTCCTGTCTTTTAGCCAGTTTGCATTTCATGAAAGGACATCGCAACCTATCCCATGACTTTTTACTTTTCCTCTCATGAGGAACTTTGTCAAACGCCTTCTGAAAATCCAAGTATACTACATCTACCGGTTCACCTTTATCCACATGTTTATTAACTCCTTCAAAAACGTGAAGCAGATTTGTGAGGCAAGACTTGCCCTGGGTAAAGCCATGCTGACTTTGTTCCATTAAATCATGTCTTTCTATATTTTCTGTGATTTTGATGTTTAGAACACTTTCCACTATATTTCATGGCACTGAAGTCAGGCTAACTGGTCTGTAGTTTCCCGGATCGCCCCTGGAGCCCTTTTTAAATATTGGGGTTACATTTGCTATCCTCCAGTCTTCAGGTACAATGGATAATTTTAATGATAGGTTACAAATTTTACTAATAGGTCAGAAATTTCATTTTTTAGTTCCTTCAGAACTCTGGGGTGCATACCATCTGGTCCAGGTGATTTACTATTCTTCAGTTTGTCAATCAGGCCTACCACATCTTCTAGGTTCACCGTTATTTGATTCAGTCCATCTGAATCATTACCCATGAAAACCTTCTCCATTATGGGTACCTCCCCAACATCCTCTTCAGTAAACACCGAAGCAAAGAAATCATTTAATCTTTCCGCGATGGCCTTATATTCTCTAAGTGCCCCTTAGAGAGGGGGAGGTGTAAGTTACAAAATGAAAAGAAAGAGCCATTTCTCAGGGGTTTAAAGAGTCTGGTTAACTGGGGTAGTGCAGGCTATCAAACCAGGGGGTTAGAGGACTAATCTGTTAACTGGGTGAACTTGTAAATGAACTGGTGAAACTGGCAATGGCATGGATGTGCATTCCTTTTAAAATTCCCCGACTTATGCGGTAGAAGCTGGAATTCATGCATAGGTGTGCACCCACTTAAAATTGGGCATGAATGTTTGCACATTCAGGCTGTTTTATAACATGCATGTATATATTATACGTACACAAGTTATAAAATGACTGAATATCTTGATGCACACCGATGTGCATGTGCCAAAGTGTACCTGCATGCTGGTTTGAAAGTCACTGTCTTATTACAGCAATATTGCATGATATTTTTCCTTAAATAATGCATGTGTCTTAACGAGATACTTAAGAAGATAAGAAGATAAGAACATAAGAAATTGCCATGCTGGGTCAGACCAAGGGTCCATCAAACCCAGCATCCTGTTTCCAACAGAGGCCAAACCAGGCCACAAGAACCTGGCAAGTACTCAAACACTAAAAAGATCCCATACTACTGATGCAATTAATAGCAGTGGCTATTCCCTAAGTAAACTTGATTAATAGCAGTTAATGGACTTCTCCTACAAGAACTTGTCCAAACCTTTTTTGAACCCAGTTACACTAACTGCACTAACCACAACCTTTGGCAACAAATTCCAGAGCTTAATTGAGTGTTGAGTGTAAAAACAATTTTTCTCCGATTGCTAACTTCATGGAATGCCTCCTAGTCCTTCTATCAGACAATGCAGACAAAGAAGTTCATTCATACTTAATTTAATGTAAATAAAATAACATGACATATCAAAAATTGCAAGCCACATTTTCACAAAACTTAGCTAAAGACAGTAGTTGTAATTAAATTTTCTTGGAGGCATCGGAACACTAATATGCATCCTGAAGGCTCCAGGATGCTTCTTAAAGGGACATGCACCCTAAAGACCTCTATCCCAGCGTGTTCCAGACCCCTCTGCTACCTCTCGAAGCAGCACCCAAGTGAAAAAAGTAAAAAAATAAAAGTATATAAAAGTCACACAGTGATGGCACACCACTCTAAACTAACCCCCCTATCCAAAACCCTATTCAAACCCTTGCCCCTGTAGAAGGCTGCCAAAACCTTGCCTAACCTAGATCCTCCATTTAGCTAGTGGGGTGCTCCAGGCCCTGATGATCTAGTTGGGCCTGGAGCACCCCCCTAGGCTCCAGGATGAACAATCATTAAATCTAAAATTGTGCCCCATGGCCTTTACTCCATCATATGATGGTGTAATGTCCAGGCAGCTTAGCGGACACTCTGAACCTCACTAGAATACCAGGGCCCCACTAGACTACCAGTTATGGTCGGAAGCATGGACTAGGGTGCATAGGTAGTTGGCAGCCTTCTATAGGGGGGATGTTTGAAATGGGGGATTGACTTTTGGAAAAACTGAAGTTTAGGTAGGACAAGGTGGCATCGCCACACAATTTTTACTTTTTTTTTTTTTTTTACTTTTTTATCTTTCGGGCTGTCTGTAGAAGCAGCAGGAGTCTATCAAGGCCTATGGGGAATCTGACACTAAGGGCCAGATCTTAAAAAATGCGCGCGGGCGTAGATTTGTTCGCACAACCCAGTGCGAACAAATCTACGCCCGATTTTATAACATGCATGCGTAGCCGTGCGCATGTTATAAAATCCGGGGTCGGCGCACGCAAGGGGGTGCACACTTGTGCACCTTGCATGCACCGAGCCCTAGGGAAGCCCAATGCCTTTCCCTGTTCCCTCCGAGGCTGTTCTTGTGCGCGCTGGCCGGTTGCCTGCACGCCATGCCCCGGCACAGGCCGCTGTGCAGGAGCACTCGGCCCCACCCCTGTACTGCCCCCGCACTGCTGCCATGCCCTGGCCCCATCCCCGACCCCACCCCAGGCCACAGCCATGCCTCTGGCCCCGCCCCCGGACCACCCCTTTTTCGAAGCCCCGGGACATATGTGCATCCTGGGGCCTGTGTGCGCCACCGAGCCTATGTAAAATAGGCTTGGCGCGCACAGGGGCAGATTTTCTCAGTTTACGCTCGTATGTTACGTGCGTAGCCTTTGAAAATCTGCCTACTAATAAAGCACACTACTTGTTTAAACTAGAAATTAAAACATGTTTGGAATTTTCTTATCAAGTAGGGCAGCAGTAGGCAACTCCAGTCCTGGTTTTCAGGACATACACAATAAATATGCAGGTGATACTTTTGAATACAATGGAAATATATCTCATTTATTTATTTTATTTTATGTATTTATTTAGACATTTATATACTGTCATTCTATTTATAGATCACAACAGTTTACAAAGTGACATTCATAATTATAACACAATTCACTGACAAATGTTACAGAGGAGGTATACAAAGGTTTGCATATTTATTGTGGTTATCCTGAAAACCAGACCTGGATGTCGCACTCCAGGACTGGAGTTGCTTAGCCCCATAGTAGGGATTTGGTTCTTTTGAAATGAACCAGACTGAACATTTTTATTTTGGGATTTGGATTACAAATTTGTTTGAAATGAACACACATGCCTTCAGCCTGGCAACCAAGGACTGCAGATGAGTGGAGTTATGGAACCAGTTGCTGCCATTGTTGCCACACAGGAATAGATGCTTTGCCCCAGTAGATGCTTTGATAATTCACCTGGGGAGCAATGGCTTGGTGTCAACATACAATGTAAAGCTTTGAAAAAGGTGAAAAGGGACCTTTCATGGATATTTGAAGTCCCTTGGAAAATTATCTTTCCTAATATAAAGTTCACGGGTACTGTTTCCCCATGGACTTTGCATCCAATTTTAAAGTGAAAGAACATGTGTTATTTGCCTTTGATATTTACACATGCAATTTACATTTAATATTTTCTGATTCTGTCCAAAACATTCCCTTGTGAATGCCTTTCCCAAATGTTTTTCCCAAAATTACATACATTGTGGAGTCTTGATTGAACTTTTAGATGGATTGAGGGAAAATAATTTTCAACCAACTAGTCTTCCTGGATAAATCACTATTTACCCCCATTTCAAAATTGCTTTCATTTTTCTTTCAAATTCTGTTTTATTGAACATAGTAGCTCTTATAACTCCATATTTCTCTTTTTGTCCTTGTTATCTACTGTAATAGAATTTAATCTAGATAAACGCTGCATGGTTTCTTAAAATCTCTTGTCTCTGCAGTGGGTTATCTAAATGTTATACATTCTGCCTAATCAAAATCATTGCGTAATGGCCCATTTACGATATTTTACCACTTTGTAGAATGCTCTCATTATATTTTCCAAAAGATAATTTTACTGAAGTATTTAATCCTCCTATGGCACTTACCTTTTAAACTGTGCATTTAATTCTTAGCTAATTACCATCAATATTTATGTATTTCAATTAGCTGTTGTTCTATCCTGTTGCCTAATGGATAACATTAGATCATCTCCCAATGGCTTACTTTGTAGAGTCACATAATGTCACTCACTCATAAATCATACATTCTTAAAATGCCATACTACTATGCATCTTGTATATGTGCAGTAAAAATTGTCCTGTTAATTGTATTTTTACACATATAGGGGCAGATTTTAAAAGCCTATGCGCGTAAATCCAGGTGGATTTACGCACATTGGAGGGGTTATGCGCACCGGGCCTATTTTCAAAAGGCACGGTGGTGCGCGTAAAGACCCGGGATGCGCATAAGTCCGGAGCTTGAAAAAATGGGTGGTCCGGGGGTGGAGTGAGGGTGGGGTGGACTGGGGATGGGGCATGGGCGTGGCCAGAAGTCTCTTTTCGGCTGCTTGGCCTGGGGATCGCACACCGGCACTTGGCCGGCGCACCCAAGTTGCACCTGCCTCTGGCAGGTATAACTTCTGGGATAAAGGTATAGGGGTATTTTTTTTTCGGGCTGGGGGACAGGACAGGTAGGGGAAAGGAGGGGAAGGTGGGGGGGGGGGGGCTGAATGAAAGTTCTCTCCAAGGCCGCTCACATTTTGGAGCGGCCTCGGAGGGTACAGGGAAAGCCATCGGGTCTGCCCTAGGGCTCGGCATGCGCAAGGTGAACTAGTGTGCACCCCCTTGTGCACACTGACTCTGGATTTTATAACATGCACGCGGCTGCGCGCGCATGTTATAAAATCGGGCGCACATGCGTGCATGCCGGGTAGCCTGCACAAATGTACTCCGCGCGCATATGTTTTAAAATTCGGCCCATAATACAATTTCTTCATTGTCAGTTTACAGTTTTCTAAACAAAGAAAACCCAGAAAATGATCTCCATTTTCCACTTTAAGTATTAATAAATTAATAAATTTGATATTTGCTGATCTCATCCCTTCAGTATTGGCAAAAAGTGACTCGAGTCTGTTATTTTATTTTGCGATGTGGATTGCATAACTGAATTAATTTCAAAGGTATAAAGAAATAAAGATAAAACATCAAGAGGGCAAAAACTATATTTATGGCTAGTTGTTGAGTTAATGCAATGAAAATATATGCCACTATAAATGAATTTGTTTTTCTAATCCTCATCTCACTATAAATAGATAGCAGGTCGGTTCTACCTTTCAACTATATTGAAGGGATATATTATAACAAATTTTAAAAATCTGTACCAGTAAAGTTTGAAGAAATACAAGAATCAAAAATATGAAACATTCATTATTAAAACTTTAAGCTGCTCATTCCTCCTGCCTTATATTTTTCAATAGGAATATAATTCAAATATATTTTTCCATTTGAATCTTTGGAATCTGATGAGCTCTGATTCTAGATACAGGAAACTAATCACCTAGAAAACTGTGGTTCACTACCTTAACTGGTTGGGGGTAGCTGTGCAAATTATTTTATTAAAAAAACATGAAAAATATTATTAAATGTAAAGATTTCAGGAATGATTCTGTCTGGGTAGATAGTTTACTATAAATTCATATTTTGTCTCTGCTAAAGTCCTTCAGCAGTACTTTGGTCCTCCAGCTCTTCCATATATGGGGCATTAGCAGCTAAATGTTGGTTGGCTGCTGGTGACATGAGGGGAGAAGAGAGATCTCCCTTAATTACACACACCTAAAAAAATAAAATAAAATAAACTTCTGTCAGGAGCAAACATTTATAATATGGTTTCAATATGTCTTTTCACTATGACAGTAATTGTATTTTATTTACTATACTTCATTACCTATGATGTTAATAAAATAACTCTAAAGGATACTTCCTGGTCATATTTCAATTTAGCTCTTACTCATGCTGTTCTAATTTTGTCAGAACTTGAAAAAGATAAAAAAAAAACCATTAATGAAAATTACAAATAGGGAATATAACTTTCAAAAAACTGTGTGAGTCCATAAATGTGCACATATGGGTTTCCATGCACATGCTCGTAAATCTTTTAATGAGCGTACATAAATATGCACAAAATATAAAATGCATGTAAGTAGAATATGCATTTTGCATACATTTGCATGTGAATGTTGCACATGTATATGCACGTGAATCATACATGCACATGTGTTTTTTTTTACATACAACTTCTGGTTCTTCTGGGTTGGGCTCATTTCTCAATGCCTCCATCAGAACATAGCAACATGAATGTTAGAGAGTTGAAGGAGAAAGAATTACAACACACCAATTCTTGAAAAAAAATCCTTGCTGCAACTACTCCACAAGCTAAATTGAAAACCTTAACATTGATTTTCGTTTCCCTAACAGGAACTTTGCATAGCTACTTGAAAGACAGTTTATCTTTCTAAGCACTAGCTAAACCTCTAAGTTTTACCCAAAGAGCCTCCTTAATCAAACCTTTGCTGAATGAAATAAAAAGATCTGACACTCATCAATGTGACTTTTCAGAAGCAGAACACAACTTTTGGAGCTTTGCTGCAGAACTTGCCAAACTCAGAATTACCTCAGATTCAGGAAGAATTAAAAACTTGATATTTTGTTCAGGCATTCAATGGGTTACATCTCTGACCAACTATGATGTCATTCATCTAAGTGTTTTATTTACCTAGGCATTATCTGTAAGATCCATGTAACGCCGCACGTTATCTGTTCAATACTCTGTTTATTGTTTAATGTAACGCCTTACCGGCAACAGTTTTGTTATCTGGAAACCGACCTGATTTGATATGTATATCGAGAATGTTGGTATATAAAAACCCTAAATAAATAAATAAATAAATAAATCCATGATCCATGAACCTTTGTGTTTATCATACCTACAGTACCTGAATGTAATCCACTTTGAAGTGCTGAAAGTAAGAATGCAAACAAATAAATAAATACATTTCCTGTATTTGCTTGTTTAATTGTGCGGTTGCATGATTCTTGTTTTTTACATGATTCCATGCACTTCTTGTTTGTCATTCTTGTTTTTGCTTATTTCAAGCTATGCTGTTACAGCATTGTCTTCATATTTAAGTTGTTTTAGTCCATCTTGCATGAATATCTTCAAAGGAGGGGATAATAAAGCTTGGAAATTGTTAGCAGAATTTGCCATCATTACAGTTGGCAATAACTGTTATTGCAAGGTTCTCAGTAATAAAAGTTATTATTATTGTATCTGAAGTAATTGCTATCTGAAAACTGTTTAGTGGCCTATGTGAAGTGACTTGATAGCCTCAATTCAGTTCCCAGTGGAAATGTATTCACATCATTAAAAGATCATCAATAGAGTATGAAACCAGTTAACACTATTGCTAGCAATTACAAAAGAGAGCCCAAGAATTGTATAGACCTAGAGGCTGATATTGGATGCAATAAAGAGTACTAGCACACTCCTTTACTTTGGGTTTATCAAACATTTTTTATGCACTAAAATTATTTCATGTGCAATAAGGTTTTTAGGGTCTGATTTTCAAAGCCATTTACATACATGAAGCATAAGTTTATGCAAGTAAATGATGTTATAAAATAGCCTGGGGCTGAATGCATATAAAAGTACATGCATAGCCTGGTTTCATGTATAACTGGGAAGAAGTATTCCTGGGGGAGGCGGGCAGAGTTTGGACTTACATACTTAAGGTAGATTTTAAAAGCTGCATATGCACGTCCATGTTCCTGGTGTGCAGGCACATGGATGTGCCAATTGTATAGCATGGTGCACCAGCACGGACATTTTATAAAATCCCATGGCCATGTGCACATGAATGTGAGATTCTATAATCCGCTTGTGAATATGTGGGGGGCATGCGCAGGGGGGGGGGGGATTCTATAAGATTATGCGTGGCAATGCAATAAGGCCTCCCCAAGTTCCCTCCCTGTCCACTAGAGATGTGCTTCATTTTTTTTTATCCCAGGTTGGGCTACGGGTTGGCCAATCTGTGGAAAACTTTGTTTTCCATCGGGTCATTTTTCTTTCTCGGCAATTTTCACCAAAAAAAAACAAACCACCCAACCCATAAAATTTAGTTATTTACAACACCCCCCCCCCACCCTTCGGACCCCCCAAAACTTGCCTAAAATATGTAAAAGAAGTTTTAGCATGGAACGAGGTACCTGCTGTTTCTAAGATTTATTATTTTCCATTCCAAACTGGAGATATTGCTGGGAAGGAAGGAGGAAGTTCACCAGGAATTTCAACCTTTTTGGAGGGATCAGTGGATATGATAAATAAAAGAGCAACCATGTTTGTGTCATTTATATCAGAAAGAGATAAAGAGATTGCTATGGAAAGATTTTTCAAAAATAAGGATATATTATTTTGTGGGCTTAAGGTTTTTATTTTTCCTGATGTCTCCAAACCAAGGGCCTCATTTTCCAAGCAGTTTACTGCGTGCGATAAATTCGCAAATCACGTTAACAGGATTTGCGAATGCAAATTAGTATTCAGGGGGCAGATCAGCGAAACAGCCGCAGTGTTAGCGCAGCTAATAACTACAACCCTCAAATTTGCGTTACAGACTGCACTACTGGCAAGTAAAGGGTTATCACAGTCCACAATAGTTCCAGACAGCCTGTTTCAGGCTCAGGGGGGGGGGGGGGGGAGAGAGAGAGAGAGAGAGAGAGAGAGAGAGAGAGAGAGAGAGAGAGAGAGAGAGAGAGAGAGAGAGAGAGAGAGAGAGAGAGAGAGAGAGAGAGAGAGAGAACCTTACTATAGTGCCTATGCCCTAGACAGGTATTTTAACCCCTATGGGAGGGCCACCTACTAACTCGGGGTGGGGATTAGGTATGAGCGTCGGGGGTTGGGGGCCACTTTCGCATTCCACATGAGACCTACGGAAAGAACAGTGGTCTCTAGTGAAGATTTGCTGGCCGTCGGAGTGAGGAAACTCACTCCAAGAAGAGATTTGGGCTACGTTCTCTCCACCTAGCTTGTTGTTGCCCAGGTAGAGTGTCCATCAAGCTAGGTGGAGAGAACATTGCCCAAATCTCTTCTTGGAGTGAGTTTCCTCACTCCGACGGCCAGCAAATCTTCACTAGAGACCACTGTTCTTTCCGTAGGTCTCATGTGGAATGCGAAAGTGGCCCCCAACCCCCGACGCTCATACCTAATCCCCACCCCGAGTTAGTAGGTGGCCCTCCCATAGGGGTTAAAATACCTGTCTAGGGCATAGGCACTATAGTAAGTCTCTCTCTCTCTCTCTCTCTCTCTCTCTCTCTCTCTCTCTCTCTCTCTCTCTCTCTCTCTCTCTCTCTCTCTCTCTCTCTCTCTCTCTCTCTCTCTCTCTCTCTCTCTCTCTCTCTCTCATTGTGCTAATGTTTTCGCAAATGGCGAAAACATTGCATGCGGCGATGTTTCCCCACTGCACGAAAGAAGCCTCATTTGCATTGGTTACGCCCCCTACTGCGTTACCAATGCGATATTGGAAAATGAGGCCCCAACTCAGGTTAGGAGAAGGCAGTTTTTGGCCCTAAAAAATAGAGCATTAGAACTTTGGGCTACCTTTTTTTTTAAGTACCCCAGTAAATGCTTTATTAATTATCAAGGAAAAAATTATTTTTTCACAACCATCCCATTTGGAAAATTTCTTGAGAGATAAGAGTCAGGTACGTTTGGAGAACGAGGTATCATCTATGTTAGCCTAACAAGATAGGTAGAATTACTCTCCCAATCTCTCTCTATTTTTGATTAGTATATTATTATTATTAGATGAAGGGCACCCACATTATATGTTAATTATAGCAGTCGTGTTTTTGTATTTTTTGAATTATTGGTTATATCTTTAAGAATTTAAGGCTGCTATAATAATTTTCCTGTATTATGCATAATAAATGTGATTTTATTTTGTAATGATAATGAAAAATCAATAAAGAATAAATTATAAAAAAAAAATCTTAGTGAATCTGAAAGATGTAATAGGATAAATTGTTAAACTAAAGAGTAGAAAATGACCTGGACCAGAGTGCTGAATGGAAAAAAAAAATAAATTGCAGACTTACTATTAGTAATCTGTAGGCTATTATTAAAATTAGATATGATACCTGTTGATTGCAGAGTGGCCAATTCAGCCCTCATTTTTAAACAGGGTTCTGGTGTGATCTAGGAAACTATAGACCAGTGAGCCTGATGTCCGTGCTGGGAAAATAGCTGAAACTATTAAAAAGAAAAAATTTACGAAACATATAAATGAAAGCTCTATTGAGCAAAGAATGTCTTTTTGTGTGTTTGTACAGCACTGAATATTAGAGATGTGAATCGTGTGCCCGATCGTCTTAACGATCGGGTTCGGCTAGAGGGGGGAAAAAATCTGATCGTGGGTGATGTGAATCGGATTTGGTTCCGATTCACATCGTTATTTTTTTTTTTAGTGAGGCCCGACCCTTTAAAATTAACCCCTTACCTTCCCCCACCCTCCCGAACCCCCCAAAGCTTTTTACGAGTACCTGGTGGTCCAGTGGGGGCGATGGGACCGATCTCCCGCTCTCGGTCCATCAGTGCCATTTTGGCTGCCACTCAAAAATGGTGCCGATGGCCCGATAAAAAAAAAACCCACCCGACCCTTTAAAAATGACCCCTTAGCTTCCCCCACCCTCCCGAGCCCCCCAAAACATTTTAAATTTACCTGGTGGTCTAGTGGTGGTCCCGGGAGCGATCTCCCATTCTCGGGCCATCGGCTGCCACTCATAAAGATGGCGCCGATGGCCCTTTGCCCTTACCATGTGACAGGGTATCCGTGCCATTGGCCGGCTCCTGTCACATGGTAGGAGCACTGGATGGCCACTCATAATTTAACCCAGTGCCCGGTCCTTCCTGGTTGGAGCTGCATGGGCCCAGCTGAGGTTTCACAGACGCCCTCCCTCTCCCATTAAGATTGATTGGAGTTGGGGAATTCCTACCCCGGCCCCTACTTATCCCTTTCCAATAGTCCTTGTAAGAACTCCTATTGTGGCTCTGGAACTTTAAAAAATATATGTGTGTAGTTTCAAACCCATCTAGAAATCCATCCCCAAGATGACATACATTTACCTGCACATAGGAAAGGCAACTTTCTAAAAGCCCATTTTGTGGCAAAGTACTGATTTACTCACAGAAGCTGGTTTGAAAACTCCTCACATTTGTCTCTGCTAATGTGTCAATTACTCATTGTGAATCATCTTATATACTTATTAAGAAAAAGTGTTTCAGGTAATATTCTTTAATAGGGATGTGAATCGTTTTTCAACGATTAAAATTATCGTCCGATAATGTTTATATCGTCTTAAATCGTTATAGAACACGATACAATAGAAATTCTAACGATTTATCGTTAAAAATCGTTAAATCGTGTTAGTGCGCACTAACTCGAGTTAGTGCACACTAACTCCCCGTTAGTGCGCACTAACTCGATTTAGTGCGCACTAACTGAAAATGATACAAATAAACACTTTCCAGGTCACTGAAGGTCAGTTAGGAATGAATATGTGTTCCTATTGGCTGGCTGCCCTCTTATCTATTGATGTTACCAAGGTTACCACTGAGGTGATGGTTGGGGGGATGGGAAATGGAACTGGAAACTAACGAACACCAACAGAAAATGAAACAAAGTGTTCACACTTCCCAGGTCAGTAAAGGTCACTTAGGAATGAATATGTATGTATGTATTCCTATTGGCTGGCTGTGCTCTTATCTATTGATGTTACCAAGGCTAATACTGAGGTAATGGTTGGGGGGATGTGAAATGGAAACAGTTGGAAGCTTGACAAAAAAAGTAATGTAATGATCAGCACTCACGTGACTATAACTTGTTTGTTTATTATCTTTGTTAGCAGGCACCTGAAATGCTAGTGCATGTTGAATTTGCCAATCACTGTGCATTTTAGAAAGGTGGTCCTGGCTGGAACTGTACACAGTTCAAATATATGTAATTGATTGTTGGTAAGTGTATTTTTTAAGTAGCCACACTGGCACAAGTATGTTTACTTTTCCTCCTACTTAACTCACTAGCTCAGCTTTGTAAGAAGGGCTTCTCTGCTTGTGTGTTGTTTTTGTTTGGTGTGAGGAGAGCAGAAACATCAGATCTTTATTCAATCTACTACAGTCATCTCTTACAGTGCCCTATCCCTATTAATACCAGGAGTGTTGTGATCTTCCTGCACACAGTGCCCTAACCCTGATACCAGTCTGAGACAGCTCCCTCCCTGCATTACTAGTGAGAGGCTGGCTTCACAGACAGGGGGAGCTGCCTGACCCTCACTCCTGACTTCCCCCATGTCCCAGCTAGTGAATGGTGTGTGGGTGAGGGGGGGGGGGGAGGATGGTGAAGTCTGAGACAGCTCCCTCCCTGCATTACTAGTGAGAGGCTGGCTTCACAGACAGGGGGGAGCTGCCTGACCCTCACTCCTGACTTCCCCCATGTCCCAGCTAGTGAAAGGTGTGTGGGTGAGGGAGGGGGGGAGGATGGTGAAGTCTGAGACAGCTCCCTCCCTGCATTACTAGTGAGAGGCTGGCTTCACAGACAGGGGGGAGCTGCCTGACCCTCACTCCTCCGGGGTATTGTGATCTTCCTGCACACAGTGCCCTATCCCTGATACCAGGGGTGTTGTGATCTTCCTGCATGCAGTGCCCTATCCCTATTAATACCAGGAGTGTTGTGATCTTCCTGCATGCAGTGCCCTATCCCTGATACCGGGATGTGTGCAAGAAGATCACAACACCCCCGGTATCAGGAATAGGGCACTGTGTGCAGGAAGATCACAACACCCCCAGTATCAGGAATAGGGCACTGTGTGCAGGAAGATCACAACACCCCTGGTATTAGGGATAGGGCACTGTGTGCAGGAAGATCACAACACTCCTGGTATTAATAGGGATAGGGCACTGTGTGCAGGAAGATCACAATACCCCTGGTATCAGGGTTAGGGCACAAGTTCTAGTCACATTGACTGATCACATTACTTGTTTTGTCAAGCTACCAACTGTTTCCATTTCCCATCCCCCATATACTGTCAGTAGGAAACTTGGTAACATGAATAAATAAGAGGGCAGCCAATAGGAATACATATTCATTCCTAAACTGACCTTAACTGACCTGAAAAGTGTCAAATTGTATCATTTTCAGTTAGTGCGCACTAACTCCCAGTTAGTGCGCACTAACTCCCGTTAGTGCGCACTAACTCGAGTTAGTGCGCACTAATCGGAAAAAACGATTTTTAACGATTTTTTAACTAAAAAATCGTGCCTAAGACGATTTTCTTGCCCTGCCACACGATTTCTATCGTTAAGACGATATGGAAAACGATTCACATCCCTATTCTTTAATCTCTTTTGCAATATTTAATATATTTGCATTTTTGTCCTTTGGCAGGAATTAACCTTTTCTGTTCATCTGATACTGCTAGTTTCATTGCTCCCTATTTTACTCTGTATGCTGTAATAAATAGAAAATAGAAGTGATATACCTATTCATTCTGTCTTGTTGATTGTTAATTTCTCATATGGTTCTTAATCTTCTGTAACAAGTTACATTTTTCTTAATAGCTCAGGCCATTATTATAATAACCATAATTTTTCATTATTATCTTAACTGAGAATATTAGTTAATGATAGCTCTCTTCATAATTCTTAATAGACCTAATTAACACAGCATTTATGTCCTTTTGCATATAATTGCAGTTGCCTGCTTAATACTTTTGATTAAATGATTAATGAGTCTTAATTTCAGTCAATAGCTCCCAGTAATAATGACTTTTTACAAATAAACTTGTCACAGAAAAGTGTATAGTTCAGCTCAGTATATAGTGGATCTCTCTGTGAGCGATAGTAAATTGGAGCTATGAGATTTTATTTTCCTATCCTTATTGAGTTCAAGAATGGATTTAAAGCTAAAAAAAAAATGGGTCTTTTCTAGTCCTGAAAAATGCCACTTTTAATTTCTATGGCATGGCTTTCCAAATCTGTCCTGGGGATCCCACAACTAGTTTCCATTACTTTATGTGTGTGTGTGTGTGTGTGTGTGTGTGTGTGTGTGTGTGTGTGTGTGTGATGGTGTTCGTGATGGTGGTGGTATGAGAGGTTTGATAGATGATCAAAAGGTGAAAGACAGTATAATTTTATGGTTCAAAATGAATTAAGAAACCTAGGCATCTGTCCTTTCTATACAGTTAAAATTATCTGAACATTTAACTTCAAAGGTCTTGTTCCTGGATTGCTCTACATTTTCCTTTAATTATCATGATCATGAGGTCATTGATGTTTTATCCTAGTTTATCTAGGAAATATTTTCTGATACAGCAGTATTGGAACAAATTAAAAAAAATATGAATATCTGTGTAGTTTGATCACAGAAAATGATAAATGTTTAGCAGAAATGAAAACAAGAATTGGCAAGGCTACACCTAGAGTATTGTGTGCAGTTCTGGTCACTACATCTCAAAGAAGAAATAGTTCCACTGAAAAATATTACAAAGAAGGTTTACCAAAATGGTAAAGGGAATGGGACAGCTTCTCTACAGGGAAAGGCTAAATAGATTAGGGCTGTTCAGCTTGAAGAAGTGACGGCTGAGGGGGGGATATGACAGAGGTCTATAAAATAATGGAGTAGAATAGAATGGGTAAATGTAAAGGGGTAGATTTTAAAAAGTTGCGTGCGGGCGAACATGTGCGCGCGCTACCCGGTGCGCACACATGTATACCCGATTTTATAACTTCCGCAGCGCCAGGAGCCACTGACCCCGCCACCTCCCTGTCCTGGACTGCCCACACCATGCCCCTCTCCACCCCTTTGTGCAAGACCCTGGACTTACGCTCGTCCCGGGGCTTTACGTGTGCTGCCGGGCCTTTTGAAAATAGGCCTAGCACGTGTAAGGTCGGTTACACATGTAAATCCTCTGGATTTATGCTCGTAACCTTTTGAAAATCTGACCCAAATTGTTTATTTGTTCTATCAAAAAAATACAAAGGCTAGGGGGCAATCCATAAAGTTAGAATATAGCACATTCAAAACAAATCAGAGAAAGTTTTTTTTTTTACTCAATGCACAACTAAGCTCTGGAATTTGTTGCTAAAGTATTTGGATTAGCCAGTTAGCATAGCTGGATTTAAAAAAAAGATTTGGACAAGTTCCTGGAGAATAAGTCAATAAACTATTATTAACAAGTAGACTTAACAAATACTACTACCTATCACTGTGCAAAAAAAAAAGCATTGCATCTATTTACTGTTTGGGATCTTGCCAGATACTTGTGACCTGGATTTACCACCATTGAAAACAGGTTACTGGGCTTGATGGACCCTCATTCTGACCCAGTATGGCAAATTCTTATGTTCCCATGAAGACTACTTAACTATTTAAGATTCCAGTGGTACCAAGACAATAATATCAGAAACAAGATTGTTAAATATAGGGGGGTAAATATTAGGGATGTGAATCGGGCTTCGGATGATTGAAAATATCGTATGATATTTTCAAAATCATCAGAAATCGGGAGCTCCCCCAAAACGATGGGAAAACCCCACGATATTGATCGTGGGGGTTCTCTTATCATTTTGGGGGAGGGCGGGCAAAATGGCACACAAAAATAACCCCTAAACCCACCCTGACCCTTTAAAACTAATCCCTTAGCTTCCCCCACCCTCCTGACCCCCCAAAAACCTTTTACAGGTACCTGGTGGTCCAGTGGGGGTCCCAGGAGCGATCTTCCGCTCCCGGGCCGTCGGCTGCCACTAATCAAAATGGCACCCATGGCCCTTTGCCCTTACCATGTGACAGGGTATCCTTGTTATTGGCCGGCCCCTGTCACATGGAGGGAGCACTGGATGGCCGGCACCATCTTTAAAAATGGCGCGGGCCATCCAGTGCTCCCACCATGTGACAGGGGCCGGTGAATGGCACGGATACCCTGTCACATGGTAAGGGCAAAGGCCATAGGTGCCATTTTTATTAGTGGCAGCCGACGGCCCGAGAGTGGGAGATCACTCCTGGGACCCCCACTGGACCACCAGGTAATTTTAAAATGTTTTTTGGGGGGGTCAGGAGGGTGGGGGGACCCAAGGGAGCAGTTTTAAAGGGTCAGGGTGGGGGTTTTTTTATTGGCTCGGGCGCAGCCGATAAAAAAATACCCGATCGGACCGCACGAAGGAAAATTCACGATGTGAATCCGATTCACATTCCTACTATTCACTAGTTTCTACAGCTTCTACAATAGTCAAAGTTGTCTGTCCTCTAATTACTGGACTTCCAGAAACTTAACAGCTAAATAGAACACTACTATCTGTGCAGCCATTCTTGATACCCTGACATGCACAGTGATTTTGAACTGTTCAACTTTCTAATAAATACTTGTTATTCAAGAATTGAGTTCTGGGAAAGAAAAAAGGTTTAACTGATGGCATAGACACTCAAGCTGTAATACATGTTGGACTGTAGCAATTACCACTATGCACATCTGCCAATTGATCAGGCACTGGCAACAAGCCCTCTCATTATCCATTTAATTACCTATCACCACATAGAACATACATGAATGTAAAGTTATAGTGCATGGAATGGTCTGATCCTCACATTCAAATACCTCCTAAATCTGGAAGATGCTAGGGTGAAGCTAAAAATAATTCAGATAATTAGAAAATCATTCAGACATGACTTGGCATTCATAAGTTTATTCGACTATATTTGCTAACCAGACTGTGAATGAATATGTACTCTTCTGTAACTTTTTAAATATTTTCTAAATGCAATAAAAATAATGCCATAAAAGAATATTTTATTTCATGTCATATCCCAATGTAAATAAATGCACACATCTTAAAAATGTCTCTGTATCAATGTATTCCTGAATTAGACAGCCTCATTTCTGGTCTGGTGATGTATCTCTTTAATTTTATATTCTCCTTATGGTCCCTCCTCCTCCCTTCCATCTTCTTCTTCTTTGTCTGTGTGCTGTAGGCCTTCATACTCAGGAGGAGGAAAGTCACAGTTTTTTGTCAGTTTATGGAGCAAGCAGAAGGACAGAAATATGTCACAGGCCTTAGTGGGACTGTACAAGAGATATCCCCAAAATCTGTCCAGGCTAGAAAAGCAGGTTTTGAGTAGGTCAAATGTCCTCTCTCTGATGGCCCTGATCTGCCTGTGGGCCTGGATCTAGTACTTATCTGCTGCACTCTCAGGAAATGACAGGGGAGATCATGCCAAAAGGTAGGAAAAAGCTAAGTTTGTGTGTGTTTATTTTAAAAAGCTTGCCCAAAATATTGGAAACAGCTTAGTTTGTATGTGTTTGTATTTCCCTCTCTCCCACTTATCCCCCCCTAGCTCATCCTTTGAGACAGCTTCACAATAAAAATCAATCAGCCTTTTGCCTCAAACACCAGATTGCTGCTGGCCTTATCAAGAGTTTAATTATCATGTTGCTGGTCATTACCAGATTAATAGTGACTATACAATTAAATTTAAAGGACTCTTATTTACACATTCCTACCCCATTAGCAACCTAAAATTAACTAAGAACTCAACAAAATTAAGATGAAGGCAGTAATCTAGCAGCAAGAGGTGGGCCTTCCAGTCTTCTGCATAGAATGTCACATGTATAATTTTTTATTCACTGGTGAGAGGGTATGCACCTGGTGCAAAGAGCTCCTGGCTCATAGGGAATGAGACTAATCTCTGGTGGATAGTGTGGCAGACCTGGAAGAGCTGAGGTAGACAGAGAGGTTTATAGATGACACCTTCAGGGGCATAGAAGCCAAGTCCCAAATCTAGTCTGGCAGCCCTGGTACTGCCTTTGAGAAGGAAGGTCTCCTGGTCAGAGAGCATCAACCTGGTGCAGCAGGAAGTGATTCTATAGCAGGGATCTGCTCTCCAGGTGATGCATTATCTTCTCACACTGAGGATGAATGTCAACCATCATAGTTGGTGATTTGATTATTAGGCTTGTAGATAGCTGGGAGGTTGATGGGCACAAGGATTGCCTTTTAACATGTCAGCATGGTGCAAAGATTGTGGACCTCATGTATCACCTACATACAATTTTAGACAGTGCTGGGGTGGAGACAGCTGTCATGGTACTTGTGGGAACCAATGACATAGGAAAATGTAGGAGGGATGTTCTGGAAGCCAAATTTAGGCTCTAAGGTAGAAAACTGAAATCCATAACCTCCATGGCAATATTCCCTGAAATGCTTCCTGTTCCATGTGCAGGTCCCCAGAGGCAGGCAGAACTCAGGAATCTCAATGTGTGAATGACACAATGCTGCAAGGAAGAGGGAGTCAGTTTTGTAAAAAGCTGGGTAACATTTGGGGAAGAGGAAATCTATTCTTAAAGAATGGGCTCCACCATAACCAGGGAAGAACCAGACTGCTGGTGGTAACCTTTAAAAAGGAGATAGAGCAGCTTTTAAACTAAAAATAATGGGAAAACCAACAGTCACCCAGCAGTGCATGGTTTAAAGGGAGGTATTTTTGAGGATTTTAATGAAGCAGCAGAGTAAGTTAGGGCATCCCAACAGAAAAGTTCCAATAAAAGCAAAAGTAGTCCATGTGCATTTCAGAAAAGAATCAGATGAGCTAAGATATTCCAAATTATCTATGTAAGCTGAAAAGCAAATTGTTAGTACAAACACAAAGCACACTTTGAAATGTCTGTATGCCAATGCCAGACATCTAAGATGTAAGATGGGAGAGTTAGAGTGTATAGCAATGAATGATGAGATAGACTTAATTGGCATCTCAGAGACATGGTAGAAAGAGGATAACAAATGGGATAGTGCTATACTAAGGTATACATTATATCGCAATGATAAGGAGGAGCAACTTGGTGGGCGAGGGAAGGGGGTGATTTATGTCTGGGATAGCATAGAGTCCAACACCCTGTCCGCGCCCGGCCCACGCACGGCCTTGCTCACCTCACTGGTTCCACGGCAGGACCCGGGTCGGCCTCCCTAGCGGCAGCTGCAAGCTCTTCCAGGCCTCAGCATCCCACGGAGGTGGTCGCCAGGCCTTCCACTGCGCACCAGGCCTCACACCAGAGCTCGACGTCCTTGGTGGCATTGGCCATGCCCCTATGCGTGCACAGACCGCCCACCCTCTTGTAGGGCCAGGGGCGGGCCCTAGCTTCACGGCACGCTCTGATTGATTCCCTGATATAAGAAATTCCCTGCCTGTACTTCCTTGCCTTGGCAATCGGCTTTGTTCCTTGTTAGATTGTCACTGCGTCTGAACCTTGTTCCAGTCTTGTGCCAGTCTTGTTCCAGGATCCTTCTGTTCCAGCCTGTTCCTGCCTTGTTCCTGCATCCTAGTATTCCAGTGTCCTTCTGTTCCTGTTCGACTGTCTATCTCCCCAGGTAGTACCTCTGGACTGTCTCACTGGTACTGACCTCGGCTTGCTCCTTCACCTGCCTGCCTGCTGCTTGCCTTCTGACTTCAGCCTGCTCCTCAACCCGTCTGCCTGCTGCATGCCTTCTGACCTTGGCCTACCTGTGACCTCGTCTGACCTCCAGAACATGTCCCCTTATTTGTTGACCACTCCTTGCTCTGACCCCCGGATTCTGACCTCTGCCTGCTCGACCACATCTCTAGATTCTGGCTCTGTTCCTAGCCTTGTTATCACCTACGCTGTTCTGGTCCTCCTTATAAGAACATAAGAATATGCCATACTGGATCAGACCAAGGGTCCATCAAGCCCAGCATCCTGTTTCCAACAGTGGCCAATACAGGCCATAAGAACCTGGCAAGTACCCAAAAACTAAGTCTATTTCATGTTACCATTGCTAGTAATAGCAGTGGCTATTTTCTAAGTCATCTTATTTAATAGCAGGTAATGGACTTCTCTTCCAAGAACTTATCCAATCCTTTTTTAAACACAGCTATACTAACTGCACTAACCACATCCTCTGGCAACAAATTCCAGAGTTTAATTGTGCAATGAGTGAAGAAGAACTTTCTCCAATTAGTTTTAAATGTGCCACATGCTAACTTCATGGAGTGCCCCCTAGTCTTTCTATTATCTGAAAGACTAAATAACCGATTCACATCTACCCGTTCTAGACCTCTCATGATTTTAAACACCTCTATCATATCCCCCTCAGCTGTCTCTTCTCCAAGCTGAAAAGTGCTAACCTCTTTAGTCTTTCCTCATAGGGGAGCTGTTCCATTCCCCTTATCATTTTGTTCGCCCTTCTCTGTAACTTCTCCATCGCAATTATATATTTTTTGAGATACAGCGACCAGAATTGTACACAGTATTCAAGGTGGGGTCTCACCATGGAGCAATACAGAGCCATTATGACATTTTCTGTTTAATTCACCATTCCCTTCCTAATAATTCCCAACATTATGTTTGCTTTTTTTGACTGCAGTAGCACACTGAACTAGCGATTTCAATGTGTTATCCACTATGACGCCTAGATCTCTTTCTTGGGTAGTAGCACCTAATATGGAACCTAACATTGTGTAACTATAGCATGGGTTATTTTTCGCTATATGCATCACCTTGCACTTATCCACATTAAATTTCATCTGCCATTTTGATGCGCAATTTTCCAGTCTCAAAAGGTCTTCCTGAAATTTATCACAATCTGCTGGTGATTTAACTACTCTGAACAATTTTGTATCATCTGAAAATTTGATTACCTCACTTGTCGTATTTCTTTCCAGATCATTTATAAATATATTGAAAAGTGAGGGTCCCAATACAGATCCCTGAGGCACTCAACTGCCCACGCCCTTCCACTGAGAAAATTGTCCATTTAATACTACTCTCTGTTTCCTGTCTTTTAGCCAGTTTGTAATCCACGAAAGGACATCGCCATCTATAACCATGACTTTTTACTTTTCCTAGAAGCCTCTCATGAGGAATTTTATCAAACGCGTTCTGAAAATCCAAGTACACTACATCTACCGGTTAACCTTTATCCACATGTTTATTAACTCCTTCAAAAAAGTGAAGATTTGTGAGGCAAGACTTGCCTTGGGTAAAGCCATGCTGACTTTGTTCCATTAAACCATGTCTTTCTATATGTTCTGTGATTTTGATGCTTAGAACACTTTCCACTATTTTTCCTGGCACTGAAGTCAGGCTAACCAGTCTGTAGTTTCCCGGATTGCCCCTGGAACCCTTTTTAAATATTGGGGTTACATTAGCTGTCCTCCAGTCTTCAGGTACAATGGATTATTTTAATGATAGATTACAAATTTTTACTAATTGGTCTGAAATTTCATTTTTTAGTTCCTTCAGAACTCTGGGGTGTATACCATCCAGTCCAGGTGATTTACTACTCTTCAGTTTATCAATCAGGCCTACCACATCTTCTAGGTTCACCGTGATTTGGATCAGTCCATCTGAATCATTACACATGAAAACCTTCACCGGAACGGGTATCTCCCCAACATACTCTTTAGTAAACACCAAAGCAAAGAAATAATTTAATCTTTCCATGATGGCCTTATATTCTCTAAGTGCCCCTTTAACCCCTCGATCATATAACGGTCCAACTGACTTCCTCACAGGCTTTCTGCTTCGGATATATTTTTAAAAGTTTTTACTGTGAGTTTTTGCCTCTACGGTCAACTTCTTTTCAAATTTTTTCTTAGCCTGTCTTATCAATGTCTTACATTTAACTTGCCCAAATCACCAGGGAGATGCAGAAATATAGTCAGTCCCAAACTTCAAAATTTGTACGAACAATTCTTTAATTCATTATGTCGGCAACTCCATTGCTTAAAAGATGCGAAAGTTTATCAACACGGCGTCCCCCGACACGGACCTGTGTTTCGCCAAACGCGGCTGCGTCGGGGGGGAACAGTAATTTTTTATGGTATTCAAAGCTATAAATGAAACAAAAACAAAATTGATTTAGATAAATACATGAGGGATCTGGTACATGACAGAGGATCCCGTAATTCTTGGCGATTTAAATATATAATGTAACTATAATATAAAACAGAATATTCTATATTACTTAATCCACGGAGAGGAACAAAAACGTGGTGCTTACAGATCATAACAAACAATAGAGAAAATTAGAAGTCAAATAAAATGCAACCAGAATACGAGTTGTGTAAGCCGTACATAGATATTATCAAAAACCTATATCTTAGTGGTGTCGGGGATATTAAGAATTATTCAAACATAAATTAAATTATTGGAAGCAACCCTTCCAACAAGTTATCAAATTCAACAAAGGGGAACAAAATTAAAAATAACATGCATGACATCTTTAAGTCAAAATTATTATAGTCAGGAGGATGCAAATGAAAACATTTTTAATATTCTTTTAAAAAATATGACCATTAGAGAATGTTTTAGAAAAAATATCCATAACAAAAATTGCTTTGTACCCCAATCGCATCTCTAACAAAATGACCATAAAACGATACCTTTAAATTTTAGCGTCTTGGTGGCATTTCATGCAAGGAGAGCATAGAACGCTGGCATTACTCAACATTTAAAAAGGCACCCGATTTGGCGCCAAAAATTGACCAATAGGGTCATGTTGTTATGGAAACTCTTAGCCAATCAGAATTGAGCCTAAGAGGATGGATGACGTTGGAAACCTGCAAAAGTCACTAGAGGAAATACTGCCAATCTATCTCATTATTGAGACCATCAGGTCTCAATAATGAGATAGAGTGGCAGTATTTTCATTCCGCCAGGGCCGTAATTTAAAAGAAGTTTTGGTACACTCATATTTGAAAGATCCCACGATAAAGGAACCAACACAATTTTTGGGTCATGGTCCATGTGGACACTGTTCGGTGTGCCCCTTGACGTCCACTTTGACTGTTTTTGAACATCCAATGTCTCATGTTAAGTATAAATTAATTTTTACTGCTACATGTCAAACTAAAGGAGTGGTTTATATAATTGTATGCCCTTGTGCTAAATTATATGTGGGGAAGACCTCCCGTCCCATTTGAATTCGCATCATTGAACACCGTTCAAATATCAAAAAGAGCAGGGAAACAACTCCTTTAGTAACTCATTGGATATCTATGGGGCATATAGCATCTGACATTAAATTTTATATAATTGATGTAGTTCCTCCACCACCCCAGGGTGGTTGTTTTTCTGACATATTGGCACGCAGAGAACAGAAATGGATTTTCAAATTGAACAGTCTCACACCTGACGGTCTCAATAATGAGATAGAGTGGCAGTATTTCCTCTAGTGACTTTTGCAGGTTTCCAATGTCAGACATCCTCTTAGGCTCACTTCTGTTTGGCTAAGAGTTTCCATAGCAACATGACCCTATTGGCCGATTTTTGGTGCCAAATTGGGTGCCTTTTTAAATGTTGAGTAATGCCGGTGTTCTATGCTCTCCTTGCATGAAATGCCGCCAAGATGCTAAAATTTAAAGGTATCGTTTTACGGTCATTTTGTTAGAGATGCGATCGGAGAACAAAGCAATTATTGTTATGTATATTTTTCTAAAACATTCTCTAATGGTCATATTTTTTAAAAGAATATTAAAAATGTTTTCATTTGCATCCACCTGACTATAATTATTTTGACTTAAAGATGTCATGCATGTTATTTTTAATTTTGTTCCCCTTTGTTGAATTTTATAACTTCTTGGAAGGGTTGTTTCCAAGAATTTAATTTATGTTTGAATAATTCTTAATATTCCTGACGCCACTAAGGGCCTCATTTTCAAAGCACTTTACCGCGTGCGATAAATTTGCGAATCGCGTTAACAGCTGTTAACGCGAATGCAAATTAGTCATTTGGTATTCAGGGGGCGGAGTTGGGGCGGAGCATATGTAAAGCGGGAACCTGTGTATCGTGTGCGGCGAAACAACCGCAGTGGTAGCGCGGCTGCTATCGCGGATTTTAACTACAACTCCAACTTCGCGTTATGGACTGCGCTACGGGCCAGAAAAGGATTATTGCCATCCACGGTAGTTCCGGACAGCCTGTTTTGAGAGAGAGAGAGAGAGAGAGAGAGAGAGAGAGAGAGAGAGAGAGAGAGAGAGAGAGAGAGAGAGAGAGAGAGAGAGAGAGACTTACTATAGTGCCTATGCCCTACATAGGTATTTGAATCCCTATGGGAGGGCTACCTACTAACTCGGGGTGGGGATTAGGTATGAGTGTCGGGGGTTGGGGGCCACTTTTGCATTCCACATGAGACCTACTGACAGAACAGTGGTCTCTAGTGCAGATTTGCTGGCCGTCGGAGTGAGGACGCTCACACCAAGAAGTGGTTTGGGCAACGTTCTCTCCACCTAGCTTGATGGACACTCTACCTGGGCAACAACATGCTAGGTGGAGAAAATGTTGGCCAAATCTCCGCTTGGAGTGAGCGTCCTCACTCCGACGGCCAGCAAATCTGCACTAGAGACCACTGTTCTGTCAGTAGGTCTCATGTGGAATGCAAAAGTGGCCCCCAACCCCCGACACTCATACCTAATCCCCACCCCGAGTTAGTAGGTAGCCCTCCCATAGGGATTCAAATACCTATGTAGGGCATAGGCACTATAGTAAGGTGCTCTCTCTCTCTCTCTCTCTCTCTCTCTCTCTCTCTCTCTCTCTCTCTCTCTCTCTCTCTGCTGTCTGGGACTATCTCCAAAAAGTGAAAGAATCATCGTGCAGTGGGAAAACATCGTGTGCGGTGCTAATGTTTTCGCGAATGGCGAAAACATCGCCACACACGATGTTTCCCCACTGCACGAAAGAAGCCTCATTTGCATTGGTAACGCCCCCTAATGCGTTACCAATGCGATATTGGAAAATAAGGCCCTAAGATATAGGTTTTTGATAATATCTATGTACGGCTTACACAACTTGTATTCTGGTTGCATTTTATTTGACTTCTAATTTTCTCTATTGTTTGTTGTGATCTGTAAGCACCGCATTTTTGTTCCTCTCCGTGGATTAAGTAATATAGAATATTCTTTTTTATATTATAGTTACATTATATATTTAAATCGCTAAGAATTACGGGATCCTCTGTCATGTATCAGATCCCTCATGTATTTATCTAAATCAATTTTGTTTTTGTTTCATTTATAGCTTTGAATACAGCAAAAAATTACTGTTCCCCCCCCCCCCCCCCGACGCAGCTGCGTTTGGCGAAACACGGGTCCGTGTCGGGGGACGCCGTGTTGATAAACCTTTGCGTCTTTTAAGCAATGGAGTTGCCGACATAATGAATTAAAGAATTGTTTGTACAAATTTTGAAGTTTGGGACTGACTTTATATTTCTGCATCTCCCTGGTGATTTGGATATTATAGTTGGAGTGCACCATTTGCTTCTCTGTGGTGCTTGTGGATTACATTTAACTTGGCAATGCTTGCTCCATCTGACATCCAGTCTTGAACCTGACCACGCTCCTCTCCTGTCTGTGGGCACACCTGACTTCCATCTCTCCAGGAGACCCTGCGAGGCCTACCTAAGTGCAAGTGGCCCGGGTCCTTACGGACAACCCCCGGGGGGACCTCAGGCTTCCAGTGGTGAAGCTCATCCTAGCCTCTGTCTCCTCCAGTGCTCCGCCCCCTGGGGGCAGGTGCTTCCTGGTTCCTACCAGGGAGCTGTTCTCCACTGCTCCAGGACAAGGGTCCACCCCTGAGTGCAACAGATAAGGATACTGCAAGAGACTAAATGCACAATTGTATCTTTATGGGTAGAAATCCCATGTGTGTCAGGGAAGATTGTAGCAATAGGCATAAACTACCATCCACCTGGCCAAAATGATGAGATAGCTGAATAAATGCTAAGAGAAATTAGGGAAGCTAACCAAATTGGTAGTGCAGTAGTAATAGGAGATTTCAATTACCACAGTATTGGGACAAACTAGAAAGATAAAGTTCCTGGATGGAGTAAATGACAGCTTTATGGAGCAATTGATTCAGGAACTAACAAGAGAGTAAGCTATTTTATTTCTAATTCTTAGTGGAGCACAGGATTTGGTGAGAGAGGTTTTAGTGTTGAGGCTGCTTGGCAATAGTGACCATAATATGATCAAATTTCAATTAGTGACTGGAAGGAGTACAATAGCACTGAACTTTCAAAAGGGAAGCATTGACAAAATGAGAAAAATAGAAAAAAACTGAAAGGCACAGCTGCAAAGATTACGAGTATACAACAGGCATGTATATTGTTAAAAAATACCATCTTAGAAGTGAGTCTAGTTCTATTCCATACATTAAGAAAGGTGGAAGGAAGACCAAACAATTGCTGTCATGGTTAAAAGATGAGGTGAAAGAAGCTATTTTAGCCAAAAGATCTTCCTTCAAAAATTAGAAGAAGGATACATCTGAAGAAAATAGGAAAAAGCATAAGCATTGGCAAGTTAAATATAAAACATTGATAAGACAGGCTAAAAGAGAAAATTAAATTGGATTCAGGAGTGCCTCAAGGATCATACTTGTCTGCTACCCTTTTTAATATTTATGTTACCTCTATACCAACTATTAGCTGGACTAGGTATCACCCACTATATATATGTATATATATATATATATGTATATATATATATATATATATATATATATATATATATATACAGATGATGTTCAATTCCTGATGCCCATTAAAGATTCAATAGAAAATACTTTGAAATTGGTTGTTTACAACTCAGCAATTCAGCAATTATTAGTTCATATGAAATTTGTTGCGCCAGAGGTGGACCCTTGGGCCTAGGTGGGGTTGGTGCAACCCGTAGGTAGGGACCTATGGATCCCCACCATCGGCAGGCGGAGTGGGCTGATGAATGGAGGCCACCTGGCGCTTCACCAATACCAGCCCTCATTCCCCACGGGTTGAGCCTTTGGGTGCCGGGGCCGGCTGGACTTAGGTGGGCCTCCATATGTTGTCGTCAATGGAGAGATCGAGGTCAGCCCAGAAAAAGCAGGAGAGAGATGGTACAGTCTTGTACTAGACAAGGTAGTGTCCCAGAGACCCAGGTGCCAAAGGAACAAAGTCAGACAGGTGGCGCCCGAGTAAAGGCAGGCTGAAGCCTGAATAGGCCAAGTCCAGGACATAGGCTGAAAAGGCTACATGGAACAAGTTTGATTCAGAGCTGGCAGCAATCTGGAAGCAGTGGAAAGCAAGGCTGAGTTTTGATCACGGAGATAGTCAAACATAGTCGGGCAATGCAGAAGTCTGGGTCTGGAGAGAGGCAATGGAGAAGTCAGGAAATGCAGAGGTCTGGGCCTGGAGAGAGGCAATGGAGTAATCAGGCAATGCAGAGGTCTGGGTCTGGATAAAGGCAATGACGTAGTCAGGCAATGCAGAGGTCTGGGTCTGGAGAGAGGCAATGGAGTAGTCAGGCAATGCAGAGGTCTGGGTCTGGAGAGAGGCAATGGAGTAGTCAGGCAATGCAGAGGTCTGGGTCTGGAGAGAGGCAATGGAGTAGTCAGGCAATGCAGAGGTCTGGGTCTGGAGAGAGGCAATGGAGAAGTCAGGAAATGCAGAGGTCTGGGCCTGGAGAGAGGCAATGGAGTAGTCAGGCTATGCAGAGGTCTGGGTCTGGAGAGTGTCAACGGCGTGGTCAGGCAAAGCAGAGTCAAAGTCCGTTTAGGCAATCCAAGGAAGGGTGAAAAGCAGGAACTTAGGAGTGAAGGAATCAGGAACCAGGATCAGTGAGGAATAGGAATACGGGAGCTAGACGAATCTCTCAGGAGACAACGAGGATACCTGTTGCAAAGGCAAAGCTAGGGAGCGGAGCCTGGGCTTAAGTACTGGTGCTCCACTGATGTCATCATCTGGAGCCTCGGCTCGGTTCCCGGCGTGGGCCTTACTTAAGCTTCAGTGATGTGCACGCGCGCGACTAGGGAGGGGCATAGTGCCAAATAGCAGCATCTCTCTGCAGGCCACACGGAGAGGTCCGACGTGGAGCACTGAAGTCAGATTCACTGAGCTCTAGTTTCTTGGATTACCTTTGGAGCCATTTTTATATATTGGAGTTACATTAGTCACCTTCCAGTATTCAGGATGATTTTAATGATAGGTTACAAATTACTTGAAATATTTATTTTATTTATTTATTATTTATTTAACCTTTTTTATATACCGAGACTTTCGTTAATTACTTCAAGTCGGTTTACATAACTCTTATAAAACATGGATAGATAAAACATTCTTCAAACAGTTAAAATTGGTACAAAATGTCTACCTATTATTCGTTGCCCAAACTAAACATAATCATAGAACAGAATAACACTCAATCAATTACAGGTTACAGAAATATTCAATCTCGATAAAGCAATTTACCTATATCATGTTTCAAACATTATCTTAGACTAATTCCATTAAAATATACTTAAAAATAAAAAACAAATTAAAATAATCATGAAATAATCCCAACATAAAATAAGTAAGTAAGTGAATAGGGAGAGGAATTATACTGTGAATTTAGCCAGTTTGCTCAAACAACCATGTCTTCAAAGCTTTTTTGAATGTGCTTACATTTGTCTCCAGTCTGATATCAAGTGGGAGAGCATTCCAGTGAGCTGGTCCTGCCAAGGAAAGAGCTCTTTCTCTAACCGAAATCAGGTGAGCTAATTTAGGTGAAGGGATAGATAGTAAGGCCTTTCCTGAGGACCTTAGATTTTGTTGTGGAGTGTATATATGCAAAGATGCGTTAAGCCAGTCTGAATTATTGCCATAGGTCTGAAATTTATTTTTTTAGTTCTTTTGAAGCCCTGGGATGTATACCATCTGGTCCAATGATTTGCTACTCCTCAGTTTGTGAATCTGGCCTACAACATCTTCCAGGTTCACCATGATTTGGGTTAGTTCATCTGAATAGTCACCCTTAAAAACTGTCTCCAGAATAGGTATCTCCAGAACATCCTTCTTGTTAAACACTGAAGCAAAGAATTCATTTAGTCTCTCCATGATGGCCTTATATTCCCTAAGTACCCCATTAAACCCTCAATCATTTAACAGTCCCATAAACTCCCTCACAGGCTTCCTGTTTTGGATATACTTAAAAAACTTGTATTATGAGGTTTTGCCTCTATGGCCAACTGCTTTTCAAATTCTCTTTTATAAATTAATTAATTAATTTATTTATTTATTTGATGCTTTTATATACCATCATTCTATGACCAATCATAACTGTTTACAAGATATAAAATAATAAAATCAATAAAATCATAAACTTAATTTAAAATATCATGACAAAGTAAAAACAAATTTAGAAAATGATATAGAAATAATATAAAACCAATGGTTATCAAATAAGTCATAAATCACATAAAACAGCTAAAAAATGCATGCCTGAGTCTCAGTAAACTATTTAACTTCCTTGCTTTGATGGGTGATGGTCAATTAATCAGATCCCACCAAAGGCTTTTTAAAAAGCCATGATTTTAGATTTTTTTTTTAAATCATTGTTTGAAGCCTTAAATAAGTAGGTAAAGAGTTCCATAATTTAGGTCCTGCTAAATGAAATGGCTCTCTCCCTCACCACATTCAGATATGCCATTCATATTGTTGGGATAATCATTGATCAAAAGGCCTTTATTTGCTGATCTCACATTTCTTTCGGGGGTGAAGAGATGTAATGCCACATTGAGCCATTCTGTTTTATCACTATTAATAAATTTGAGTAAAAGACAAAGAACTTTAAAATCAATCCTAAGTGTTACTGACAACCAATGCAAAGAGGCTAAAATTTGTGTGATGTGGTCAAACTTTCTATACCCAGTCAAAACCCTGGCTGTAGCATTCTGTAGTAGCTGCAAAGGTCTAATTGTACTTGTATGAAGGCCAAATAAGAGTGGTACAATAAACTAAATTAGAAAATAAATATTAGCATTTGAAGTACTGCACAAAAGTCTTCCTGAGTGAGAAGAGGTTTTAAACATTTTAATATATCTAATTTGTTGTATCCATCTCTAATTTTCATACTACTATGTTTTTTCATATTCAGGTTGCTATTGATTGTTATTCCCAAATCGAATACATGACTAACTAATTCAATTTGCATGCAGTCCAATTGAAAATGGAGAGGATTATTTAATGTTAATTTTCTATTTAGTAATATGATCTCAGTTTTTTAAAGGTTCAGGACCAATTTCATTATGTGTGCTGTCCGCGATAGACCCACGGCATGGCCCCTCACTTCACATGTGAAAAGTCCCTTATCATGTGCGATACCAAGATGGGGGCGGAGTCGGCCCTGGAAGAGGAGGAGTTGGGGCGTCACCGGGGCCTACTCCGTGAAGACGCCACGGACAACGAAAAGGTAAGGCCCTTTTCGCGTCCTAGTTCGCGCCCAATAGCTACACCTTCTATGGTGGCGCTATTGGGTGCGAAACCAGCAGCGATCGCACTACTGCGGTGCGATCGCTGTCGGCTAGCACAGGACCGCCCCCCGTTTCGGCCCCCCGCCCCTCATTACCTAAGGTATTGCAGGCCTGCGATACTTTAGAAAATGAGGCCCTTAGTGTAGCTGGGTTTAAAAAAGGATTGGATAACTTCATCGAGGAGATATCCACAATAAGCTATAATTCAATAGGGAATAGTCATTGCTTGTTGCCGACATTAGTAGCATGGAATCTATTTCATATTTAGATACTTGTGACTTAGATTGAGTACTTGTGACTTGGATTCACTGCTGTTGGAGATGGGATACTGGGCTTGATGGACTTTTCATCTGCCATAGTATGGCATATGTTATGTTCTTATGTTCTTATATACCAGGAAAGTGGCTTGTCAAACACCATTAATTCCAGCCAAAACACAGATACTTTCTGAATAATAGAGACAAATAAAGACAAAATAAAAGCAACCAAAAAATATTTAGCTTGAATAACAATAATAACATAGAATGAGAAAATCCAGAGAAGATTATTTAATAGCATTATCATTCAACCCAAAGGACTATTTTGGATTGTGACATCAACAACAGTATTAATTTTATGATGCTACACATTGTCGAATTAGAGTAGAAAAACTCTTTTGATCTGGGTCTTGAGGTCTCCATTTTATAGGTCAGCTATGTAGTGCAAAATAGTGGAACATACATACATTTTATATTTTTTGCAAATCTTAACAAATATGCTGTTTACTAAGTTAAAGTTATCATAGAAGCAAGCTTCTTTTAGATTTGCTCCTAGACACATAATCATAACTAGGGATGTGAATCTTTTTCTGATGGATGAAAATATCATACAATATTTTCTCATCCATCAGGAATCGGGGGGTCACAGAAAGCGATAGGAAAACCCCCACAAAATTTTTGTGGGGTTCTCTTATCATTTTGTGTGGTTGTTTAGGAAGAAATGGCACACAAAAACAACCCTCAAACCTACCCTGATCCTTTAAATCTCATTATTTAGAATGCCCTACCCTCTTGACCCCCCAAAAAACTTTTCTAAAGTACCTGGTGGTCCAGCAGGGTTCCCAGGAGCGATCTCCCGCTCTCAGACGGTCGGCTGCCACTAATCAAAATGGCATCAATGGCCCTTTGCTCTTACCTTGTGACAGGGGCTATTGGTGCCATTGGCAGGCCCCTGTCACATGGTAGGAGCAATAGATGGCCCGCACCATTTTTAAAGAAGTGGTAGGAGAATATATTATCTTTTGTTTTTTGTTAGCCATTTTCACAGTATCACCAAGTCAAAAGAGACATGCACTTTAGAAAACTGTTATACTAGCTACCAAAAGATTTTCAGCAGAAGGGAGTTAGTTTTCATTATTGATTTGTTTAAAGTAGGAAGAAGAAAGATCACCCAGTTAAGAGTTTCTGCCAGTGCTAGCTAGCTTGATAAACCAGTAGGGCCAGTCAGCCCCAAACACACTAAAGTTAAATGTGTCCATACACTATCATTGTAGTAATAACAACCTCAACAAGCTGTGGAGAAGAGAGGGTACTCAGGAAACAAAATTTAAAAGTCAAAACAGGAAATAGAGACAAAGACTAGCATATTCAGAAAAGAGTGACAACAAAAACAAAAAGGGAACAAGAAAGATGCCTCACCTTGAGTACTACGTTTGATTATTTACTCTTGCAGATAATAGAAGAACCAGGGGGCACTCCATGAAGTTAGCAAGTAGCTCATTTAAAACAAATTGAAGACAATTGTTTTTCACTCAGCATATAGTTAAGCTCTGCAATTCATTGCCAGATGATGTGGTTATAGCAGTTACTATAAATGGGTTTAAAAAAGGTTTGGATAGGTCCCTAAAGTATTAATACATAAATTGCTGTGATGGTAATTAATAAGCAATAGTAGCTTGTGATCTATCTAATGTTTGGGTACTTGCCAGGTACATGTGACTTGGATTGGCCACTGTTAGAAACAGGATACTGGGCTTGATGGACACTTTGTTTGACCCAGTATGGCATATCTTATGTTCTTATGTTCAAGGTAATGGAGCCCATATCTCAAAAAGAATAGAGACAAGATGGAGGCAGTCCAAAGAAGAGAGATCAAAATAGTGTGGGGTCAGAATCGGAAGATTTATGAGGAGATGCTGAAAGATCTGGAAGAGAGGAGTTGCAGGGGAAGAGAGGAGTTGCAGGGGAGATACGATACAGACCTTCAGATACCTGAAAAGTTTTAATGATGCACAATCGTTAAACCTTTTCTGTTGGAAAGAAATCAGTAGAAACTCCAGGGAGAATGACTGAGAACCAATGTCATGAAATATTTCTTCATAGAGAGGATGGTAGATGCATGGAATGCCCTTCAGGAAGAAGGTGGTGAAGATGAAAACAGTAAAAGAATTCAAAGGGGCATGGGATAAACACTGTGGATCCCTAAAGGCTAGAGAATGAAAATGAAGAAAAGGGTGAATGGGAATAACTTGCTGCTGTGGTGGTTACGTAACCAATAAGCCTTAATACTGTTGATGAAATTCCAACATTGCTCTCTGATTCAACAGCGGGGGAAAAAAGGGAAATGGATTCAGACAACAACCAATGAGAGCCCAGACTTTTACGGTATGAAAAACAAATAAGCATGGGGGTAACTTGCTGATGTGGCTGTTTCTACCCTTAACCAATAGGCTGGATACTTTTGATGCAGCTCCACCATTGTTCTCTGCCTCAGTGGCAAGGGATAAAGGAAAATTAGATTCAGACAGCAAACCAATGAGAGCCCTAACTTTTACAGTCTATGAAACTGATAAGCATGTGAATAACCTGCATGGCACGGCAGACACTACCATAAACTGCCTGGGCAGACTGGCTGGACCATTTGGTCCTTTTCTGCCATCATTTCTATGATTCTATGTTTCTATACAAACACAAGATAGACAAAGCAGACAGAAAAGCAAGGAAAAGAATAACAAACCTTACTTATCATTGTGGAGAAAGCAGTAACGTCAACACTTTTCATACAGAATCCTGTCTATAAGACAAAGGAATTACACAGACCCACTTTCTAAGGAAAAGTGATATATGTAAAAGTAAATTGCAGTTAAGAAAAGATAAAAGATTAAGCTTTACTTAACTGAACAATCTTCTGTAATCTTTAAACCAGGTTATTTAGTTATAAGCTGGAAAGGAAAATAAAATTGTTGATTTTGTTAGTAATTGCTGATTTTGTGATATTGAATAAAATTGTTATGGTTAATACTTAGAAGTACATTACTTTATTACATCCTTACCACCCATCCATTCCCTGGGAGACAGTGCCAGGTGGGTTATACAGCCCTATCCCCTATGGGAGACCTGGTAGAGAGAAGTGCATTGGACAAAGTGCCCTATGCGAAAACATCGAAGGAACCGCTGCCACTGAGGACATGACTACAATTACTAATAACATCTACACGCTTAACCACGATGGAGAATTCCCGCCCCCCCCCACACACACACACACACAAAGGAAGTAGTTTACATTGAGGTACAAACCATCATAATTCATGAAACAAAAACAGAAATAATTTTATGCAATAAAATAAGTATAACAGATTTAAGAGGAAACATACCTTATACAAATGAAGAAGAGCAGGAGAATCTTATTCTTAAATAAATAATACAAAACTACATATTGTTCATAACAAAAAATAGTAAAAAAAAACAAATTAATAACCACATAACAAAAAAATGTGTATGCAGAATATAAAAAATGAATAGAAAAATGAAAGGACAACACTAATCTACTTTAGCAGAACAAGTAAGGCCATATTAAACTGGAAGCTTTTAATTTAGGTTTTAGAGTGCCCTTCTATTTATTGCTTATTTACTTTTATAAAACCTGCCTCCCATCCTTCAGATTCTATTCCCCCTAACTTACTCATCTCCATATCGGATACCATCGCCAAACCAATCTCTGATTTGATTAATTGCTCACTAATACAAGGAGTAGTTCCAGACTCTCTAAAACTTGCTATTCTAAAACCACTGTTGAAAAAACCAAACGTGTCTCCAGACGACCCAGCCAACTATCGCCCAATTGCTAAACTCCCCTTCATCTCTAAAATTCTAGAAAAAATAGTTAATAAACAACTCTCAGAATACTTAGAAGACAACAATATTCTAGCACATTCACAATTTGGCTTTCGAAAATCACGAAACACCGAAGCACTATTAATATCATTATTAGACAACATCCTCTGGAACTTTAATAAAAAACAACCAGGCTTACTTATCCTCCTTGATCTATCAGCTGCGTTCGACACAGTAAACCATGCAATTCTCATGAACAGATTAACCGACATCGGAATTAAAGGCACAGTCCTTAACTGGTTCAAGTCATTCTTGCACAACAGATTCTACAAGGTCAAAATCAACAATTATGAATCACACCCAGTCTGTGCATCTCTAGGAGTCCCCCAAAGCTCCTCCCTATCCCCCACCCTTTTCAACATTCACCTTCTTCCACTCTGCCAGCTCCTCTCTAAGCTAAAACTAACACAATACATATATGCAGATGATGTGCAAATTTTTCTTCCAATCACAATTTCTCTACAAAATACTCTAGAATTCTGGAACAAATGCCTCCAATCCATCAATAACCTTCTATTGAGCCTTAACCTAATTCTCAATACCAACAAGACAGAAATACTTTTGATAACACAAGACGATAAATCTACGATATCCAACTATAACAACAATCAACCATCCTTTTCAGCTCAAGTCTGAAACCTTGGAGTCATCCTAGACAAACTATTAAATCTAAAAAAAATCATTAATAATACAACAAAAGAAGGCTTCTTTAAACTACAAATCCTAAAACGGATTAGACCGCTCCTCCGTTTCCAAGACTATCGTACAGTTCTTCAAGCAATTATATTCTCAAAAATTGATTACTGCAATTCTCTTCTACTCGGCCTCCCGACTAATACCATTAAACCCTTACAAATGCTCCAAAACGCATCAGCAAGAATTCTATCCAAGACCAAAAGAAGAGAACATATTACACCTGTATTAAAAAATCTACACTGGCTCCCAATTAAATATAGAATCACCTACAAAGTATTAACTATCATATATAAATCCATACACAACCTCATTCCTCTTGACCTCAATATACCTTTTCAATTGCACATATCTTCTAGACCAGTAAGAAAAGCATATAGAAACTCTCTTTTCGCTCCACCAATCAAAACCTCTCTAAACAAAAGAGCTTTTTCCACAGCAGGCCCTGCAGAATGGAACTCCTTACCACCGGAACTAAGACAAGAACAATGCCTGAACACTTTCAAAAAGAGACTAAAAACCTGGCTATTTGAACAAGCATTTGATTAAAGCCAAACAACTACTCGTTTTCTTCATTTTTAACATCCATCAGATTTTTTCCCCTCTTATCCTAGTTCATTCCCCTGTTATAATGTAATTGCATTCTTATATGCTTGTTATTGTTTTAATGTAAACCGAAATGATATGTAACTTTGCTACATGAATTGCGGTATATACAAATGTTAAATAAATAAATAAATAAATAAATAAATATGTACCACTCTGTTCTTTTGCTTGGTTTATAGTGGTCATTTTGCCTCTCACTTCTTGCTAGCAAATTAAACAGCACTGTTTTTCAGCCAAAAGTGCATCTTGCTTGACATCAAAAATAGGTAATAACTATCACTAGAAAGTGTTAATGACCCTTCTGTTGACTTTCAAAATAAGCATTTGGCATTTGTATTTCTCTGTAACTGATAAAATAGAGTAGCCAGGGGCTATCTCTTGTATAATTTAATTTACCAAGACCAGGCACGGAAAAGAACGAGTTCATAAACTACTAGCTTACATATATAACAAAATAATCCATACAAACTGGAAATATTAGCCCCCTGGGACAAATCTAACCAATTATAGCTCAGTATTCTTTAACAAAGAATCACAGGCTCAAACACTAAGTAGGCAAATTACACATTTCATTCATGAGAAGATCAGCCAATATGGATGGAAAATCACCTCTGTTTTAACTAATCATAATGCACACCAAAAAACAAATTTGAAAATGGAAATTAAAAAAAAACAGATAGTAGGGAACAATCACTTCATTAACATAACCAATAGTTTAAACAACATAATTTCATATAGAGGGTAATTTTCAAAGGGACTTCTACCAGTAAAACTGTGGTTTTGCATGGTTAAACTATGATGAAGCCTCAGGATAAGGATGCTGACATCCTGGAGATGTTTTGGGGATCTCATGATATTGATCTATGGCTCATACTTATGATTTCTGGTCTAGCTACTGATCATAGCCAGAATTTCCACTTTCATGGGCCTGCCAGCACTTCAGGCCAGGTAGGGAACAATTCTGTGATTGTGGATGAATGCTGGTTGTTCAGCCAAAATAGATACCTGGCCAATGAATGCAAGTACAGGCACATTTCAACTTCCTTTGTAACCAGTTACCTTGTCAGTAAGTGCCCTGTTGGCCTTCAAACAGTTTGAGAGCCTGGTCAGAACTTCATGATTCCAGGGCTATGGTATACGGACTGTTTTGGGATAATATGATTAAATTGTTCACCCTGATCCATGAGACCTAGGAGGCAGAAAATGTCGTCCTGCACCAGTTGTAACCCCTCATTGAATTCTTTGAATATGTCTGCAGGGTTATTCCCATGGGGCATACATTCCTATGTAGGTTTATTGGCAACAATTGGAGTTACTTGGGACTATCACCAGATCCAAGTGACAATATAACTTTGGGCTGTTTTTGCTATCTGGCAGTTATTCCTGTCAGAGCTAAATGAGGTATTTATGTGCCCACTAATATCACTAGAAATGATGTAGAACTATACTTTGAATCCTCTGGGGGAATTGGTTTTGGACTCTTATATCACGGGTCATGGAATGCAACCATGTGGCTGCCAGAATGAGGGACTTCAAGAGTCAATCATGGTATCAGTTTTCTAGAGCTCTTCCCAATAGTGGTTTCTTTACATTTGTGGGGACTGCAGTAGAAAGGTTGCTATTTCATATCAACATGATGGTGGTTGATGTCATTAAAATAACCACTAGTCTGTCAAATTTCTCCTGGCATTCGAATGGATGAGTGTGTTTGTTCTGAGGTGAAAGGTTCCAGCAGGCCTTAAGAATCAAATTGCCAACTCTTTCTTGTTAGCTATGGTCCTTAATCAGAGAGCTGGCACCAAAAGTAGAGTGTTGCGCTCGGGGGTGGACCCTTGTCCTGGAGCAGTGCAGAATGGCTCCCTGGTAGGGACCAGGAAGCACCTGCCCCCAGGGGGCGGAGCACTGGAGGAGACAGAGGCTAGGGTGAGCTTTACCACTGGATGCCTGCGGTCCCTCCGGGTGGAGCCTGTAGGGACCCGGGCCGCTTGGACTTAGGTGGGCCTCGCAGGGTTTCCTGGGGAGATGATAGACAGGCATGCCCACAGACAGGAGAGGAGCACGATCGGATTCGAGGCTGGAGGTCAGGTGGAGCAAGGAAGACCAGACAGCGTAGGTGATGACAAGGCAAGGGACAGAGCCAGAATCAGGAGATGTCATCAATCAGGCAGAGATCAGAATCCGAGGGTCAGTCCGAGGAGTGGTGAACAATGCAGAGGTCAGGTTCCAGAGGTCAGATGAGGTACAGGCAGGCCGGGGTCAGAAGGCAGGCAGCAGGCAGAGTAGTCAAGGAACAAGCCGAGTTCAGAAGGCAGGCAGCAAGCAGAGGGGTCAAGGATCAGGCCGAGGTCAGTACCAGAGAGACAGTCCGAAGGTACTACCTGGGGGGACACCAGACGAACACAGGAACAGAAGGACACTGGAACAGTAGGATGCAGGAACAAGGCTGGAACAGAAGGATCCTGGAACAAGACTGGAATGAGACTGGAACGGACTGGAACAAGTTTAGCACACAGTGACAATCTAGCAATAAAGCCGACCCGATTGCCAAGGCAAGGGAGTGCAGGCAGGAACTTCCTCAAGTAGTTCCTTTAATCAGGGTGTGCCATGGAGCTAGGACTCACCCTTGGCCCTACAAGAGGCCGGGCGGTCTGCGCGCGCACTTGTAGGGGCGTGGCCAATGCCATGCAAGGCACCAAACTCCGGCGTGAGGCCTGGTGCGCAGTGGAAGGCCCGGCGACCGCCGCCGCGGAATGCCGAGGCCTGGAAGAGCTTGCGGCTGCTGCAAAGGAGGCCGACCCTGGACCTGCAGAGGAGCCAGAAAGATGAGCAGGCCTATGAGCGGGCCGGACGCAAACGGGGCGTGCAACATAGAGGCATTAAGAATTCTCATTCCAGAGCATCTATGGGTACTTGGAGCTCAGAGGCATGGGATTCACTGTGCATATCTCTGGCCCCTGCTATCTGGAGAGCTTATATCTGAGTATACAATTGGGTGATGCTTTATTGTGCAAGCAGAAACATGTTACAGGGTCCAATTTCTTACTACTCAGTGATAGATTACATTGTCTTCACTAGGTGTTCAGGGGTTTAAAGGAGCATCATTTATTCAAAACTAGCAGTCATGCTCTTCGTCTCAAAAATTCAGGATTGGACCAACCCCACCCCAAGGACTGGGGTGGGGTTGGTTGATTGTAGGATGGATTCATGAGACTAGTCTGAGCCATAGCATATGAAATATTTATTGTCTTTATGGCAATCCCGCACCTTGGTAACTGAGTCAGTGTTTGAAGCAGCGCTCATTAGAATGGCTTTCTCAATTGTTATTTTTTTATTTACAAAATTTTTATGCTGCACCATTCCATTTTCTAGGCAGCTAACAGGTAAAACATTCATAATAAAATCACATTAAATACAAAATCTATAAATAACAATAAGAAGACAAATGATAACAAAAATCACATTATTAAATTCACATAAACCAAATAATCAATACACACTAAATATTAAACATCAAATAAAAATAAAAATCTGAGCTATTCCTCAAACACTACTCTTCGTAAAAGGAACTGCCATAAATAAAACACCTTCACTCTGAAAAGGTTGTATACAAATATTAATAAAATACCAATTGAAATAGATGTGTTTTTAATTACTTCTAAAATATCTTAATGTATCTTTGCTTCTATAAATCTGTAGATAGGTTATTCCAAAGCAAAGGACCTGTGACTGAGAAAGGTCTCTCCCTAGATTCACAAAGTTGTACTGTTTTATAATTTGGAACATCTAAAAGGCATTGGCCTTCTGATCTTAAACTCCTCGAGGGTCGATAGATATTTAAGGTCAATAGTGGATAATACTTTGCAATATTTGGCTCAGTGTGCTGCAGCAGTCAAAAAAGCAAACAGAATGTTAAAAATTATTAGGAAGGGAATGGTTAATAAAATGGAAAATGTCTTAATGCCTCTGTATTTCTCCATTTTGAGACCGCACCTTGAATACTGTGGACAATTCTGGTCGCCACATCTCAAAAAACATATAATTGCAATGGAGAAGGTACAGAGAAGGGCAACCAAATTGATACAGGGGATGGAACAACTCCCCTATGAGGAAAGGCTGAAGAGGCTAGGACTGTTCAGCTTGGAGAAAAGATGGTTGGGGGGGGGGGGGATATGAGAGAGGTCTTTAAAATTGTGAGAGGTCTTGAATGAGTAGATGTGAATTGGTTATTTACACTTTCAGATAATAGAAGGACTAGGGGGCACTCCATGAAGTTAGCAAGTTGCACATTTAAGACTAATCGGAGAAAATTATTTTTCACCCAATGCACAATTTAGCTCTGGAATTTGTTGCCAGATGATGTGGTTAGTGCAGTTAGTGTAGCTGGGTTCAAAAAATGTTTGGATAAGTTCTTGGAGGAGAACTCCATTAACTGCTATTAATCAAGTTGACTTAGGGAATGGCCTCTGCTATTACTGGCATCAGTAGCATGGGATCTTCTTGATGTTTGGGTACTTGCCAGATTCTTGTGGCCTGGTTTGGCCTCTGATAGAAACAGGATGCTGGGCTTGATGGATGCTTGGTCTGACCCAGTATGATAATTTCTTATATTCTTAATTAATACCTAAAGGAGATTCATTATTAAGTGCATTATGGATCATAATTAATATTTTAGTGCTCTTCCAGTTGGTGAGTTAGCTGCCACATACATCATGAATGACAGGTCAGGTCTTTTATTTGCTAGCCTGTCATTGGCTGTGGAGAAGTTGCTGCTATGCTTGCAGTGGACCAGCCATGGGGGGGGGGGGGGGGGGGGGGGGGGGGGGGGGGGGGGGGGGGAAGGGGAGAGGGGACAATTCATAATAATCACTGATGTTCCTAGTTTGGACACATCTCAAATTTCCAATGTAAAAATGTACCTGTCTTTGTGGTCCAAAGGTGGCAGCTCTTTGTCCTTGCTGAATGTTCCCGTCTGAGCTGATTTTAGTTTAGAGTGATACTTAAGCAAGCCCTCTTAGCTACAGGGTTAGAAATTGGGAGGTATGCACACACATTTGGACTGGGACCTCTTCCAGTGCTGCTGCTTCTAAATAGGTCTCATAAATTCAAGAATGCCAGAGACCTATTTAGAAGCAGCAGCACTAGAAGAGGTCCCAGTCCAAATGTGTTACCCAGGTAGAGAGTCCATCAAGCTAGGTTGAGAGAACATTGCACAAATCTCATCTTTGTGTGAGTTTCCTCACTCTGAAGGTCATCAAATCTTCACAAGAGAGCACTGTTCTGTTCGTACATCTCACTTTGAATGTCAAAGTGGCCCCTAACTTCCTATATTAATACCTAAACCTCACCTCGAGTGACTAGGTAGGCCTCATATAGAGGTATAAATTCCTACCTAGTATGAGGGCATCATGGCTTCTCTCTCTCTCTCTCTCTTCCCCCCCAGTGGTTGTAGAAAGGCTCTGATAGCTAGGCCAGATCTCCAGGAGCTTAAAACTACTAAAAAAGCCCTATCACACGGCTTTATGAAAAAGGTGTAGTTAAAGCCATGCAATATGGCCTCACAAATCATGAAGCCAGCCCTCTTGGCCCCAAACTCCTCCCCTTTTTCTAATTTGTATCGCACTATGTGTTAAAGGTGTTTTCTCATGTGTTAAAGGCGATTTTTGCATGCGAAAACACCATATAGTAGTTTGATAAATGACCCCCTTAGGTGGTAATGACCTAGGTGATTCGATCCCTATGACAGGTGGTAGATGCTATTAAAAATGGCATCACCCTTCTCTCTTCCTGGTTTCCTTGATCCTGTATTATATGGTCTGAGATTGTCCCTTGTTGCTAATGAGGCCCATTCCTTCCAGTGTTGTGGTGAAGATTAACAATAAAGTTGTCAAATTTGCACTACAACATGGCGGGTCTCACATCAGGCATGATTGGACATCCATGGACTTATTTTGGCTGGATGGTGTCCTCTTATCTGACCTTAGTCAGGAACTCTTCCTTAAGCCTCTGAGGAAAGGGCTGGATAGATCATTAAAAAAAATAAAAACATGGCTGTTTACCAAAACTACAGCTTGTTGGGGGGAGGGGGAGGTGTCCTTGGACAAGTCTGGATGGGCTATCTTGCTCTTATGGTAGGGTAACTGAGCTTGAGCATGGCGGGAGAAGGGGAATATATTGCTGGACACTGCATCTGCAACAAGGCCCCACTAAGTGACTGTTTGCCATTAGGCCAGGTAGCCCCAACAGGGGGAAGGTTGGTGACTCCATGTTAGGCCATATTACAGGGCTGGAGGGCTGGCAGACCTGCTTGTATGGGGCAGGCTGTCCAGAAGGCCCAGACATACATCCTTTAAGATGTAGGTCCTCTGGCTTTGCTTGCTTGGGAAGGTTGAATGACTTTTCCTCCTCGGGTAATCTTAGTCTTCAGGCTCCACATAATCTAAACAAAAGGATCAAAGGAACACAGATCCAAATTTTCTTGGATCTGTGTTTTGGACTGAGTTCAGACGTATTCTTATTGCACATAGTATACATCCATATATTCCTTGTTCAATAAAAATTTAAATACTAAAAAAAAGGACTTGGGAAATCCACTGATAATCCCTGGGATAAGCAACAAGGAATCTATAGAACTTTTGTGATCCTGCCAGGGATTTGTGAATTGACCTGGCCACTGTTGAAAAACAGGATACTGGGCTTGATAGACCTTTGGTCTGATTCAGTATTGCAAATGTTATGTACTTAGGTTAGGGTAACTAGATGTCTTTCCTTGAATAAAGCTGTGAACTTTTGTTATACTTTTCAATAGATATCTCTGGAATGCTTTATTTAGCATTTGTGTCAGCATGCCCACACGTGTCATGGCTGGCCTGGTTATCTGTGGCTGCAAAATTATTTTCTTAAGAAGCTATTTCAGTACTCAATATCTATCAGTCTCTACTATCAAAATAACAAGTAAAATTGCTTTCCCCAAAGGGGTTTCTTCCATATTTTAAAGTTCTTATGTTTACTGCATTATCAGATTCCTTAAGCTCAGCTCTCTCTGATAACATTTTATTCTTGAAATATGACAGATAATAGGCGGCAGTGGCATCTGTAATAGATCATGCAGATATCTCTTAAATAATCAACCAGTAGGACATTTTTTTGTATGGGAAAGTTAATTATTCTCAAATCACAAGATTTACTAGCATTCTCCAAATTATCCCTCATACAATACCACAATTTCTGTAATCAGGGAAGAATTAACTGTTTACATTGCAAGCCTCTTTAAATTTTCAGAGACAGAGTTCACATTTTCTACATATTCAGCAGAGTTAGAACAAGCACTGCAGATGAAAGATTGGTTATTGTAGGGGAGAAAACAGTTTGCAGGTTCACTATACTTCTGAACCCAGTACTTGGGGCATATCTAGCCATCTAGTTTTCAGGATCTCCACAATGAGTATGTATGGCATAGATTTGCATAAAATGGAAGAACCTATCTCAATCATATTCATTGTGGAGATCCTGAAAACCTGACTGGTTAGGTGTGCCCCAAGGAATGGGTTGAGAAGCACCATTCTAGCGTATCAGATTTCTTGCAGCCATATTTTCAGGAAAACACAATATACTTGGCCTCAGATTAGGATCCTGCAAATTCTTTCTTTCTAGGTACAGGCTCCCACATCTGGGAACATTTCTTTTGGGATAGGATCCTCTGCTACACAGATTTTACACCCCAAAGTCAGATCTCAGGTTCTGCAGCTATTTTTATGTCTACCCTTAGCCACTCTAGCAGATGTCCCAGATCTATACAATTCTTAAAACTGCATCTCCAAAAGTATATAAACTGAATATTTATTTATATTCCAACTTTCAGGCACTTCAGAACAGGTTACATTCAGGAACTGTAGGTATTCCCTGTCTCCAGAGGGCTTACAATATAAGGGGATCATTCACTAAACTGTGATATACAAATAACAGCATTTATCATGCAATAAACACTATATATCATGCGATATAGCCATATTTTGATGATATCACATGCTATTTTGGGCCAGATGATGCCCCTATTGTAATGAACTACTTTGCATGTGATTTCCATATATAAATGGTGAAAATATATATAAACTAGCTAATGCATAGGTAATCCTATGCAAATAAATTACTGCTGCTTTCCATAAATCTGCCCAGTCACATTACTTTAGTATTTCTTAAGGAGCTGTAGATAAGAGATCCCAGGGGGATTGGGGCACTAATGCACATCTTGATGTCCCTGGGTTGCTTCTTAAAGGGCCATGTGGCCCAAAATGTGCCCCCATAACAGTGTAAAATACAATCAAGGTATGTGCAGACCCCTGCCCACCCTCCCGCTACCTGTCGAGGTGACCGATAATAAAAAAAAATAAATAATAAAACATTGGCTCCAAATGTTGCATAACAATGCCCTGCCCAAGCCTCTCTTCTTTTAAGAAAATAACCCACCAGTTAAAACCACCCCAGGTTCTCCACCTCCACAGTATCCTACCCCTTGGTCTTCCTATACATTACACAAACTCCTTTGTGTCTATTGGGCTCTCCCCTTAGGTCAAAATACTTACCTGGGGTCTGGTAGGGCCCCTTTCCCATTTCCCCTGCATCCCCCAATCCTTTGAAAGGTACCCTGGTGGTCCATTGGCAGCCCAGTGTCACCCCTAAACTCTGGGCCAGTCAACACCATATTCAAAATGGCACTTACCACCCTTTGCCCCTATAGGGAGCGGAATCATATGTGTCCATATTAAGTATAGGAATAAACTTCTTGCCCTTCCAAATCATTTTTACTGATTTTGTTATGATGTGCTGTACATTCACATAACTCATTCATTTTCCTATTTATAAAGACACCCCTCCGAACCAGAATTTGTTTACATCTTTAGGGAGACTATACCAATTTAATTCACTGACTCTCACTTTCATACTGTATTCATAAGAATCTTACTGAGCCTGCAATAAATGAAGGTAATTTATGTTTTGCATTATCTTGTTAATAACGTAAGGCTTTGTCTGTTTAAAAATCAATGTAGTATTCAAAAACATCTTAAGTGTTTTTGGAAACTGCATGCACTTTTCTGATAAATGTTTAAGTTAATGAAATATGAAGAATGCTAAAGCTTTCTCCTATTCATTACAGTACAAACCAGAACATAGGCTCATGTGAAGAAGCGTTATTAAAAAATCATTAGGCTAGAGAAAATCCCTCATTTTGTAACCAGAATCAAGCACCTTACTAATTTCATTAAACAGAAAATAGATTTTATCCAGTGCCAATAGTTTTTACTTACTCTAAATTAAAAATAATAAATGATTCCTGTTTGAGCAATATATTCTTTTTCTCTCTTAGTATATATATTTGTAATGATCCTGTTTATGGTTTTAGAATCATATTTGGAATTAATAATGAAATTGCATAGCTAAACTATAACCCCTTTAGAAAGTAATATATTGATGAATGCAGAAGTTGTTTTATTGAATAACAACTGAGGCAAAAAGACAATTTTGTCATCTGTTGTACTAAAATGCATTGTGCTAGAGAAGTGCAAGAAAAGTTAAGTTTGTTACAGCTTTCATTTTGTGAAACTAGATGCAATACAGAAACACATGAAGGCAATTTTCTAATGGATTTATGCATGTAAAAGTAGTATGTATTTTAGTAATATCCAAAAGCACATTTATATGTATAAAGTATATTTGCATACATAAAACCCAGTTTTAATCATGTAAATCATTTTTTAAATTTACTACAGTATTATAATGACAGTCCTCATTTAAAATCAGCCTATTTTTAAACATTAAAAGTAGCAAATTTCATTCTCAGTTTAGGGGTAGATTTTTTTAAAAAGCGCGATCGCGTACTTTTGTTCGTGCAGCAGGCGCAAACAAAAGTACGCAGGATTTTATAAGATAAGCGCATAGCCGCGCGTATCTTATAAAATCCTGGATCGGCGCGCGCAAGGCTGCCGATTTTGGGCAGCCTGCGCGCGCCGAGCCGTGCAGCCTGCCTCCATTCCCTCTGAGGCCGCTCCGACATCGGAGCGGCCTCGGAGGGAACTTTCTTTCGCCCTCCCCTCACCTTCCCCTCCCTTCTCCACCCCCCTTACCTTTGTCCCTAGATTTAAGCCTGCGAGAAGCAGATGTAAATCTACACGCGCCAGCGGACTGCTGGCGTGCCATCATCTGACCCGGAAGCTGGTCCGGAGGCCTCGACCACGCCCCTGGGCCGGCGCCATGCCCCCAGTCCCGCCCCCGAAACGCCGTGTCGTTCGGCCCCGCCCCGACACGCCCCCTTAAAAAAAACCTGGGACTTACGCGCATCCCGGGGCTCTGCGCGCACTGGCGCGCGAGGGCCCTGCTCGCGTAAATCCGGGTGGATTTACGCGAGCAGGGCTTTTAAAATCCGCCCGTTTATATTTACTATATGGCATTAAGGCTTAAAAATGTGATAAATTCATTTGAAATACATTAGGTCATTTTTAACTTCTCTGCATTAACAGCAATACTCTTGCATTATTACTAATGCAAAAATTCATTCCCTAATGCAAAAAGCATTTAAATGAGCTGTGGTTAATGTAAATGCATGAAAATCAGCTAATAAATATGTAATTTTCTTGAGCAATATTGTGGAAGGATTGTCGGGAATGGTTTGTTGATACCAAAATCTGCAACAGAATAGCCTGCCCAGAAGATATGGAAAATATTAAGAATGATCTAGCAAAGCTGGAGGAATGGTCTAGAGTCTGTCAGCTAAGATGTAATGCTTAAAAAATGTAGAGTTATGCACCTGAGTTGCATAATCCCATGGGAGTGGTACAATATATGGATGGAATTCTTCTAAGCATTAAAGAAAAGCAGAATCTGTGGGTGATAGTATCTGTTGATCTAAAGGCAGCCAAACAGATGGATAAAGTGATGGCAAAAACACAAGAATGCTTACCTGCATAGAAAGAGAAATGGTCAGCAAAAAAAAGGAGGTGATTTTATTTTGGGTGGTGGGAGGGTATTGGACTTGTTTTAGTGGTGATAACTTGTCAAAGGTGATTGCTAATTTGGCATTCCACCTATCTGCCTGTTCTGTTACTGAAGTGGTCATCTTATTTATAGATGGTTATTCCAGTACTGCGGGCATGTTTTACTTTCAGGTATTTTTTTTTGTCTTTGATTTCTCTCCATGCTCTTGTAGGGACCCTTTGTTTTAAGTCAGTGGTAAAAGAGAACTTAATTAGAGAATGAGCAAATGATGACAGTGGTATTATCTTGATGCCATTAGCCTAGTGATTAGAATTATGTGCAATTCAAAAGAAGAGGAGTAAGCAGTCTGTACTGTCCCCAAAGGAACATGAGGGTTGTGGAAAGAGATGAGGAACACACACATGCTTTGTTGCAGGACGAACCCTTAAGTAAGTAAGTTTAGGGGTGCATGGACCTGTCTGCTACCTGTATGGGCCCAGCATAGGAAATTGTGTAACATGGGCCCATGTGGGTGGGAAAGAGGAAGACAGTCACTGCAGTCATAAGGAGCAGGAGAAGTGTTAGCCCATTTGGCCAGAAGAAAGGATCATGAGCAATATCTGCCCATATCCCAAGAGAAAAGAGTAATCCCATCAGCTGTAGAGGTTGTAGATAGAGGCTGTTGCAGCTTGTGCATTCCAGAGTGGGAGAAGAATGTGAGCATGTGAGAGAGTGTGAGCAAGCGTATGTGTTAATGAAAAAGAGGAAAATGTTTGTATGGAATCCCCCTCCTCTCACTCTTCCATGATAATCTCAGGGTGACTGGAAATAAAAAATTCCTAGGTATGCAGTTTGGGGAATTTATTTAATATTTATTAGTTTTAATTATTGGGTATTTGATGTGTTTGCTCTTTTTAAATATTTTATTGATTTTAGGGAATGTTTTAACAATTTTTATAAGTTTAATTATGGAATATTCTATTTGTAAATTGTTTTGAAATATTCTTGTTCTTACTATGTTTTTAATATAAATGTTGTTTTATATTTCTTGATTGTATTTGTTTTATGAGGAAAGGTGATGATTCTTTTTTTATATTGTTGTACTGCATACAGAGTCTGACTTGTTGCAGTTTCTACTTCAGGTTTTTTTGTGTGTCTATTTGTAATTTATAGTCTCCGTTCTGTATTTGGTGTGGGTCTGTCTATTTTTCACATATGTGACCAAGGTGAAGTATTCTGCTACTGTGTTAGTTTCTGTGTAGAGAACTATAGCAGCCTGGCTTGTTGTGTTTTCCTATTAGGAGCTGTATTAGTGTTTTAGGACCTGGTTTAATATTTGCAGTGCTGCATTTCATGGGTAGGGTTTATACTGCTTGAGTTCTGGCAGTGTTCTTGAGGTATGGGAGGTTTACTGTATTGTAATTTTTAATTCAGTATATTTATGGCTTTTTGAGAACCAAGCTCATACCTAAATGCTCTGTAATAGACCTAATACCATATAGAGTGCAAGTGTCTTGCTTTTTTGCTGAATTTTCTGGTTGTCAACACAATATGTAAGAAAATATAATATACTTAATGTGTTGATTTTACATCAAAAGACTATATTATTTTATGTAAAATCTGTCATTATGAATGCATAATTTTGCTGCTTCAGATCTTGCAATCCATTGGTGAGCTGGGGGGGGGGGGGGCACAAGGGTATAAAATTCACCTAGGTGCCCAAAACTCTTGCACTGGCTTGGAAAGAGAACTTCACACACATACAAAGAAACCATTTACCCTGTTCCAGTTCTCCAGGAGTCAAATGTTGGGGAAGGGTAGAAGGCAGGTGGTACAGTTTCTGAGAGCGTGATACGGTTACCAACTTCCTTGAAATATCAAGAGCACTTGTATCTAACACTTCTTTGGGAACCCTGAACCCTGAACTCTGCCTCCCTGTTCCCCATTATTTCAAATCACCAAAAGGGCTAGACTCCAAGGGGGATGCGCCCCCTCTTCCCACACACACACACACACTCTCTCTCAGTGATTTGACTTGCACCACACCTTGTGGGGGGAAGGGAGGCATTTTCATTTTCCTCAACTTAGGCTGCAGATTGCCTTGAGCCACCCCCCGATTGAATGCATAGGGCAGGAAATACAGGACCTCAGGGAAGTGGTGTAGCATTGCCTCAGGGTGTAATGTACGAAATTCGTTGTCTTAGCTAGATGCTGCAGGAGGAATTGTAGTTCATGATTTCTGTCTGGAGGGAGCATGGAATGCTACCTGGCATCATTCAAGGGGGTCCTGGAAGCATCCAGGGACCTTCTGTGTCTGTGGCCTCTGAAAGCACCACGAATAGTGACTTCACATCTCTGCTCAGAAGCACTAGGCTTGGATAGTCAAAGATGTTAGAGCCACTCCGTAAAAGAGGACAGCACAGGAAAACATAATTTTTTGCTAGGCAGTAATTATAAATACATAGGTATGTTCAGAGGAAAATTTTTCTTTGTTAATTCATTTTGTAGGGCATCTCAATTTGCTTCATTAATTTCAAATGAAAAAAAATATGTTTGATCATTTTATATGTTCATTTTATATGTTCATTTATTTGCTAGAGAAACAGAGAAGCATGACTGCAGAAAAAAAAAGCATATGGCTTATGTAGTCTGCCCATCTATCCAACTAATTTAGCTTTAAATTCACATCATTCCTTCAACATTCCCATGCTTTTTTAAAATTCAAATAGGGGTAGATCTTTAAAAACTACGCGATCGCGTACTTTTGTTCGCGCACCAGGCGCGAACAAAACTACGCTGGATTTTATAAGATACGCGCATAGCCGCACGTATCTAATAAAATCCAGGGTCGGCTTATGCAAGGGGGGTGCACATTTGTGCAACCTGCGCGCGCCGAGCCCAGCGCGGCCTGCCTGTTCCCTCCGAGGGAACTATTCTTCGCCCTCCCCCCACCTTCCCCTCCCTTCCCCTACCTAACCCACCCCCCCGGCCCTATCTAAACCCCCCCTACCTTTGTCGGTAAAGTTACGCCTACTGAAAGCAGGCGTAACTTTGCGCGCGTCGGCCGGCAGCCCCGCTCCATCCTCCGGTCCCGGGGGCTGGTCCGGAGGCCTCGGCCATACCCCCGGGCCGGCGCCATGCCCCCGGGCCCACCCCCAAAACGCCACAGCACGCCCCCGAAATGCCGCGTCGTTTCGGGAACGCCCCCGGACATGCCCCCTCCCTCCCCTTTTCAAAAGCCCCGGGACGTATGCGCGTCCCGGGGCTTTACGCGCGCCGGCGGCCTATGCAAAATAGGCACGCTGGCGCGCGAGGGCCCTGCACGCGTAAATCGAGAAGGATTTACGCGCGCGGGCCTTTTAAAATCCACCCCATACTGTTTTCATTTCCACTATCTCCACTGGGAGACTGTTCCACTAAAAGAGGCTAGCCTCCTGTGCATGGAAACCTTTGAGATATTTAAATGCCTTTTCCCCTATCTCCCCTTTCCTCTAGGGCAGAGATGGTGAACTCCAGTCCTCAAATGCCACAAACAAACCAGAATTTCAGGATATCTAAAATGGATACCCATGAGAAAAATGTTCATGCACTGCCTCCATTGTATGCAAACCTATCTCATGCATATTCATTGTGGATATCCTGAAAGCCTGGCCTGTGTGTGGCATGCGAAGACTGGAGTTCGCCATCACTGCTCTAGGATATATATCTTTGCATCTATCCCCATATGTTTTAGAAAGAAGAACACTGATTATTTTAGTAGTCACCCTCTGGAATGATTCCAACTGGTTTATATCTTTTTGAAGGTGAGATCTCCAGAATCATGTACAATATTCCAAATGAGGTCTCAACAGGGACCTATATAGGGGCCATATCTCCTAATTTTTTTCTGCTGATCATTCCTTGACCTATATAGCCAAGCATCTTTCTGGCTTTTGCCATCATTTTAGCCATCTGTTTGACCACCTTAAGATCATCAGATATAATCATCCCCAAAATACCACTTTACTTTCATGCTTCGAACACATTTTCCTCTCATTTTTCCTCTCCCTTGGGTTTTTCCATCCTAAATGCTTTACTCTGCATCTTTTAGCATTCAGTCTTAACTGCAAGACCCTAGACCATTCTTCAAGTTTTGCTAGATCCCTCCTCTTGTTTTCCAAGCTTTTTCTTGGATGTTTGCCCTGTTGCAGATTTTGGTATCATTACCAAAAAGACAACCTTTCCCCAACAATCCTTGAGCTATTTCCCTCACTAAAATGTTAAAAAGAACTGGTGCAAGGAAAGATCCCAGAGATGCACCACTAGTAATGACCCTCTCCTCAGAGTAAACTCCATTTACTACTATCTTTTGTCACCTCCCACTCAGCCAGTTTCTAACCTAGTCAGTCACTCTCTGTTCCATACCAAGAGCACTCAATGTATATATCTAAGTCACCTATGCAGAACCATATCAAAAAGCTAGGGGCGTGCATTCGTTTTCGACATATTGGCAATCCGCAACATATATGTCCCTATTTGTTGTATTCGTGGGGTCACGAAACGTATGGCGAACCCCCACGAATACAATGTATCTAATGAATAAAGCCCCCACCCTCCTCACCCTCCCAAGACTTACCAAAAGCCCCTGATGGTCCAGCAGGGGTCCTGGAGTGATCTCCTGCACTCGGGCCGTCGGCTGCCAGTATTCAAAATGGCACCGGTAGCCCCTGTGACATAGTGAGGGCAAAGGCTATTGGCGCCATTTTGAATACCGGCAGATGACAGCCTGAGTGCAGGAGATCGTGCCAGGACCCCCGCTGGACCACCAGGGACTTTTGGTAAGTCTTGGGGGGGGGCAGGAGGGGGGGTTATAGTTAATTAAATTTAAAGGGTTGGGATGGGGTTTTTTTTTGGGAAATGAATACATACATATCTAATGAACGGATCTGGGTCCCCCGAGAACGGATGCAATGGATTTGGCTCCCCACAAATATGAATACCGAATGGGACAAATCCGTCCCTGCTGCACATCCCTATCAAAAGCCTTACTGAAATCCAAATACACTACATCTAGCACTTTAATTTGGTATACTCTCTGGTCATCTAGTCAAAGAATTTGCTCAATAAAACTATGCTGCTTCAAATCTTGCAATCCTTTGGATCCCAGACATTTCACTAGCCTCTGTTTTAACAGGAATTCCAACAATTTACCCACCTCAGGGGTAAGCCTTTAACTGGACTATAGTTCCCACTTTCATGAATAGGAACTACATCTGCCTATCTTCAGTCCTCTGGAACTACTCCCAATTCTAAAGAAACATTAAAATTGTCAGCCTGCAAAGCTTCCAGGACTAATCAAAGTCCCCTTAGTATTCCCAGATGTATCCCATCTGGCTCCATCATATAAAAATTAAAGTTTAACTAGCTCCTCACAAATACACTTTTTTTAATAATCAATTGAAGCTTACCTTACTTCAAAATGTATTTGTATTCATTTTGTGTTTTAATAAGAACATAAGAAATTGTCATACTGGGTCAGATTGAGGGTCTATCAAGCCCAGTCTCCTGTTTCTAATATTGCCCAATCAGGATACAAATATTTGGCAAGTATGCAAACATTAAATAGATCCCATGTTCCTGCACCAAACAGAAATATATGTTAAGCAATTTTGCTTTTTCCTCATCAGCTTCTCCATATTCTTCCCCTTCTCACATTCTTCCCCTTCTCACATTTGAACTTCCTTCTATCAATAACATCTAAAAAAAAAAAAAAAAAAGTCTTGTCCCCCATTATACCCCATTTTTTTTTCTTCAATTTTAACTTTTGCATTCCTGACTACTTTCCCAGCTTCTCTTATTACTTGTCTTCCTTTTATAAAATCTCTTGTAGTTTATGAATGCTAACCTTTCCTCCCTTATTTTTTCAGCTACTTCTTTAGAAAACCATAATGGTCTCTTTCTCTTCTTTCCTTTATTTACTTTCCTAACAAAAAAGTTAGTGGTCCTTATAATATTTCCTTTTAATGTTGCACACTGTTCTTCTACTTCCCCTAGACTTTTCCATCCTGCTAATGACTCTTTCAGGTACTCCCCCCATTTTTATTTTTATTTAATTTTTATATGTCCTTTATTATGTTTTAAACCAATTGCATGATAGAAACCCCCTGTTTGAGTTTTCCATTTTGATGCTTCAATACAAATTTAATTGATGTAGTATTTAATGTGAAAAGAAGAGACCCCACTGAGAAAAACACCAAAAGCAAAAAGAGAGACGCCGCCCTCCTCCAAAGAAAAAAAATAAGGAACGCGCCGATGTGCAGTGCTGCCCACGTCCCCTCCCTGCGCTCCCTAGCCTCCAATCAAGCAGCAGGAGCTGCATCCACTCAGACGCCTGGGAGGCAGGCCCACTCTGCCCTTTAAATTTGGGCTCACTTCAGCGGCGCCTGGCGTCATGTGCACGAAGGAGCGCGACCTAAGGGGCCTGCCCCTTAGTGCGCCCCTTCGTGCATCACCTCCCTGGGTCCCCGGAACACCATCTCTGATGACTCCATCTCAACGACTCTTCCCGCTGCAAGTCACCATAGTCCAACCTGAATTTGAATCTACCACCAGGGAACACCAATTTCTTGTTAGGAGAGTGTTAATAATTGCTAGGGTGGATTTCCAGGTTTCTAAGACTTTGTGAAGTGTATCATTAATAGGTATAACGATTTGCACATCGTCAGCATTGATGAAGTGCAGGAGGCCTAGTTTGGCTTGAAGGTTGCAGAGGGGGAGGAGATAAATGTTAAATAATGTGGAGGAAAGGGAGGAGCCTTGTGGAACACCTTGTGTAAGGGGGATTGCTTTAAATGTACAATTGCCTAATAGGAGACTGTAGTGCCTGTCCTGCAAGTAGGATTGAAACCATTGTAGGGCTGAGCCTGTGCAGCCCTACAACAATTCAGCAACAATTATTCGCATTCCTTATAAGATTTTCTCTACTTGTGCTTCCCTGGAGCTTCTCCTACCTATTCCCACCTCCCTCCACTTAATGCAATCTGAGTCACTCCCATCCCTGCCAAAGAGACTCCTGCCCCCCTCCCACCCTTCTGTCACTCAAATCCTCGCCCCCCCCCACCCCCGCTGTCACCTCTCCTCCCCACCCTTCACTCACTGTGCAACAATGATGCACACGTTCTTCATACCCTCTATCAAACACTATCCAATGACACACCATTTCCCCCTCCCCAAATTCCCTCAAGAGCAACACAGAAATCTTCTTCCCATCATGACTACTCCCCTCACTCATATAATCGGCCTTACCACCTTCACTATCATCCTCCTAAACGCCCAATCTATCTGCAAAAAAAACCCCTTGATTAATGACATACTTACAGACGATAAACCTGACATACTTGCCATCACTGAAACATGGTTGAAGGACACCGACACCGCCCTCATTAACCAACTACCGGTTGAAACTTACGACATCTTCTCAATCCCCAGACCCAAGAAAAAAGGAGGTGGTCTTCTTCTAGCAACTTAAAAACCTATAAAAATCTCACACAAACCCATACCCCCACCTCAAAAGCTAGAAATCAGCATATTCACTGCACATAACCTTCAAATCTGCCTCGCATATGCCCCTCCAGGGTTTCTTGAAAAAAAACCCTCCATCCTAATCGAATACATTTCCAAACACATTAACTGTCATTCGCCTGCTATTATCCTAGGAGATTTTAACATCCATGTTGATTCTACACCTACCTCGCCATCCTGCGATGCCATCCTTACTGCGCTAGACACTCTGGGTTTCAAACAACTTATCTCTAATCCCACACACCAAGCAGGTCACACTTTAGACCTCATTTTCACCAATACCCAAATTCAATCCGACTCACCCATATGCTCCCCCATCCCCTGGTCAGATCACTACCGCATTGCCGTCACCTGCTCTATAAATAATACCTCCACTCCCATTCAATCCAACAAAAAAACCATTCACTTCAGGCGTAATTGCAACCAAGAAGACCTAGTGGCAGCCCTCACTACGGAACTCAACAAGCTCGACCTCACTGTCGCGGAAATAGCCCTCAACTCCTGGAACCAATGCACGGACTCCATAGCCAACAAGCTATGCCCCATAAAAACTCGTGTGATTGACCCAGCGAATACAAAAAAACAACCATGGTACACCTCCAACCTTAAATCTATGAAACACAACCTCAAAAAACTAGAAAGAAACTGGCACAAAAATCCCACCCCTGCACAACTCGATACCTTCAGATCCTCCCTTCACTCATACAGAACAGCTATAGACAAAGCTAAAAGAGACTTCTATGCTAACAGAATCCACAATCTCCAATTCAATCCTCGAGCCCTTTTTGAACTAGTAAACAGTTAAACAAAATCCAGCCCAAACTCCACACCAGACTCAGACGACCAAGACAAGTGCGAGGACCTAGCCACTTTCTTCCACAAGAAAATTGCTAACATAATGTCTTGCTTCCCTTCCACACACACACCCACTTATTTTATCTCCAATAACACTAACTCAAGGCTACCTACACTCGAAACAACTTCCTCACTGGAAATTGGATCCATCATAAAAAAAATGAGACCATGCTCACACCCATTAGACACCATCCCCACAAAAACCCTCCTCACTATACCTGACATCATTGCCAAGTCCATTTCAAACATCATGAACAGATCCATCACACTTGGCATCGTCCCTAAAAAACTTAAACATGCCATTATCAAGCCCATTCTGAAAAAACCCACCCTTGATCCATCTGACTCTGCCAAATTTCGCCCCATCTCGAACCTGCCCCTAATAGCCAAAATCCTTGAAAAATCAGTCAATCGGCAATTAACCGATTAACTCGACGAAAACAAAATCCTCTCCCAGTCCCAATATGACTTCTGGCGTCATCACAGCACTGAGACCCTACTCATCTCTCTGACCGACTATGTCCTTAAAAGCCTTGACAAAGGTCTTTCACATATCCTGATACTCCTTGACATTTTATCTGCCTTTGACACAGTCAACCACAAAATACTAACACAACGCCTCACTGACATTGGCATCACAGGCTCAGCCCTACAATGGTTTCAATCCTACTTGTAGGACAGGCACTACAGTCTCCTATTAGGCAATTGTACATCTAAAGCAATCCCCCTCACACAAGGTGTTCCACAAGGCTCCTCCCTTTCCTCCACATTATTTAACATTTATCTCCTCCCCCTCTGCAACCTTCAAGCCAAACTAGGCCTCCAGCACTTCATCTATGCTGACGATGTGCAAATCCTTATACCTATTAATGATACACTTCACAAAGTCTTAGAAACCTGGAAATCCACCCTAGCGATTATTAACACTCTCCTAACAAGCAACTACCTTGCACTCAACACTGCCAAAACAGAGCTACTCTACATTTCAACCCAAAACATACCCCCACCCCTTCAGGCAAACACCCCCTCCGCCACTGCCCACACACAACATGTGCGCAGCCTCGGCACCACCATTGACAGTCACTTCACCTTCAAAAAATTCATAAACAATACAATCAAAGCCTGTTACTTCAAACTTCACCTTCTCAAGAAACTCAAACCACTCCTACACATCAATGACTTCCGTACCATACTCCAGGCCTTTATTCTGTCCAAAATTGACTACTGTAATGCTCTGCTCTTAGGACTTCCCAAAAACATGCTACAACCACCAGCTGCCCGGATCCTTACCAACACTCACAAATGCGACCACATCACCCCAGTACTGCAACACCTCCATTGGGTACCAGTCACGGCAAGAATAACTTACAAAGCTCTCACACTAGTCCACAAATTCCTCCATAACCAAGATATGCACTGGCTAAAAGAACACCTTACATTTCACGATACAAACAGACCCACAAGACAGCAACACAGAGCAACACTCATACACCGTCTCCCAAAGACTCTAAACTCAACTCCACTAAAGCTAGGGCACTTTCACTAGCCGCCCCCGCCCTCTGGAACGAACTCCCCACATCAATACGTCAGGAAGCATGCCCCAAAAAATTTAAGCAGGACCTGAAAACTTTCCTTTTCACACAAGCATACTCTGAACAACTTTCCTCCTTCCCCTAACAACTCTCCTCCTTCCCCTAACTTCTGTAGATAGTATTACTCTTGTTAAATCATATTTATAAGCCTTGTATTTTTTTCATAAGTTGTGAAACGTTCCTTTTTTACCTAATCTGTATTATCTAATGTTCTTTGTTACAATGTAAAGCACTTGTTGCTGATTTCTGTTTGAATGTGAACCGATGAGATGTTCCCAATGTTCATTGGTATATAAAAACTGCTAAATAAATTAATTAATTAATTAATTAATTAATTTTCCCAGATGCTTCTCATTCTTGACACCTCCTCTCTAAGTTCTATGGCCTGTTTCCTGAGGGTGTTGATCTGCAGACATCTCTCGTTTATTTATTTATTTTATTTAAAAACTTTTCTATACCGTCGTTTAGTAGTATACCATCACAACGGTTTATAGAGGCACATAAATAAATCTGGTTAGGATTATAAATTAGCTAGTAGGTGCCAATAAAGTTTTGGTTACATGATTCAAATACTATATGCTATTTGGATTGTGGATTGGAAATTCCATTTATATGAATAATAGGATATCCATATATGAGAATACTGTACTCTTAAATTAATCTTTAGGTATGAGAAAAATAATAAAGGAGGGATAACTGCTATTTGTTGACTTGTAACAGTGTGTCGGAGTTCTCTTTCTTGTCCGCTAGTATTCCTTACTCCCCATTCTCATTGTGAAAAGCTTTTTTGAAGAGCCATGTTTTTAAACTTTTTTTAAAGAGTTTTAGATCTTTCATTAGTCTTATTTCGAGTGGCAGTGTGTTCCATAATATTGGACCGGCTAGGGATATTGCTCTCTCTCTTACTTGCGTCAGTTTTGCTGTCTTTACAGAGGAAATGGTTAGTAGAGCTTTATTGGCTGATCTTAGATTTCTCTGGGGGACATGTAGTCGTAGTGCAGTGTTTAGCCAGTCAGTATTTTCCTCATAGATTAGTTTGTGGATTGTGCATAGTGTTTTAAATTGCACTCTTTGTTCAATTGGCAGCTAGTGTAATTCTGCGAGTGTTTGAGTTATGTGATCTCTTCTGCTTTTTCCAGTTAGTATTCTGGCTGCAGAGTTCTGTAAGATTTGTAGTGGTCTTAGTGTTGTGTATGGTAATCCAAGCAGAAGTGTGTTACAATAGTCTGTGCTCGCGAATATAAGTGCTTGAAGAACAGTTCTAAAGTTTGCTTGGGTTAATAGGGGTTTTAGCCTTCTAAGCACCATAAGTTTGGCCTAACCTTCCCTAACTTTCACTGATATGTGTTGCTTAAGATTGAGTTCATTGTCAATTAGGGATGTGAATCATTTTTTGACGATTTAAAAAAATTGTCAGATAATTTTTAAATCGTCAAAAATCGTTAGAGTCACGATACAATAGAAATTCCCCCGATTTATCATGAAAAATCGTAAATCGGGGGAGGGGGGAGGGCGGGAAAACCAGCACACCAAAACAACCCCTAAACCCACCCCAACCCTTTAAAATAAATCCCCCACCCTCCTGAACCCCCCCAAAATGTTTTAAATTACCTGATGGTCCAGTGGGGGGGTCCCGGCACGATCTCCCACTCTTGGGCCATCGGCGCCATTTTGGCTGCCACTAATATAAATGGCGCCAATGGCCTGATAAAAAAAACCCACCGACCCTTTAAAATTACCCCCTAAACCTCCCCCCCAAAAACATTTTACACATATTTGGTGGTCCAGGGGGGCCACGGGCAGCAATCTCCCGTTCCCAGGCCATCAGCTGCGCTAAAACAAAATGGTGCCCATGGCCCTTTGCCCTTACCATGTGACAGGGCAAAGGTAGTGCCGGCGCCATTTTGAATATTGGCAATATGGCCCGAGTGCAGGAGATCGCTCCCGGAACCCCACTGGACCCCCAGGGACTTTTGGCCAGCCTGGGGGGGCCTCCTGACCCCCACAAGACTTGCCAAAAGTCCAGTGGGAGTCCGGAAGCGACCTCCTGCACTCGGGCTGTATTGCCAGTATTCAAAATGGCGCCGGCTCTACCTTTGCCCTCACTATGTCATAGAGGCCGACGGTCGGCCTCTGTGACATTGTGAGGGCAAAGGTAGCGCCGGCGCCATTTTGAATACTGGCAATATGGCCCGAGTGCAGGAGGTCGCTCCCGGACCCCCACTGGACTTTTGGCAAGTCTTAGGGGGGTCAGGAGGCCCCCCAAGCTTGCCAAAAGTCCCTGGGGGTCCAGCGGGGGTCCAGGAGCGATCTCCTGCACTCGGGCCGTATTGCCAATATTCAAAATGGCGCCGGCGCTACCTTTGCCCTGTCACATGGTAAGGGCAAAGGGCCATCGGTGCCATTTTTTTTAGCATAGCTGATGGCCTGGGAACGGGAGATCGCTGCCCGCGGCCCCCCTGGACCACCAGGTACATGTAAAAAGTTTTTTTTGGGGGGTTGGGAGGGTGGGGGAGGCTAAGGGGGTAATTTTAAATGGTCGGGTGGGGTTTTTTTTTATCGGCGCGGGCCTCAATAAATAAAAATTAGTGATGTGAATTGGAATCGGAACCGATCCCAATTCACATCTCTAACGATCAGATTCCCCCTCCCCCACCTCCTAGCCGAACCCGATTGTTAAAACGATCGGGCACACGATTCACATCCCTATTGTCAATTATTACACCTAGGTTTCTGGCTTTTTCGGTTAGTTCCACTATCTGATGCTTTTTAAGTTTGATGGGATTCTGTATTAATTCAGTGGTTTTTCTTTCAAGGTGTATGAATTCTGTCTTTTCAATATTAATTACCAGTTCCATTTGGCTTAATAGTTGTTTTATTATATCTAGGTACAACAATGCTAAGTTTAGAGTTTTTTCAATTGTTTCCTCTACTGGTAGGATTAGCTGAATGTCGTCAGCGTATATGTAATGTATGATACCTAGTCCTGCCAAGAGGTGGCATAGAGGCAGCATGTAGATATTAAATAGAGTTACCGAATGTGCTGACCCCTGTGGGACCCCAGTCATTAGCTTGATTTGTCTGATATTGTGTTTTTTATCTGTACCTGAAAAAATCTATTGTTTAGGTAGGAGCGGAACCACTCAATTGTTTTGTTTTGTAGTCCTATTTCTTCAAGCCTTTTTAGTAGTATGCTGTGATTTACTGTGTCAAATGCTGCTGACAGGTCTAGTAATATCATAATGTAGTGTTTTCCACTGTCAAACCCCGTAGTACATTATCTGTTAGTGAGATTAGTAATGTTTCAGTGCTATAGTGTTTTCTGAAGCCGTGTTGTGAGGGGTAAAGTATGTTATTGTTGTCTAGATGTTCTGCCAGTTGCTTTTGTACCGTTTTTTCTATTAATTTAGCAAGCATGGGTAAGTTTGAAACAGGTCTATAGTTACTTAAGACATTTGGGTCACTGTTTTTTTTCTTCAGTATTGGTTTAATTATTGCACCTTTAAGAGAGTCTGGCATTAGTCCTTCACTAAGCGATAGGTTAATTATTTTTGCTATAGTATAGGAGGTTATATCAGCTAGTTTTTTGATGACCATGGTTGGAATGGTATCAATCTTATGTGGAGCGGGGTTCAAATTTTTTATCATGGATTCCACTTCTTTCCTGGATACCTCGTCAAATGTGTCCCATGGTGTTACATCTCTTTTGTGCATCTGGTAATTAATATTATCTGGTAATTAATATTATCTTCGCAACTCAGATCTTATCCACCTAGTCCCTCGGACCCGGTCGGATCCAACAACAACCGGCGCACCACCGCAGGGTAAGGGCCTACCCCTCCCCCCCGAGCCGGCACTCAAACGCCCGCAAGGCCCACCTGCTAGCTTGCATCTATTGTACTGTACCATCAGTGCTTAGCCCTGTATCTCGCACGGATTCTCATACTTGTAATGTATCCACCTGCATACTGAAAATTCTTCACCTGCATTCTGTATTATACTCTGTTTTATATTATATTATATTCTGTATGATATTCTGTATTATACTTGCACTCCACCTGCATTCTGTATTATACCTACACATGTATTGCATCCACCTGCATCTATTGTATTGTATCCACCTGCACATATTGTATTTTATCCGCCTGCATCCACCTGTTTTCTGCACATGCATTGTATCCACATGATAACTTAAATGACATTACAGCACCTCGCATGTATAACCTAAGTAAAGCCTTCTAAACAGTCACGCTATTTACCTCAAAGGACAGATACACCGCCAGCAACCGGTCAGACAACTCCATTCACAACTACGGAGGACAGAGCACTCCTCCAGCCGAACCAACAAACTTACAAACACTCTCAACAATCTTCCCAACCTCTCTTCAATCAGACAGACACCTTCTTTCAACCATTCTTCGTAGACTAAACCTCCTCCAGAATTCCACGCATCATGCACATCTACAACATCCCAATCATCCACAACCAAAGCAGAATACCTTCAACTAATTCCACTAACGTCATACAAAAAAGAATTATCCCTATCATGACATCTCCATTGAACCAACTTCTAGGCCTCACGCTTCTATCAGTCACCCTCTTCAATGCGCAATCCTTAACTAAGAAGACACATATCCTCAATGATTACCTTTTGGATTCCAACCCAGACATCTGTGCCATCACAGAAACCTGGTTAAAAAACTCGGACATAGCCTTAACCAACCAACTACCCATCCAGACATATGACATTTTCACCTTCCATAGACACAAAAAAAGAGAAGGTGGACTCCTCCTAGCCTCCAAGAAAGAACTCAGACTGACCACACTCTCAATCAAGACAAAGTCCAAATTGGAAATGGGTCTAGTCAAGTCAAAACATCTACAAATACTCTTAGTCTACGCTCCCCCGGGAGTTCTAGAAACGGACCCGTCACCCCTCATAGAATCCATCGTGAAACATATTAACTCAGACCTTCCAACAATGATCATGGGGGATTTCAACCTCCATACAAACGCAACACCTCTTTCTGCAAACTGTGAAGCCCTCCTCACCACCCTCAGCGCTATGGGATTTACTCAGACCATCAACAGCCCCACACATAAAGCTGGACACACTCTGGATCAAATATTCATCAACTCCAATTTCACATGCACTATAGAACCTTCTTGTACCCCAATCCCTTGGTCAGATCATTTCCTGATAGAATCTTCCTTCTCCACACACAAACAGACACACACCGCCCCACTCCTTTCCACCATTCAATTTAGGAAAGCATGTCCATCGGATACACTCAGCGATCAGCTCTCCAAAGAACTTTCTAACTTAGACCTAGCTAACCCCGACTCAGCCCTATCCTCCTGGCAAAAGATTACAGAAGCGGTCGCAAACAAATGGTGCCCTTTAGTCTCCAAATCAATCAACCCAACAAAAAAGGGAAATCAACCCTGGTTCAGTGCTGAACTTAAACAAATGAAACAGACCTTACGCCATAAGGAAAACAGATGGCGAAAAACCCCTAACACTTCTACCCTTTCTACATACAAGGGATTCTTACATCACTACAGGACCGCCATTCTACAGAAAAAAAAGGAATACTATGCAAACAAAATACACCATTTCCAATATGATGCCCAGGCCCTATTCGCCTACGTGACACAAATCACCAAATCTACCCCCCCACTTATTCCAGACGAAATAGCTCTTTCCAAGGCTAATGAGCTCGCTACATTCTTCCAACAGAAGATCTTAAATACACTCGCCCTCCTGCCTTCAAATACTACACCTCCCAAGCCAGGTGAGAATCTCCAGTCTCTTACTAGACCCAAATTTGACAGTTTCGAGTCAATCTCCACTAAAGAGATTGAATCCCTTTTAAAAAGGCAGAAACCTTCAAGCCATCCGGCTGATAACATCCCATCGAGACTCCTGCTTCTCATCCCAAATATGATCTCAGGACCTCTGACCGGCATCATAAACAGCCTTCTATCGCAAGGAAGCTACCCAGACAGTCTAAAAACCGCCTCACTCAAGCCCCTCCTCAAGAAACACAACTTAGATCCTAATGTACCAGCTAATTTCAGACCCATCTCTAACCTCCCATTTGTTGCCAAACTAACGGAGAAACTGGTAAACACCCAGCTTTCTGAATATCTTGAAGACCAGAAGATCCTATACCCATCGCAATATGGGTTCCGTAAATCATGCAACATGGAAACCCTTCTCATTTCACTTACTGACCATATTATCATGGGGTTAGACAAAGGACACTCCTTTCTGTTGGTCCTGTTAGACATCTCGGCGGCATTTGACACCGTCAACCATACCATCCTGCTGGATCGCCTAACAGACATCGGCATCTCCGGATCTGCCCACAACTGGTTCAAGTCCTTCCTCAGCAATAGGACTTTCAAAGTCAAAATCAACAATAAAGAGTCACCCCTAACTAAATCAACTCTTGGCGTACCTCAGGGTTCCTCCTTATCTCCTACCCTCTTTAATATTTACCTCCTCCCCCTCTGCCAATTGTTAACAGACCTCAACCTAATTCACTATCTGTACGCAGACGACGTGCAGATTCTAATACCGATAACAGAATCAATCTCAAAAGCGCTCACCCATTGGAACAACTGCCTTCTATCCATCACTAATCTACTCAACAGTTTAAACCTGGTTCTTAATGCCTCCAAGACAGAGCTGCTCCACATATCCTCAAACAAAATCAATATCTCCCCACCATCTCCACACATCTCTCACATTACTTGCAAGCAGATTAGAGACCTTGGGGTAATACTAGACAATCGTCTAAACCTTAAAAAAATGGTCAACACAACCTCCAAAGACTGTTTCTTCAGATTACAGATTCTAAAACGACTTAAACCACTCTTATTCTTCCACGACTTCAGGACAATCCTCCAAGCGCTATTGTTCGCCAAAATAGACTACTGCAGTGCCCTTTTCCTAGGCCTTCCCAAATCCACTACCAAACCACTGCAGATGTTACAAAATGCGGCTGCGAGATTGCTGACCAGTACCAGCCGCAGCGAACACATCTCTCCCATCCTCAGGAACCTACACTGGTTACCTGTTAATTTCAGAATTCTATACAAATCAATCACCGTAATTCATAAAACTATCCATCATCATCTTCAACTCGACCTGGAAATCCCATTCAAACTCCACTCCTCTAACAGACCAACTAGAGATATTCTCAAAGGCACCCTGAAATTTCCCCCTACTAAAGCTTCACGCCTCTCGATGACCAAAGACAGAGCTTTTTCGATAGCTGGCCCATCTATCTGGAATAGCATCCCTTCAAGTCTCAGAGTGGAGCCTTGCCTGTTAACTTTTAGAAAAAGACTTAAAACCTGGCTCTTTCACCAAGCCTTCGCCGACCCACCAGACAATCACTAGTTGTCCTTCACGCTTACCCGTTATGGGGATTATACTCACGAATGGACTCTGACTCTCCCAGGTTAAAGCACCATTAAGCTTTAACCCGTACGCCCTATGGCATCACTTCATATTTATTTCCTGCCTTATCTTCTTTCCAGCTTGTTGCAAGCCTCCAAGTTCTCTTCCCTGTTGATTGTAACTTTGACTCATTCCTACCTACTGTTTATCTTTCGTTTACTTGAATAGTTACCCCAGTTTTTTATTCTTGTTAATTGTAAACCGATCCGATATGGTTATTTACTATGAAGGTCGGTATATAAAACTGTTAAATAAATAAATAAATAAAATCTTAATTTCCTGCTTATTTAAGATCGGTATCTTCGCTTTAAGGCTAGTGATTTTATGAGAAATACTGTGCTATTTCATTGCATTTATTTTCTTTAGGGGTTTGGGGCGCCTCTTGTTATCATTAGTCAGATTTTTTACTATGTTAAATAGAGCTCTTGGGTTGTTTGTAAATTTCTCAATTTTTTCGCTAAATAATTGTTTTTTTGCGTCTCATAAAATATTGTGAACCCCGGCTGCAGGCGCCCAAGGCCGGGTTCCCTCCTTACCTGCTGCACCTCTCTGGTCCTTTATGGCATTCTCGTGCGGCACCGGGCTGTGGCTGGGCCTTCCCACGGCGTTCTCCTCACGAGGGAGACGCCGCCAAACTCCTCCTCCAAACCCCACATGCGCAATGGGCCGGGATTTAAAGGGGCCATGGCGGGAAACCTCGGCCCGCCCCCCGAAAATTATGTCAGACACCCAGGGTATTTAAACCCAGCTTGGATCTCTGTTCCCTGCCTTGGCAACAGGTAACTCAATGAGTGTCTACTTGCTGCATTCTTCAGTTCCTGTGTTCCTATTCCTGTGTTCTCTAGTTCCTGTGTTCCTGTTTCTGCGTCCTCTGTGTTCCTGTTCCAGCTCTGATCCTGCCTCCGTGTTCTTGCCTTGCTCCACTCCCGAGTTCCTGGTCCTGCTCCTGTTCCCTCTTCGGCTTCCTTCCCTGGTTTCCCTTCGGCTTGGCTTCTGGTTTTCTCTCTATCTGCAGCCTGTCCTGACCCTTGGCTCGTCCTTCAACTTTGCTTGTCTTCAGCCTGCCCGACATCTGGCCTGGATCTCTGTCTCACACCGCTGCCGCCTGACACAACCTCTGGACCTTCTCCGTCTCTCCCACACTTCTGCCTGCCTCGACCCAGACAGTTCTTTCGATTCTTCGTTGCCAGGAGACCCTCGCCTAAGGCCTGCCGTCCCCGGCACCCAAGGGCTCAACCTGCGGGGAACGAGGGCTGGGATAGGTGAAGGTCCTGCCTGGTCTCCTGGTCCTGTACCACCTGCTGGCTATGAGTCCCACTGTAGGCCTTCCCCCAGCGGATCCTTCCAGCACTCTAGCCAGTCCAAAGGTCCACGTTCATAACAGTTTGCCAAGGCCATGGACCTGGCAGACATCTTGGGCCTTTGGGCTATTCCAGGCATGGCCCAGTGCTTGCAACAGCAAAAACACTGCTTAGACGTCTTGGCGGCTACCTTGGAGTGGTTAGCCAATTGCCTGGATGCTACCCCTGCTGCAGCAACTACGTCCCCGGCTCCGGTTCCTACTCCAGGACCTGCTACATCGCTACACCTACATGTGCTGCCACGTTACACTGGGGATCTGAATCAGTGCTGTGGCTTCCTGAACCACTGTTTTATGCAGTTTGCCCTACATCCTGTGCAGTTTCTGTCGGAGCAGATCAAGACAACATACATATTGTCCCTGTTGGAATGGCTGAGCCCTAGCCTGGGCTTCACCACTATGAGAGCGGAGCGACCCCTTGCTTGGGGTTATGCAGCAGTTTGTTAATTCTTTCAAGATGGTATTAGACAAGCCGGCCTGGCAGTCTACTTCAGCTACAGAACTTCTTTATCTTCATCAGGGGCTCCGTCCCCTAGTCGACCACGCGGTCGAATTCAGCACCTTAGCATCGGAGCTGGATTAGCGAGAGGACAGCTTGAGGAATATCTACTTGGAAGGGTTGTCTCCTCAAATAAAGGACAAGCTCGCCGCTCGGGACCTCCTGGAGAACCTTGAGTCCTTAAAAGACCTCAAAGGGCGGATTGATTGCTGGCTTCAGCAACATGCCCGAGAAGTCAAGCCTGATCAGAGACTGGTTTCCCTGGCACCTTCCTTTTCTCATCCACTCATCCCCTCTTCTGAATCTCAAGCCAATCGAGTAGAGGAACCCATGCTGCTGGGTCGCAGCCCACTTACTCCAGGTAGAGAGTTCATCAAGCTAGGTTGAGAAAACATTGCCCAAATCTCATTTTTGGGTGAGTTTCCTCACTCCGAAGGCCATCAAATCTTCACAAGAGATCACTGTTCTGTTCGTACGTCTCACTTTGAATGTTAAAGTGGCCCCTAACCCCCTACACTAATACTAACCTCCCCTCGAGTTACTAGGTGGGCCTACCATAGGGATACTAGGGGTGTGCATTCGTTTTGAACTTAAATGTAAAACACAACTTTTTTTTTTTTTAACTTAAAAAAGTGATGAGGCGAAAACGATCGGATTTCCAACTTATTCAACATAGCTATGTTGAATACGTTGGAAATCGCGATTGTTGATCCTAAATAAAAATTTAAACCCCACCCCCCCCCTTAATCCCCCCCCCCCCCCAAGACTTACCACAACTCCCTGGTGATCCAGCGGGGAGTCAGGACGCCATTTCTGAACTCCTTTGCGAGGAGCACGTGATGTCGGCGCCACGTCGGAGTGACGCGGCGTCACATGATTCCCCGCGGGCTCGCTCCGGGACCCTCGTTGGGCCCAAAAGGAACTTTTGGCCAGCTTGGGGAGGTCAGGAGGCCCCCCCAAGCTGGCCAAAAGTTCCTTTTGGGCCAGCTTGGGGGGGGTCAGGAGGCCCCCCCCAAGCTGGCCAAAAGTTTCTTTTGGGCCCAACGAGGGTCCCGGAGCGAACCCGCGGGGAATCACGTGACACCGCGTCACTCCGACGTGGCGCCGACGTCACGTGCTCCTCGCAAAGGAGTTCAGAAATGGCGTCCTGACTCCCCGCTGGATCACCAGGGAGTTGTGGTAAGTCTTGGGGGCGGGGGGATTAAGGAGGGTAAGGGGTTTAAATTTTTATTTGCACGTATGGACATAGACTCAACTTATGGAATTCTCCATATGTCCATATTGACCGCAAATGGGACCCCCTTTCGACTTATGGACTTATGAACATAAACTTTTGCTCTGCACATCCCTAAGGGATACAAATACCTATCTAGGGAGAAGGCATTATGGCTCGTCTCTCTCTCTTTCTCACTCTCTCTCTCTCTCACATCTGAGCTCCCTGGGACCATTAACAATGACGGTGTTTCCCCAGATATTATATACATTTTGTCTTTAAAACATTACAAACAGAAATAACTCACTAGCTATTATTTAATTAGTAACAATGGGCCTGTTTTAAAATGCATTTAACCATGTAAAACTGTGTTTTACTCAAGTAAATGGGCTTTCGAAAACTGCTACTATAAATGTCATTGAATTGTCCATAGTATTTGCTCGCATACATTCACTTTACATGCTTAAATAACTTTTAGTAGTTAGGTTACATGTATAAATCCTTTTAAAATTTCACCTAATTGTGTTAAGTTCTCTGTGGTTTCCCTGTAACATACTCCATATTCAACAATTAATTAGAGAACAGCAAGACTTCTAATTAAATTATTTCCTGGTCAACATAAATTGGGGAAAAGAGGTACAACTGAAAAATCTGAGGCATGTCTAAGTGCTGTACAAAGTTTCAATGAACAAGCTTTTGTACTGCAGCATTCCTAGCAGTGCTTCTATGGAGGTAATAAATTAGCATTGTTTATTTTCTCTTGCTATCACATGTAATCCTTATAAGCTTAAAAACAGCCATACTAACATATGGAGGTATTATTCCCTCATACCAGTAGCTAAAGTACATTTACTTAAGAGGAGTTTGGTATCTTCACAAAAATAAACAAACCACCATCCCCATTTTAGTAATAGGTGTTTAGCTTTTCTCATTCTTATCAACTAATAAAATAAATATTCTTTCAACTGTGCTGTCCACACTATTCAATTTAATTAACCTTCAGATCTTTATAACACAAAAGGTATCATTTACACATAGCCCAACCTTCATAGCCCCTAGAAATCATAATATTGCCTAACTCAGATTAAACCCAAGCTTTTACTTTTGTTCCTTGCCCTGCTCTCACTCTGAGTCTGAATCTGGAATCCATTCCTCTGTCCCATACTCAGTGCAAAATGGGCCCTGATTCAATAAAAGAATAACGTTTCTGTTAATAGCAATCAAAAGGGCTTACCTTAGATGCTGACAATATCCATAAATCAAGCTCTGGCTCATCAGCAGCAGAGAGTTCTGCTATACTGGGGCTGCTCTGCCCTCTGGTCATAGAACTTCCTCTCTTATAGTGCCTAACATCCTATAACAGCCAATTGCTGTTTCATCATGGTTCAACTGATTGATGTTGTTCTACCAGATTCTAGTTCTCAGGAATTCTGTGTTATGTAGTTCCACTGGAAGCCATTTTAGCTTTTTCCAGACTGCCTTTTCCCCAATAGCTCCTGTCTATCCACATTATATGTACTTTTTTCCAGTTTTTTTTTTACAGTTTTTATTTATTCAATTTCCATTCATTATCAAGAAAACATCTTGAATTAGAAAAGGGAAAGAAAAAAAAAAGCAAAGTTACAATATGCAATCAAAAAGAGGAAATAATGAAACTAATTTTTCAATCCCCAAAGTCCACTATAAAGGATCCAATGACAAGTGTGTGTGTGGAAACAGCAGGCTTATTCTTAACTAGGGCATTCAGCTATATGGAGGAAGATCAGATTGGGCTGACTATAATTCTCAACATGCACCATAGGTTTATCACCAAGAAAAAATGTTAATTGGGATGGGGGGTAAAGAAAACATAAAAAGAATCTTTATATTTAACACAACATTTGAATGAGAATTTCAATACAAAAGAAGATCCAATCTATAAAGCTCTCAGCCTAAGTAATAGAAATTGTTGTCTTCTTTTCTGTGTAGACCTCGATACATCTGTGTACATTCTCATATTCAAATGATAGAAAGTTTCAGAACGGTGTTTAAAATACAGTCTGAAAACCCAATCACGATCCATGTCGAACACAAAAAAAGCCATTATTGTAGCTGGTTGTACCATTTCGCTGTCTGAGGACTCCAACAACTGGGATACCCTCATTATCAGAGGTATTAAATCCATTCCCTGAGATTGCACTTGATTCTCATTTCTCTTAAATGGTGGTAAATAATATAGTTTAGACACCAGAAGTACAGCCATCTCAGGTACTTTTAATACTTCCAAAAGATATTTCTTAAACATTTCTTTTGCAAATAAGTGTAGAAGTTTATGAAAATTTATAAAATGTATGTTCTTTCCACTCAAAGTATTTTCAAGATTTTCAATCTTATTTTGCAATAGTTGGTTATGCTTGATCAATAGTTCCAGCATTGACTTATAATTAAGCATTTCTTGTTTCACTGCATCTACATCTTCAGAAAGAGAATCATTAAATTTTCCCAAGGTTAAAACTTTAGATTCAACATCATTAACTTTTTTAATTATGGGGTTAAGTTGCATAGTCATAGAAGACCCCGAGTTTGTAATTGCACCCATACAGAATCCAGAGTAATCAACTTAGATCTTAACAGAGTAGACACAGAGATTTTACAGAATGGAGCAGATGAAGAAATAGGAACAGCAGCAGCCTGATCAAACTCCTCCTTAGATGAGTCAGTTATGCCCAAATTAGGGCCTGATCCAGCCTCTCCTCCAGTTTCTTCGGGGAGTCCCGACCTCGCACAACAAAGGTGGTCATCTGCACTTCCAGCAGTTGGCCCCTCCAACGGGGTTTCCTGATCCCTGGAGGCTGCTGGATTTTCCGGTGGAGCCCTGGAGATCGGTGAGAGAGATACCGACAAGTCTAAGAAAGAAGCCGATAAGTCTATTCCTGTTTCCTCCATTGCAGACACCTCATCCGATCTAATCCCGTGGATAACGTGGCTGTCCATAGGACCCATGGCAGTGGGTTCTGAAGATTCCAGGGGAAGGTCTTCTCCTTAGCCCTCTGCTTGCAGGCTTTATTTGGCATTGTTAAGGAAATAATAGTTGAAGTAAATCAGAATTTGAACGGCGACCATCATATTGACTTCAAGCGGAAGTCATCTTTCTTTTTTTTCTTTTAAGGGACTAACCATTATCCTAGAAAATCCATTACAATGGTTTTTCATCAGAGGTTTTGGTCTTTCATGCACCTGCTACATCAAAGGTCCACAAACTACAATACTGTTACGACCCTCAGCGGCGGTAAGCCGCGACCGGGGCCCGTAACTTACCAGCGCGGCAGACCGCCTCGTCTCCGATGATGGCGTCCTGCTTCTGCGGGTTAGGTCTGCGGATGTGCGCCACTCAACATGGCCGCGGCGTCGGTCGTCCTCCCAGGGCTTCTGGCTCCTCCCTCTCCAGGGCCATACGCGGCAGAGGACTTGCTACAGGAGTCATCCCTGCGCTAGGATTGGCTCCTTGCTTGGAGTGTCAGCCATTAGGAACTATTTAAAGGCAAGGCCTGCACTTCAGACCTTGCCTTGACTTCATCTTGGCTCCTGTGGTTTGTTTCTGAGTTCGGTTCCTGCGTCTGACCTCCCGTGCTTGATTCCTGGATTGGCTGTGGTGTAATCTTCTGGATCTCGACCCCTGGACCGGCTGCGGTGTATTCTTCTGGCTCTTGACCCCTGGACCGGCTGTGGAGAATCCTTGGCTCATGACCCCTGGACCGGCCGTGGAGTATTCTTTGATACTGAACTTTTGGACCGGTTGCGGAGTTCCCCTTGGCTCTGATTTCTGGACTGTGCATACCAATTCTCCGACCTGCTGGAGGCGCCAGCTCAGCTCTCTCTTCCATGACCTGCTGGAGGCGCCAGCCCAGCTCTCTCTTCCACGACCTGTTGGAGACGTCAGCTTCGGATCCTACGACCTGCTGGAGGTGCCAGCTCAGCTCTCTCTTCCACGACCTGTTGGAGACATCCACTTCAGATCCTACGATCTGCTGGAGGCGCCAGCTCAGCTCTATCTCCCACGACCTGTTGGAGACGTCAGCTTCTGATCCCACGACCTGCTGGAGGCACCAGCTATCTGGACCACACGACCTGCAAGAGCCACCTGCATCCAGATTTCCTTTTCCCCTTCTCCTGTGAGCCCTGGAATTGGCCTCGCCTTCCAGCAACTGGACACACGCTCTTCACTGGATCAAGGGTCCACGTCCTAAAGCATAACAGTAAGTCAAGGCCATGGACCCAGCAGAGGCATCTGCACTATGAGCAATTCCTGGCCTGGCTCAGAAGATAGTCGAACAACAGAGTATGTTGGAATCCATGACGGCCTCCATTGAACGACTTAATGTCCGGTTAGATGCTGTGGTTGCTACGCACTCTAACCCTCCCGCAGTAAGTTCACTGACCGCACCTGCTACGCCAGTTCCACAAGGTAGTCCTCGTCCAGTTATACCTTTACCCGCTCCACCACGGTATGCCGGGGATCCGCGTTTATGTCTGGGATTTCTAGACTATTGCAGTATGCACTTCTGTCTACAGTCTTCACTCTTTCCTGATGATATAACCAGAACAATCTATATATTATCTTTGTTGGAAGGCAAAGCCCTAGCGTGGGGCTCTACGTTATGGCAGCACGCTGATCCAGTATTACAGGACCTTCCTCGTTTCCTGGAATTGTTTCGATCAGTGTTTGAAGAATGAGGAAAGAAAGCAGCCGTGGGGTCTACTCTCCTTCACCTCCGGCAAGGAGGGCGCGTTCTCATGGACTATAATATTGAATTTCGAACTTTGGCGATGGAACTTCAGTGGTAAGAGTCAACACTCCGAACGATTTACCTGGAGGGACTATCTGCTAAAATCAAGGACGAACTGGCGGCCAGGGAACTTCCAACTTCCTTAAACTCCCTTATTGAGCTCGCCACCAGAATTGACCGGGGACTTCAAGAAAGAGCTCGGGAAAGCCTAGGAGCTAGAAGGCACCTGACCACCTCCTATGCTCACTCTCTTCCTCCCACGGACACCCGAGAAGTGTCTTCTAATGAAACAACCACTGAAGAACCCATGCAGCTTGGCAGAGGTCCCCTGTCTCCTGCAGAACGTCAGAGACGGCGTACGGAGGGACTTTGTTTATATTGTGGAGGTTCCGGCCATCGTATTGCAGGCTGCCCAATCCGGCCGGGAAACTCCAAAGCCTAGGGTCCATGGGGGGAGTACCCCTAGGTCTTACATCTCCAGCTCCCCCACTCACGCTACAAGTCATCCTCATGATTGAAACACATAAATTCACCACCTTGGCCTTAGTGGACTCCGGTGCTGGCAGAGAATCTATCTTCAAGAGATAGTTGACCAATTACGGATTCCTACCCGACCCTGCCCTAAGCCATTAATCATCTCTTCTATTCATGGGGATCCATTACCAGGGACTATAACACATCAGACTGTACCTCTGGATTGTGTTCTTGTCAGTGGCCATGTCATCCAAGGATGACATGGCCACTGTTCTAAATTTGATTGTTTAGGCCTGATTGACATTTATAAAATAAATTAGACCAGCATGGTACCTTAATAACAATATTACATTCTGGCAACCCGAATTATTAGGTAAATGGGTGAATGAGCAAAATCAAACTATACAGATGAAATAATGTATCAAAGTCTTTGGGAATCCCCATTGTTTGAACCGTGTTTGCAGATAAATGATATCTGCACTTTTGATGTACGATCTTCACAGTCTGAATATTATGTAGAAATTGGAACCCAATATATCAGTAAATGTTATAAAAACGTGAATGAAGTTTGGTGGTTTGAAGAAAAATGTAACCAGACTGCAGGGATTTACATATATTGAATGGCCCTTATGGCAAATTAATTATACTATATTGAGGAAAGCAGTAACCACCTCTAACAAGTTAAACAAGGTATGGAACAAGCTGTTGTTCAAGCTAGATTTGGCAAACAGGCAATAAATCGCCTTGCTGTAAAAATTAAAATTGACCTATCCCATCAATGGTGGGATATTTTCACCGGAAACTCTCTCTCAACTGACAAATATTTAAAATGGCATACTCATCCATTATTACTACCTCTACTAAGTAATATTGCATTAATTATTTGGAATTATTGTTTAACTTGTAAAATCTGGAAACGACCAGAATCTATAAAGAGAAATATGATAGCCTATAGCAATGTTAACCTGGACACTGCTTGCATAGTGCATACCACAAATCATGTCAGAGTTAGGAGGGTTGAGGCAAGTGAGAGCAGTTAAAAGGGAGGTGGTAAGGAAAGATTCTTCCCCAGATAATGAAGAACGGCCCTCATCACTTTACTGACCCCCTGTGTGAAGAATTGAACATCAGTGTGAGCCAGAAAAAATCTTCTGACTCAAGGGAGGAATGTCGATACCCGGGTTCAATTCCCGGCTTCTTCACCAATTGCTGAGTATGCTGATGGTATTTCTGCTGAAGGAAAAATACCAGGCCTGCCTTGAATGCCAGACTTTGCAAAAAGAAGTTATAAACAACTCTTGCAGGACCTCAGAGATAACAATGTGAGACACAGGAGGAGGAGGAGGAGACAGCGCGGCAAGGGTACGAAGCGGCTTATCTGGGAAGGATGCAAGGGAGAGTTGAGATAAGAGGGAGACATAGCATAAGCGTAATAAACTTTGTTGTGTGAATTTTGCAAGCAGAAGCCAGAAGGCGTGCTGATTTTGGTTTTTTTAACCTGTTATAAGTAGAGCTGATAAGAAGCAGTTTTTTAAAAAAGCATGAATGTTCCTGCGTGAGAAAATGTACTAGCTATAGCCATTATGTAAGTATGTAGGATTATTCTTTCTCTGTCTGTATATCCATTTTCCTGTTGCTTATGTATAGTATATGAATGATATATAATAAAAAAAGAAACGTAAAAGATTCAGAGTTGTTCTTGTAAACAAATGGGATTTTTAACAATTGTCATATTGCACCGGACCACTCAGAACAGATTACCTTTTACAACTCAGGAAAGCCATTCATCCGGTGGTCCTTGGCATTCCGTGGCTGCAACGTCATAATCCTCAATTTGATTGGACTGCTTTAAAACTTACGCAGTGGGGATCCAATTGTCATGAAGCATGTTTAAGAGAAACGACTCACACACAGAGTTTTATCTGTGCCTCTGGCCTAGGGAAATTACCCTCTCAATAAGAACAATTTGCGGATGTATTCTCCAAGGAGGCCACCGACACCTTGCCTCCACATCGGGAGTTTGATTGTGCTATCAATTTGATTCCGGGATCCACGCCACCTCGAGGGAGAACATATCCATTATCTGCTTCAGAGACTCAAGCCAGGTATGAGTATATTTATTTATTTATTTGTTTATTTATTTTAATTCTTTTACTATACCGATACTCAGGATGAGGTCTTATCGTACCGGTTTACAATCCAGGACAAATTACAGAAGGGCTTCATCCAAAGATCTACCTCCCCGGCAGGAGCTGGATTTTTTTTTGTCGAGAAAAAAGATGGGACGATACGACCTTGTATCGATTTTATGGGACTCAACACTATAACCATCAAGGACAGATACCCGTTACCCCTTATTGCGGAATTATTTGACCGGTTACAAGGAGCTCTAATTTTTTCTAAACTTGACTTACGTGGAGCTTATAATCTAGTCCGGATTCACGAAGGTGATGAATGGAAGATGGCCTTTAATACCAGGGATGGACATTATGAATACTTAGTTATGCCGTTCGGCTTAACTAACGCCCCGGCCGTCTTCCAGCACTTCATTAACGAAATCTTCAGAGACTTACTCTATATCTGTGTGGTGGTCTACCTAGATGATATATTAATTTTTTCTAAGGACTTACAAACTCATCATCAACATGTTATACAGATTTTGCAACATTTACGAAACCATCAATTATATGCCAAATTGGAGAAATGTGTTTTCGAGACCGAATCCTTACCTTTCTTGGGATATATTATCTCCAAGCAAGGTTTTCAGATGGACCCTGCAAAATTGAGATGTATTCAAGACTGGCCTCAACCTACCGGTCTACGCGCACTTATTATTATTATCGCAGCTTCATCAAAAACTTTTCCAAGCTAGCTGCACCTCTTACTGCGCTCACACGTAAAGGAGCTAATGTTAAGAACTGGCCAGTTGAAGCTACAGGAGCATTCCAAGCCCTTAAGGATTCTTTTTTACAACAACCTTGCCTTCATCATCCAGACCCCAGACGTCCCTTCATTGTTGAGGTCGATGCTTCCACTGAAGGAGTCGGTACGGTGCTGAGTCAAATAACCGCTTCGGGTACGTCTCATCCATGCTCCTACTTTTCTAGGAAGTTCTCCCCTGCTGAGCGCAATTATTCCATTGGCGACCAGGAGTTGCTAGCCATTAAACTCGCTTTCGAGGAATGGTGTCAGTGGTTGGAGGGGGCTCAGCATCCTATCACAGTTTTTACGGACCATAAAAATCTAGTCTACTTACAGCAAGCTCAACGTCTAAATCCACGCCAGGCCCGGTGGGCACTTTTTTTTACCTGTTTTGATTTTGAAATCCGATATCGACCCGCCAACAAGAATATCAAGGCCGATGCATTATCACGATCTTTTGTCAGCGAAGACATCATAGAGCCCATACAGAACATCATCGACCCCGCTCGTAACATTCTTTCTGCGACTTTCACGGTTCCCGTTGGCAAAACAGTGGTACCTCGAAGACTTCGTAACAAATTATTGAAATGGGGACATGATTCCCAAGTGGCTGGGCATTCAGGACAGAGGCGAACATTTGCCCTTCTGCAGCGACACTATTGGTGGCCAGGGATGCGCAAGGACATCCGTGCTTACGTAGATTCTTGTCCTGTTTGCGCCCAATATAAGAATCCTACAGGGAAGACGTGGGGACTGTTACGACCTCTTCCGGTGCCTACTAAACCATGGTCTCACATCTCAACTGATTTCATTGTCGATCTGCCATCTTCAGAGGGACATACGGTTATATGGGTTGTGGTGGACCGATTTTCCAAAATGGCCCATTTTACACCACTGCCCGCCCTCCCATCTGCTCCCTGTTTGGCTCAGCTCTTCATGTTACATATTTTTCATCTTCATGGTATTCCCCAGCATATTACCTCTGACCGCGGATCACAGTTCACAGCTAAATACTGGCAGAGCCTTTGCACTAAGTTTCACATTGCTCTGGATTTCACCACTGCTTTTCATCCCCAAGCCAATGGGCAGGCTGAGAGGACCAATCGGGCATTAAAACAATTTTTACGAGCTTATGTTAATTCCCGGCAAGATGACTGGGCAGCGTTGCTGCCTTGGGCAGAGTTTTCCCACAATTTTCATACCTGCATGTCTACTGGGACTTCCCCATTCCAAATTGTTTATGGACAGCAACCCGCTCCACCGGTACCTCTACCTTTGCCGGTTTCCTCTCCGGCAGCCCATCTTACTGTTTTACAACTGAAACAACTATGGAGACACACGCAACAAATGCTACGGAAGGCGGCAAATACTGCCAAAACATTCGCTGATCGACACAGATGACCTGCGCCACGATTCCTTCCAGGAGACAGAGTGTGGCTAAGTACCAGGCATATTCATTTACGAGTTCCCTCTATGAGATTGGCTCCTCGGTATATTGGTTCGTTTCCAGTGATAAGACAATTGAGTCCTGTGACTTTTCAATTATGTCTACCTCCCACACTTCGCATTCACAATTCCTTTCATGTATCTCTCTTAAAACCAGTACTTCTCACATGGCCCTCTGGTAAGACGCCCGTTTCTCCATTAGTAAGGGCTGAAGAAGATACTATTTACCAGGTTCGAGAAGTCCTTGATGTGCGCAGACGAGGTCGTAAATGGGAGTATCTTCTAGCCTGGGAAGGCTTTGGGCTGGAGGAGAATTCTTGGGAACCAGCTACAAACATCTTGGATAAGGACCTTCTCAAGACCTTCCACACCCTTCATCCCGAAAAGCCCAAGTCTTCTAGGGGGAGGCCTAAAGGAGGGGGGACTCTTACGACCCTCAGCGGTGGGAAGTCACGACCGGGGCCCATACCTTACCGGCTCGGCAGACCGCCTCGTCTCCGATGACGGCGTCCTGCTTCTGCGGGTCGGGTCCGCGGATGTGCGCCACTCAACATGGCCGCGGCGTCGGTCGTCCTCCCGTGGCCTCTGTCTCCGCCCCATCCAGGGCCGTACGTGGCAGAGGATTTGCTACAGAAGTCATCCCTGCGTTAGGATTGGCTCCTCGCTTGGAGTGTCAGCCATTAGGGACTATTTAAAGGCAAGGCCTGCACTTCAGACCTTGCCTTGACTTCATCTTGGCTCCTGTGGTTTGTTTCTGAGTTCGGTTCCTGTGTCTGACCTCCCGTGCTTGATTCCTGGATTGGCTGTGGTGTATTCTTCTGGATTTCGACCCCTGGATTGGCTGTGGTGTATTCTTCTGGCTATCGACCTCTGGACCGGCTGTGGTGTATTCTTCTGGCTTTCGACCCCTGGACCGGCCGCGGAGTACTCTTTGAAACTGAACTTTTGGACGGGTTGCGGAGTTCCCCTTGGCTCTGATTTCTGGACTGTGAATACTAATTCTCCGACCTGCTGGAGGCGCCAGCTCAGCTCTCTCTTCCACGACCTTCTGGAGGTGCCATCCCAGCTCTCTCTTCCACGACCTGTTGGAGACGTCCACTTCGGCTCCTACAACGTGCTGGAGGCGCCAGCTCAGCTCTATCTCCCACGACCTGTTGGAGACGTCAGCTTCTGATCCCACGACCTGCTGGAGGCGCCAGCTATCTGGACCACATGACCTGCAGGAGGCGCCTGCATCCAGATTTCCTTTTCCCCTTCTCCTGTGAGTCCTGGAATTGGCCTCACCTTCCAGCGACTGGATGCACGCTCTTCGCTGGATCAAGGATCCACGTCCTAAAGCATAACAAATACATCTGCTTCTCTTCTCTCTTTTTCATGGAAGCCCTTCAAAATATTTACTGTAGGGATGACCCCACCCAGGGTGATGCTTCTGTAACTCAGATCCTTTCTGAAATCCTTGAAGGTATTCAGGATTTCCATCAGCTCCCTCATTACTACCTAACCATGATTCCACAAGGTGTGATACACACATATCTCTTTTTATAATGAAGTGTTGTCTGCTGCTCCATTAATCTTTGCAGCATCAAATAGGTGGAAATCCAGCTGATACCAATATCTTGAATCAATTGCTTGTATGGCATCCCAAATTTTTCCTGCTTCTCATGGAAAAGCTGCTCTCCCTTCAGACCTTGATGGAAATACCCTGCTATTTTCCTGCAACTCTCTATTACGATCTTCAGGAGTAGATTACTATGGTCCTTGGGCCTCTGACACAGGGCATCTCTTACTGCCTGGTTCTACAAGTATGCAAAGCAATGCCCCCAAACTTCTATTGCCTTTACATTTGCACCACAGTCTGTAACAAAGAATCCTGCCTAAAGTCTCCTGCCTCTCTGGTCTAGCTACCAATGCACCATTCTCTTTCCCATGTGTGATAGAATATTGCATGAGATTGTTACAGCTATCCATCAACAGGGAGTGCAGCCCTGTCTACCTGAACCCTGATGCTCTTTTCTTTCTAGTACTGCTCTCTGCCCGTGCCTCAACTAGTTTTCACTAGAGTGCCAGCAGGGAGAAATAAGAATGGTTAATATTTGTGCTGCTAAGATTTTGCTGGTTAAACACATGCCTCTCCACTCTGCCTTAGCCATCTACACCTGTATTTAACTATAGCACTGGTTGTATAATGTGGGAATGATCTTTCTATTAAATGTAGTCCTGGAGGGTTCTTTGTAATTGGGTCTCATACATTAAGCAGACACTTAAAGCCTACATTATTCACTACCCACAGAGGTTGGTCATACAGGGAAATCATTTCCCCAATGATCTCCATTACTACTTTAGATGCTGCCTGCCTCTTGCTGCAGGACAGTGCTATGGAATATCACCTCATTTCTTCTATAGTGGGTTGCCACTGTGGACATATGGCATGGGGCTGTTGGCCTGAAACCTGTCTGTTGGAAGGGGACAGGGGATCAGCTTGAGGCAAAGTCTTCCCCCTTTATAATCCCTTTCGGCTGGCTTATACTTTGACTTGCAGAAGGGGTCTCCTGGCTAGTACTGCTACTCTCCCCTGATGCCAATGCTAGTGGGTGCTGCTTCTACAGGTGATGCTGCATGCCAGCATTTGTCAGATGCCCCACTTGCTTCTCTTGACTAATATCTTTACTGCAATAAATTCACTAAGCAAAATATGGGTTATTTCTCATTTTAAAGTGTCTCCAGATGTATTCCATTATATCTTCTTTACATCATTGTGGGCTGATCCTGGCATTGGAGTTGTAGTTCAGGATGGACGCCTAGGAGAAGTGCCAGAAGCATCACTCATGTGCTCTACCTGTGCTACTTGCTCTTACTAGGGGTTTCTTTCATCACCATGAATATCATCATGATTTCACCTTTCACTGAACTGGAAGCTAAGATACTACTGAATAATCATCTCAAATTTTGTTCAGCTACTAGCTCTTCAATTTCTGATTTATGGAATCCCAGACAAGATTCCTCCTCAGAATTATTTGTTGAAAATAGTGCCTCCTTTGTCTCAGAAGCAGTAACCAATGTAAATGAACATGCAGCTTGCTTTGACTGTTGCATTTTTTGCTTCCTCAGCACATTCCCCTGCCCTGGTTGACTTTCCTGCTTTCTCCAAAACAATAGGGAGAGAAACAGGCAGTGGTGGCATATGCTCATCAAATATTAGCTGTTTCTGCCTCTAGCTCCCAATGCTTTTCCTCCTGTCATTCTGCAGTTAACAAGTCTCTCTTCATTTTGGGGACAGGACCAGTGCCCTTTTTTTATCACTCCTACTAGACATAGACTATGCTGGATCTGCACTACTTCTTCTGCCCCTACCAAAGCTGCCAATCCTGCCATTCCCACCTTTCACTATTCCTGACATGATAGAATTTGTGAAGAGCACTTCCTATTGTGAGACTAGATATTACAAATGCATTTATGTATTGTTATTGTACCACTACTCACACCATGGAGAACTGTCTGTTCTATACACATATCCAAACACATACACAGTGTATATGTGCTGTGCTATGCGCACTACTGACTGACTCAGCAAAGAAAAAAGTTAAACATTAAATAAAACCAAAAAGACTGGCACCTCATATGACAAGAGACAACAAAATCACTAGCACTACTACAATCTCCACACTGTGTCCTATGCTGACCCTTACCCGTTGAAGAAAAAAAAAAAAAAGCAATAGTATCATTGCCTCTGACACAGAGAATGTGTTGTGAAGGCCGGCCATGAATCCCCTAGCCGGCTCTCCACACTCCTTCACCGTGGTTCGGGTGATCCTCTGCCACTGTGCGCCATGGCGGGGACACCGTCACCACCCATCTCCAGGCCTTTGCATGCAGCTCATCCACCACCGAGCCCCGTTCCTGCCGGGGACTTCCCAAATGTGCGCGCATGCCTCTCCCCAAGATTTAAAGGGGCCGCGATGTGCTAGGGCTGCCGGGCCTCCCCTGATGATGTCAGTTCCACAGATCTATTTAAGGCAAGCTCTGACAACCAGAGCTTGCCTTTGCAACAGGTTCCCTCCTTAGTTGTCTTGGCTCCTTGCTAATTGCTTTTTCCAGTATTGTCTGACCACCACCGTAACCTGACCTTTGCCTGCTCCACGACCATTTCTGACCACTGCCGGAAGCTGACCTTTGCCTGCTCCATGACCATGTATGACCGCTGCCAGAACTTGACTTTTGCCTGCTCTACGACCACACCTGACTGCTGCTGGAACCTGACCTCTGCCTGTTCCACGACCATGTCTGACCGCTGCCGGAACCTGACCTCTGTCTGTTCCATGACCACCCTTGACTTCTGCCTGTCTTCTGACCTCTGCCTGCCCTGTGATCTTGTCTGACCTCCAGAACCTGACCTTGCCCTGTTGACCACTCCTCGGACTGACCCTCAGATTTGCCTGAGTGACCTTGTCTCCTGATTCTGGCTCTGTTACTTGCCTTGTCATCGCCATCGCTGTTCTGGTCCTCTGCTCCATCAGCCTCAAGTCTGACTGTGCTCCTTTGCTGTCCTTGGGCACGCCTATCTACCACTCTCCAAGAGACTCTGCGAGGCCCACCTAAGTCCAAGTGGCGTGGGTCCCTATGGGCTCCATCCAGGGGGACCATGAGCTTCCAGTGGTGAAGCTCACCCTAGCCTCTGTCTCCTCCAGTGCACTGCCCGCTGTGGGCAGGTGCTTCCTGGTCCATACCAGGGAGCCATTCTCCACTGCTCTAGGACAAGGGTCCACCCCCAAGCGCAACAGGTTGCAAAGGCCATGGACTCTGCGGAGCCCTCTGCATTGCAGGCCATTCCGGGTCTGATTTCTAAGGTCCAGGAGCAGCAACAATGTCTTGAAGCTCTGACCTCCTCCCTGGAATGTCTATATACCTGACTGGACTCCTATCCCAGGATATTCAGAAACAAATACAGAAAAGTAAAAAGAAGCTTATCTCATCTCTATCAGATCTATGTATAAACAATTACAAACATATGCTTTGTACAAAGAGCAAGGCACTCAGAAACTAACTGCATGTTTCAACTCATTCTGCCATATAGGTTCCTTCCCTAAATAAACAGTGCCTATAGTATTTCATTACATATAATAGGGATAAAATATAGAAATGTATTAACACAGACATCTAACAAGCATTCCAGTCTGATTCAGGACCAAAACATACATTATATGCAGAGAAAATGGACAAGACAGCTGTTCTCTCTCTATTCCTTGATCAGAGCCATTCACTTTCCTTATCTATCTCACTTGCAAGTACTTATTTACCCATTGTTTAAAGAAACCATACCTTATTAGTTTCTGTCCAAATTCACTGCTAGCCATCAACTCATTTCTCCACAACTTTAATTCCTCATCAGTCTGTTTATAACTTTTAAACAGAAAAGCAATTCATTTAAACCAGTTCTTCCCTCTGTTTCTACTTGTGCATGAGAATTACTTTGAGCTTTACATAACTTCTGTTTCCTCTTATCTTCCAACTCACAGATCGATACTCTAAGGCCGCGGTAGAAACAGTGCGGCAGTGCCGGGCGCACCAGCGGTTGCCGCACGCACAGTGCAGCTCGCTTACCGCTCGATCCCGTATGCAAATAGCTTGCAAATGCAAGCTGCGTCTAGGAAGCGTCCGTGAAGCGTTAGGCCCATGCAACCCATTTTACTGTATAGAGCGCCTATACAGTATCCTGGGTGCTCGGGCCTAACGCTTCACGGCCACGCTGGTATCTGTCATTTCAAATGTCATTTCAAATGACAGGTACCAGGAAGTGGACAGTTATGTTCTCCGATGCTCGGCAAACTTTCCCCCAGCCCCCGCTCACCTGCCCTGGCCGCGTCCGGTTTCCGGTGCAGCCCCAGTCCTGTCCCCTCCTCCCGAAGCAAAAAAAAAAAAAACGAAAAAGTAGCAAGAGAGCGAGGGGAGAGACGGGCAATCCTAGGCTCGGGCCTGCTAGTCCCTTCTCCTCTCCTCCCGAAGCAGGGCGCGAAAAGCAGCCTTGCTCCGGGAGGAAGGGGGGGGGCAGTTTAAAGCGACGAAGCGACTTACTTTTGCAGCCCCCCCCCCCTCCGGACATCGGCGACGACCGCGGCTCCAGCCTCCAGCTGTCAGACAGATGCATCGCACGTGGGAAAGCGGCCCCTATGCGTGCAATTGGCTGCTCAAGACGTGACGTCACGATGTTTGGCGTCACGGCATGTGACGTCACGTCTTGAGCAGCCAATTGCACGCATAGGGGCCGCTTTCCCACGTGCGATACGTCTGTCTGACAGCTGGAGGCTGGAGGCAGGAGCCGCGGTCATCGCCAATGTCCGGAGGGGGGGGCTGCAAAAGTAAGTTGCTTCGTCGCTTTAAACTGCCCCCCCCTCCTCCTGGAGCAAGGCTGCTTTTCGCACCCTGCTTCGGGAGGAGAGGAGAAGGGACTAGCAGGCCCGAGCCTAGGATTGCCCGGTTGTCGTCGCTGATGTCCGGAGGGGGGCTGCAAAAGTAAGTTGCTTCGTCGCTTTAAACTGCCCCCCCCCCCCCCTCCTCCCGGAGCAAGGTTGCTTTTCATGCCCTGCTTCTGGAGGAGAGGACAAGGAACTGGCAGGCCCGAGCGTAGGATTGCCCGTCTCTCCCCTCGCTCTCTTGCTACTTTTTTTTCGGGTTTTTTTTTTTTTTGCTTCGGGAGGAGGGGACAGGACTGGGGCTGCACCAGAGACTGGACGCGGCCAGGGCAGGTGAGCGGGGGCTGGGGGAAAGTTTGCCGCCTACTCTTACCCCTGCCTCTAACGCAGGGGTAAGGGTAGGCAGTAATTTAGCAGGGTAAACGCGCGGCAAAATGGCAGGGTAAAAAAGCGATAGTCTGGGCGCGCGTTACTGTATGGGAGGGAATAGCTAATTCGCTCGTTTACATTTAATATACATGCCGCGGGCGGAAGGGGTCACCCGGGGATTTTAAGAGGCGGTAGGGATGAGTTAAAGGGGATAGTGTATCGCGGGAAGGGCTAACGCGGCCGGAAAGTGAATAGAAGGCGAGTTAGGAGCAGGGTAACTGCGGTTGCACTTTACTGTATCGATCTGTCAGCTCCCAGTGTCCTTTAAAGTTCTGAAACTTCCATGGCAATTGTAAATTGAGACTGAGTTGTGATTCCCTAGAGCAGATCCCACTCACTATGATGCATTACACCGTGGCAGCAATCAGACATAAACGGAAATCCAGAATCCAAACAATGCTTTCCAAAAACGTTCCCTTCTTATGCTCCTCTAAATAATCTCAGAGCCCTGCAAGCAAGGCAAGGACTTAAAACAAAGGAGTAAATGTAGCAGTCTTGAACATCTTTGTATTGTTTTCCAGTACAAATTTATTAACAAATAGACAGACAAATGAACCAGAATCACTCTTAATAAGTTTTCATTAAGTATACTAGAAAGAATCTAAAAATGAGTGGGTGTCCCCACAACAAATCAAATTAAATAGTGCACTTTTATCTATAATTGGCCAAAGAAAATCTTTTAATTATTAATAACAAAAATTATTATACTTACATACAGATCTGTCTTTTGCTTACCACAGTGGTGCAAGCACTTTCTCTCTCTCTTCTGTCTCCAGGTATCACGGCTCAATAGTCAGAAATCCAGAATTCTTTATCTGGGTAACTTCCTTCGGACAAAAGCCAATTGCTGTCCAAGTACCAGTGTTAGGTCTGAGCCTGTCCAGTAGATTCAGATGCTAGACTGCACGATGCACAGTGGCCGTAGCCACCACTGGGTCCCTTCATGGTTCTCAAAATGTTATGTGCCAAACACACTTATGGCGCTTCCCCATGGGCACAAGAATACTGTACTTAGATTTTGTAGAAAGTATAATTTTTATTGAGCAATATAAATATTCTTGGGAGATGCTGGATACCACTTCTCTGACCAACCAGCATTTCATCTGTATACATGAACTGATTCTTCTTTTATAGGTAAAATACAATACAATTTATAATATTCATGTTGAATGTCACTTGACCACCACTCATATACAATCCCAGCCCAAGCAAATGACACTCACACTCTCCAGTCAGCCCAATCCACCCTAATGACACATACATTGTTGTGCGCCAAACACGCTTATGGCGCTTCTCCATGGGCACAAGAAAACTGTACTTAGATTTTGTAGAAAGTATAATTTTTATTGAGCAATATAAGTATTCTTGGGAGATGCTGGATGCCACTTCTCTGACAAACTGACCAACCAGCATCTCGTCCGTATACATGAACTGATCCTTCTTTTAAAGGTTAAATACAATACAGTACTAGGTTCAAAATTCTTACGTTGCATGGCCACCTGGAGAATCATTTACATAGGTTAAAAGCATTTATTTTTATTTTATTTAAAATCTTCTCTATACCGTCGCTAAGTCATAAACCATCGCAATGGTTTACATGTAGGCACATAAATTAATGTAGGTGAGGGCGTACAATAGTACATTCTAACAGATGCCGCTAAAGGTTCAGTTACAATATATCATTAAAGACAATCAATTGTTTAGTGGGGTAGGTCATGACCAATTGTACCTGAGAGGTACTGTTCACGTGTAAAATTCACTATTCATAGTGTTATAATTATGTTTATAGTGATGTAGAGTTCGTTGACCACTCTACTGTACAATCCTAGATGCTGTGTGCCGGCGTTCTTCTGCCTGTTTCTAAATATTTCCTATTCTCCCGTCTCTTTATAAAATGCTTGTTTGAAAAGCCATGTTTTTAAACTTTTCTTAAATGCTTTGAGATCTCTTTGCAATCTGATCTCTAGAGGCATTGTATTCCAAAGTATGGGGCCTGCTAGTGATAATGCTCTTTCACTCACTTGGGTTAATCTTGCAGCTTTTACTGAAGGAATGGTTAGGAGTGCTTTATTTGCAGAGCGAAGGTTTCTGTGTGGGGCGTGTACTCTTAATGCTGTGTTTAGCCAGTCTGATTTCTCATCATGTATTAGTTTGTGTATGGTACATAGGGTTTTGTATGTAATTCTGTGTTTGATAGGTAACCAATGTAGTTCCGCTTGGGTTTCAGTTATATGGTCCCTCCTCCTTTTTCCGGTTAGTATTCTAGCTGCTGTGTTTTGAAGTATTTGGAGTGGTCTTAATGTTGTGTTTGGGAGTCCTAATAGAAGGGCATTACAGTATTCCGTGCTGGAGAAAATTAGTGCCTGTAGAACTGTTTGGAAATTAGTTAGTGTTAGTAGCGGTTTTAGTTTTCTGAGTACCATGAGTTTAGCATAACCTTCCCTTACTTTCAGTGATATGTGCTGTTTTAGATTGATTTCAGGGTCCATTATTATTCCAAGGTTTCATACTTTTTCAGCATGATTAATTATCCCTAAATTACCCTGACCAGTTCTCCAAGTTGGGGCCCATTTACCATAACTCTTTAGATAATCCTTTGTTCTGTTAAATTCTTGCTGCTCAGGGCAATTGTTATACCTTAGGCTGTGTGCTGTGTTTACAGATACCCCTGTAATTGACATTCTAGTCTGAGGTTCTGTCCTTTGCCTTCTGCCCTTGTGACCCTATAATTAGGCATCACAAATTGTAACCAGCTTCAACTTCTGTCCAAGTGTCCTTGGAATTCCTCTAGGTCAGGCTCAGTTGGGCATTTAAAGTTGACATAGCCAGAAAGGCTAAGATAGCAGAGGATTCTGGTTCAGTTGCCATCTCCATGTTGATCTCAGGTTCAGGCACACTTATTAACATACAGTTCCCAGTAAGTCCCTGTCCTCCTGTAATACAGTTGCCACCATGCCTGTGCAGCCAGGAGGCCGATGACTGCTTTCTCCAGGCAGCCAGGAGGCTGCGACAGCATTTCTATGTGGCTTGGAGGCCGCCAACGCTCACTTTGTTCCCTCTAGGGGTGTGCATTTGTTTTCGCCATATTGGCGATCCGCAACGTATACTGCACTATTCATAGTATTCGTGGGGAAGCGAAACGTGTCACGATGCCCCACGACTACACGAATATTCGCCGAATTATACGGCCACCTAAATAAAAATTTAAACAAACTCCCCACCCTCCTGAACCCCCCCAAGACTTACCAAATCTCCCTGGTGGTCCAGCGGGGGGGGGGGTCCAAGAAACATCCCCTACACTCACACCCTCGGTGCCGGTTTCATCATGGCGCCGATAGCCTTTGTCACAGGGGCTACTGGTGCCATTGGTCAGCCCCTGTCACATGGCCATCGGCGCCATCTTGTGCTCCTACCATGTGACAAGGGCTGACCAATGGCACCGGTAGCCCCTGTGACATAGTATGGGCAAAGACTATCAGCGCCATTTTGAGTACTGGCATCGGATGGCCGGAGTGCAGGAGGTCACTCCGGGACTCCCGTTGGACCCCCAGGGACTTTTGGCCAGCTTGGGGGGCCTCCTGACCCCCATAAGACTTGCCAAAAGTCCAGCGGGGGTCTGGGAGCGACCTCCTGCACGTCGGCCGTCTGATGCCAATACTCAAAATGGTGCCGATTGCCTTTGCCCTCACTATGTCACAGGTACCGATGGTCAGCCCCTGTGACTTAGTGAGGGCAAAGGCGATCGGCGCCATTTTGAATACTGGCAGCAGATCGCCTTTGCCCTCACTATGTCACAGGGGCCGACCGTCGGTACCTGTGACACAGAGAGGGCAAAGGCAATCGGTGCCATTTTGAGTATTGGCATTGAACGGCCGACGTGCAGGAGGTCGCTCCCGGACCCCCCGCTGGACTTTTGGCAAGTCTTGTGGGGGTCAGGAGGCCCCCCAAGCTGGCCAAAAGTCCCTGGGGGTCCATCGGGGGTCCCGGAGCGACCTCCTGCATGCCGGCCGTTCGATGCCAGTACTCAAAATGGTGCCGATAGCCTTTGCCCATACTATGTCACAGGGGCTAACGGTGCCATTGGTCAGCCCCTGTCACATGGTAGGAGCACAAGATGGCACCGATGACCATGTGACAGGGGCTGACCAATGGCACAGGTAGCCCCTGTGACAAAGGCTATCGGCGCCATGATGAAACCGGCACCGAGGGTGTGAGAGTGCAGGGGATGGGTCCCGGACCCCCCTCTGGACCACCAGGAAGTTTTGGTAAGTCTTGGGGGGGTGAGGAGGGTGGGGGGTTGTAGTTAATTTTAATTTTAGCTGGGACACGAATAGAAATCGCTGTATTAACGCATAGGGCGCCATACGGCCGAATGCAATGTATCTGCTACCCGACGAATCCGAATCACAAATGCAACATATGGCGTCCCTCTGCACATCCCTAGTTCCCTCCATGGGGAGGGGCCTTTATCCTGGGCCTTTTCTGCAGCAGGGAGCCACCCTCAGCCCATCTCCTGTGGCAAGGAGCCACTCCAATGTCAGGCCTGCCTTGCAGCCTGCTTGAGCCCTGCTCCTGCTTGCTCAGCAGCAGGGACACCATTCTCCATGGTCCTGACCACTCCTTCTTCCTTAGGTGTGGGGCCTTGCCTACTCTGTATATTTAAAGGGCCAGTGTGGGAGAGGTATTCCTGTGATGTCATCATGGGAGTCTCCTCTTCAGCCCTACAAAAGGGTCCTCTCTTCACTTCACCCTTGCCTTCGCAAGGAGCCAGTCCTCCCTAGGACTTCTCTTCCATCTTGCTTCTCGTTGGCACTCTGTTCCATGTTGGAATTCCATGTCTTCGTCTTCATTGTGGTCTCTTGTCTGACCCTGCATCTTCGTCGCGTCAGTTCCAGTTGTCCTGATGTTTCCTTCATCCTTCTCCTCAGATCTGCTGATGTTTCATTCTTTAGATCTTCTGGACTTCTGATATCTTCATCTCCTTATCTTTAAGCATTCAGATATCCTCCGCTATGGCAGCATAAGCCTCCAGAAGATTCCAGTTTTTATTGTCCTTCGCTCCGAGTCCCGTCTCAGAGCTTTTAGCCTCAGGTGCCATACTCCGAGTCCACTCAAGCTCCCGCGCCGTGAAGCTCTCCGAGTCCTTGGATCCTGAAATCCTTCCCCGAATCCTGAATCCTGTATGGCTCTTTGGAGCCTCTTGCGTTCGCCTTGTCCATATGAATGACTTCTACCGAAAACCTGTTCCATTGGTGTGGTCCGTCCCTTGCCTTGACTGGCTGAGGAAGGCGCACCTTGGTGCAGGCCTTGCCAAAATCTTCGCTTGATTCTTCAATCAACCTGTGCGGGGAACCACTAGCGCAGTTCGCGACCAACCCTGACTGGCTGGTAGATCCCGCCTCCCGGCGTGGTCTGCAGCCAGCCATAATTGGCTGAGTAGGGCCCATGATGTGGCAGTATCTACTCAGTATTCTTCAAGCAACTTGTGACACTTTCGGAGTATTTCTCTTCAAGTATCCTGAGTCCCATCTCTACCTTAAAGTCTTCGTCTTATCTTTCAAGTATCCCGACTCTTCATGTGAATCCCTCACGTATCCTGAGTATTTGTCTGAGTCTGATGTCTTTGCTCTTCAGTCTCTGTCCGTCCTGTCACATTTGCTGTTCTGTACAGCAGGTCCGAAAGGGCTATCGAGTGGCCGGAGGGCTACCCTAGAGACCCGAGAGACCGCCTCCAGCATTCCAACAACGGGAGCTCCCATAAAAATTTTGAGACAGTTTATGTTACAGATTGTTTGTTGTTCAAAATTGCCCCCCGAAGCAGCCGACAGTAATAAAGAAGGAGCAGCAAAAATGTTGGCGACAGCAAATAAGATAAGTCATAGAACCATTTGAGAACTAAAAGAAGAGTTAAAATGTGATAATAATTCTAACACGGTGAATAGAGACAATGTTGTCCTGAGATGATTAAGAGAATCATAGTAGGATATTTTTAACAGGGTGTTTGAAAAGGGTAAAGTTTGAAGTTGCTTTCACTTATATAAAAAAATAAAAAACACTGAACGGGAAGAGGTAAATGTCGTAAAAGAAAGTGCAAACAGAGGAGAGGGGTTGTAGCCCTTTGTGGGTAAGAGCCCATGACTGCAGCACTGAGCATTCTGATACCGATTCCCGGGGTTTTAAGAGTGTGAGAATATAGGTATTGCTGTATTGTACAGTTTTCCCTCATTATTTTTTGTTTTTTATTAGTATTATAGACATTTTTATAGTGAATTTATTATTTTCACCTTATTCTCTAGTAGCTCCTGTTTCTCCATTTTTTTCTATGCATTATAAGCATGTAAATCAGTGGTATTCATTTGGAGTGAGGAAACTCACACAAAGATGAGATTTGTACAATGTTTTTTCAATCTAGTTGATGTTACCCAGGTAGAGAATCCATCAAGCTTGGTTGAGAGAACACTGTACAAATCTCATTTTTGGGTCAGTTTCCTCACTCCGAAGGACATCAAATCTTCACAAGAGTGTACTGTTCTGTTTGTACGTTTCACTCTGAATGTCAAAATGGCCCCTAACCCCTACAGTACTACCTAAACCTCACCTCGAGTAACTAGGTGGGCCTCATATAGAGGTATAAATACCTAACTACTATGAGGTAGGAGTGTGTATTTGTTTCCTATGTATTTGTAATCCACAACGTATAGGACCATATTTTGTATTCATGGGGAAGCAAAATGTATCAGGATTTCCCATGAATACAACAAATCTTCACTGAATTATTCGGCCGTCTAAAGGAACCAATTTAAACAACCCCCCCACACACACACACACACTCCTGACCCCCCCAAAGACTTCACAAAACTCCCTGGTGGTCCAGAGGGGGGTCTGGGAGCCATTTCCTACACTCACACCCTCAGCTGCCGGTATTCAAAATGGAACCGATAGCCTTTGACCTACTATGTCACAGGGGCTACCGGCTGGCCATCCATTGCTCCTACCATGTGACAGGTGCTTTTGGCAAGTCTTGGGGAATCCCTCCTGACCCCCCCCCCCAAGTCTTGGGGAACCCTCCTGACCCCCACAAGATGGTGCCAGCCATCCATTGCTCCTACCATGTGACTGGGGCTGACCAATGGCATCGGTAGCCCCTGTGACATAGAAGGTCAAAGGCTATCGGTGCCATTTTGAATACCAGCAGCGGAGGGTGTGAGTGCAGGAGATGGCTCCCGGATCCCCCGCTGGACCACCAGGGAGTTTTTGTAAGTCTTGGGGGGGGGGGTCAGGAGGGTGGGGGTTATACTTAATTAAATTTTAGCCGGGAAACAAATAAGAATTAACGAATGTACGTATCGGGGGCCCCCCTTGCCGAATGCAACGTATCTGCCCCCCTGACGAATACAAATCCCAAATACAAGGTATGGCGTCCCTCTGCACATCCTTACTATGAGGCTCTTATAGCTAGTCTCTCTCTCTCTCTCTCTTTCTCTCATATTGTAGGTAGCTTAAAATGCTATATGCAAAAACATTGCAAAGTGTGATAAAGCCATGTTGCACAGCTTAATGAAAAAGGTGTAGTTATTTGCTGTGTTAAAAATGAGTGATCTGCCATTGCAAAGCCGACTCACTTGGCCAGAAATTCCACCCTTTTTCCATGCGTTATGGTGCTTTTCGCTTGCGAAATGCCCATAATGCAGCTTGGAAAATAACCCTCTTATTCAATTAACATCAGTATCTATTCAGGAGCATTTTTTACTTATGCATGAATGTTGCAGAGTTTATTTCTGAATATTTTATAAACTGCGCATATCATATATGTATTATGTACAGGTTATAAAATACTGGTGCAGATATGTGTGCACCCATATATACAGGTATTATAGGGGTGAGAGCAAGTATTTACATTTATCCTTTTAGGGCATAGCCACTACTTATTACTACATGATAGCAACATGGAATTTATTTACTGTTTGGGATCTTGCCAGGTACTTGGATTGGCCACTGATGGAAACAGGACACTAGGCTTCATGGACCTTTGGTCTGATCCAGTATGACAATTTTTATGTTCTTTAATCTGCATTGACATCACAGCTTGAAAAGACTTCATGTGGTCCCTCAGACCTATTCCAAATATAGGTGACATCAAGTAAGATATATTTAATGTTTGAATAAGGATAATCTGGTCATGCATATTGTAATGAGGCTGATAATATGTTACATTCTGGAGATTGGGGATAGGTCTAAAAGCTGATATAAAATGTGTGTGTGGAGGGGGGAGGGGTTGGCTTCTTAAAGAGATACAGGGCATCTGTGCTACCTTTTCAAAACATAGAATTTCCATTCATCTGATGATTCAGGGAATGATTTTCTTGCTGTAAAATTTTCTAAGCCCCAAATGAGGCTGTATTGAGACCAATATGAAACAGAAGACAAGGATCATGGTAACACTGGAGTTAAATAAAAAGGCTCATCATCATCCAAATATGCCATCAGACTTCTCAAGAGAAGCATCTAAAGACACATAAAAAATGCAATTACTGGAAACAATTTCTCTGGACTATAACAGTGAATATTTTGTAAAGGGTAACATAAGATAAAATTAGAGATAATGATAACAATGGAAAATACATAGCCTTAAGACATGAACAGTAGTATTTAGCTCTAAAATGTAATCTACCTCAACATTTGTCCTCTTTCCAAAAACATAATAGCAATAAAAATTCTTAATTACTTACATGCTACTAGAAACAGTGCCTCACAAAACAATACTGAGATGGCCTTGGCAGTCTCTATTGATCTGTTTCCAATTTGGCTTTACATTTCAACTAAATGGGTGTTGGAGAACAGCTTCCCTAAGGCAGATGGCAAATCTTTAACAGTATATGATCCCTGTAAATTTAAAGAACTCAAATATTGTGTAGCCTGCATATATATATGGCACAGGTAATTTAATCACAGTTTGACATGGCGAATAACATAAGTAACTTCAGTTAACTGGGATATCAGAATATCATTAACCATAAGAGGACTTAACTACTATTTATAATGAGGTTTGGTACAGGAAAATAAGACACCTTTCAAGTATTATTTATTTTCTTAAGAGAGAACTATCAAACATTTTCCAAGGGGCGTTTCCCATGCAAATGAGGCTTTTTTCGTGCAGCGGGAAAACATCGCGGCATGCGATACCATCTTTGCGGTGCACGATAAAACAAAGAGAGAGAGAGAGAGAGAGAGAGAGAGAGAGAGAGAGAGAGAGAGAGAGAGAGAGAGAGAGAGAGAGAGACTGGCCATAATATCATGGTCCATAGGCAGGTATTTGTATCCCTAGGGTAGGCCCACCTAGTAACTCGAGGTGGGGATTAGGTAAGTGTGTAGGGGGTTAGGGGCCACTTTGACATGCTACGTGACACCTACGAACAGAACAGTGGTCTCTTGTGAAGATTAGCTGGCCTTCGGAGTGAGGAAACTCACTCCAAGATGAGATTTGGGCAATGTTCTCTCAACCTAGCTTGATGTTACCCAGCTCTACAGCTTAAAATCTGTTTTCAAAAGTATGCATGCACATACAATCCAGTTTGATGCCCATAAATATACTTTTTAAACTTGCTCAGGAGAGGGGAGGGGAAAGAAGGATATGTACATAAAAATACATGCACTACATGTACATGTACTAAAAAGAGGCATTCCAGGAGCAGAGTTGGGGTAGGGATACCATTTATACTCATACTTTTGATCTTTGAAAGTATGCATATAAATCCACAAATCCACATTTAGACCTGTTAATAAGCAGGTGTAAATGTATGTGTGCATGTTATGCTGAATGAATTCCATGCACATCCATTATTTTTCAAAGTGGACTTATGCATATAATTCACTTTGAAAATTTAGGGTAAGTCTGTGTGCACTTTGTGCATGCATTCTTTAGCCCTACATGAGTTGCTAACAATTACCCTCAATGAGAATGATTTAAAAGCAATTTCAGTGGATAGAAAGAGGCTTACCCTCATTAGTTCACTGTCTGTAAATAAACTGCACCTAAGGAACAGCCAAAATCTGCCTCCTTATTTGTCTTTTGCTTAACGCCTTCACATTGTACAATATGCACATTTTTAGATGCAATTAGAGGAGTTTTTTTCCTGGTGGCATATTCAGGGGAAGAAAAGTATGTGCATAAATTGCATTTTCAAATCTATGCACACACTTTTCCAAGAAAATTCTACTGGTACAAAAAGCAGGTTTAGGTGTCTGCATGTATTTGGTACCTGCAACACTTTCTTCCAAGATTATGCACAGGAATAAAGGACTAAATATTCAGTGTCTAGGTCCAAATATATTTTTGATACAAAGAGAAAAAATAATTGTCAAAAAATCACTTCTATGGATTTTCCATAGATTCTTCTTTATTTAATAAGAAATGCATCCCAAATAAATAAGAAATGGTTTTATAATACATTTTTAGCTGAATTCTTCTAATCTCTGTGGTATTTTTCCAATAAGCACAATTTTCCCCATAACAGTCTATGGTGAAAATTCAGCACTTTCTTTTCTAATTTGAACATTCCTCTTACAGGTTCTTGCAAATGAAAGCCTGCAAAGAATGACAATCTCTAAGGGCCAAGGTACCTAAGTGCATAGGGGTAGATTTTCAAAGGGTCACCGCATAAGATACGCGCGTAACCCCCAAAAACTTAACCCTGCGTGCACCAAGCCTATTTTGCATAGGCTTGGTGGCGCTCGCAAGCCCTGGGGCGCGGGTATGTCCCGGGGCTTTCGAAAATGGGCGGGGCCGGGCACGTGGCGGCAGTCTGGGGGAGGGTCCGGGGGCATTCCCAAGTCCTCCGGCACATCAGCCGTGCCGGAGGTTAGCGTGCTGGCAGCCCGCCAGCTCAAGCAAGTTATGGCTCCCAGAGGCAGGCGTAATTCTATCGAATAAGGTAGGGGGGGGATTTAGGTAGGGACGGGGGTTGGATTAGATAGGGGAAGGGAGGGAAAGGTGGGGGGATCCAAAAACAAGTTCCCTCCAAGGCTGATCTGATTTCGGAGTGGCCTTGGATGGAAGGGGAAAAGCCATCAGAGCTCCCCTTGGGCTCGGCGTGTGCAAAGTGCACAAGTGTGCACCGCCTTGCGCACACCGACCCTGAATTTTATAACATGCGTGTGGCAGCGTGCACATGTTATAAAATCGGGTGTACATTTGTGCACGCCGGGTATCGTGCACAAATGTACCCCCCATGCGTAAAATTTTAAATGGCCCCATTAAGAATAAAGGAGTGTTAATGTGAGTTAAATCATGTTAAACAAGTGTCTGTGCTATGTTAGCCAAAACCAATAGTGTGTTAATCTGCATTAATGTTCATATCAACCAATGCATAAAAAAAAAAATTAATGAGCTATGTCATGCAAATGCAGGCAAAGTAGTTTGTTAATATGTAAATGTTTATTGTTTAGGGGTAGATTTTAAAAAAATGCACGTTCGCGTACTTTTGTTGGCGCACCAGGCGCAAACAAAACTATGCTGGATTTTATAAGATACGCGCGTAGCCACGCGTATCTTATAAAATCCTGGATCGGCGCGCGCAAGGCTGTCGATTTTGGGCAGCCGGCGCGTGCTGAGCCACGCAGCCTGCCTCCGTTCCCTCCCCTCACCTTCCCCTCACTTCCTCTACCTAACCCACCCCCCCGGCCCTATCTAAACCCCCCCTACCTTTGTCCACGGATTTACGCCTCCCGGAGGGAGACGTAAAACTACGCGCGCCAGCGGGCCGCTGGCGCGCCGCGACGCAACCCGGGAGCGGTTCCGGAGGGCGCGGCCACACCCCCGGACCGCCCCGGGCCGAAACCACGTCCCCGGGCCCGCCCCCGAAACGCCGCGTCCCGCCCCCAAAACGCCGCGTCGATCGGCCCCGCCCCCAACACGCCCCTGACAAAAAACCCCGGGACTTACGCGAGTCCCGGGGCTCTGTGCGCGCCGGCAGGCCTATGGAAAATAGGCGCGCCGGCGAGCAGGGCTTTTAAAATCCGCCCCTTATTGTAAAGTAGTTTGTTAATATGTAAATGTATATTGTTTATTGTAAAGTAGTTTGTTAATATGTAAATGTTTATTGTTTATTGTAAAGCACTGTTGCACATGTTTGTTCTATTTGGCAAAGCTGCAATGTTTCTGTTAATTGTGAACCGATGTGAGGTTACTAAACAAATGTCGGTATATAAAAACTGCAAATAAATAAATAAATAAAAATATATTGAAATAAGTTTAACACAAATCACTTTAGGACGAGTGATTTGCATTAATCCTTGACAATGTAAAAAAATGTAACTACCTTCCCGAGCTGTAGTATTCATTTCATTTTATCTTCCAAGGACTAATGTAAGATCAATGTGGGATATGAAGACCCCCAAATCCACTCATTTCCCTGAATGAAAGAAAAATGATTTTGCAGATCAAAAAGGCAATAGCAATGTACATGTTTACTTTATACTATACTGATTTTCCTACAGTATCTTGATCCAGTTATCTCCCCAACAAGCACTTGGGATTAACCATTAGTCTTTCTTTCCTCATTTCCTTAAAGTAGTCTGAGAAAGTTTTCTATAGGCTCACTCACGGATGTGTTATGCTTCTTCTGATTTAGTCATACCTAAAAAACTAATCTCCATAAGTGCTAAGTATATGTGATAAGTTTCTAAGGTCGTTAAATTAGTGTTTTTTCTGGTAATCTAATTCCTTGCAATAAATCTCTATCCTGAGGCAAACAAGGATGAATTCCTTGGCTGATCAACTCATATATAAATGTAAAATAAGTGTTAATTTCTGTGATTTATAGTTCACATAGGGAGGGGGGAAAGGGCATTATCTAGATTGCAGTTTATGTTTATAAAATGCTCTTACTGCATTTAACTGTGATTTCTAGTCAGAGATTAGTGAGGGTGAGGATGAGGGGTACGGCATCCACATGCCTATAGCAGCATGCACACAAGCTTTCTTATATACACACTTATATCTTCACATTCATACTCCCATTCACACACATATACGCTCATTTTCACCCCCACACACTCACTTTCATAGCTCTCATTCATTCACAGACCTTCACACACATGACACTCACTCAGTTCTCCTCTCTTCCACATGCTCACACGCGCCTCAGTAATATCAAACCAAATACCCTCCACTGCTAAACACTTTGTGAAATAACAAACAAACAAAAAGACGCCTAGAATCTTGCCATACCACAGCATGCCATACCAGGACTGAAGATCTGAAGATGCAAAACAGCAGCAACCTTATTTATTAAAAGGTAGCAATGCAAATATTACACCAGGCCCTAGGACATTACTAAACCACCCACTGGATTGCTACAAATCCCCACAGAAAAACTACATACTAACGAAATATCGCACCTCAGTCACATATGCAGAATACAGATAGACCCTTACCTAATACAGAATAAGGGACTATAAATTAGAAACAGAGCATGCAAAACAAAACTGAAATGGAAAGCCCGAGAAACAAGACTGAGCAATGGAAATCTGAAGAGTGAGCAAAATACAAATATGTTATGCACATTCCCGAAGATAGCATATGCCAATCACTAAAAAATCAAAATATAATGGGGCGGATTTTAAGAGCCCTGCTCGCCTAAATCCACCTAAATCCGGGCGGATTTAGGCGAGCAGGGCCCTGCGTGCCGGTGCGCCTATTTTACATAGGCCTACCGGCGCGCGCAGAGCCCCGGGACTCGTGTAAGTCCCGGGGTTTTCAGAGGGGGGCGTGTCGGGAGTGTTTCGGGGGCGGGCCCGGGGGCGTGGTTACGGCCCAGGGCGGTCCGGGGGCGTGGCCGTGCCCTCCGGACCCGCTCCCAGGTCGCGTCCCGGTGCACTAGCGGCCCGCTGGCGCGCGGGGATTTACATCTCCCTCCGGGAGGCGTAAATCTCCTGACAAAGGTAAGGGGGGGGGTTTAGACAGGGCCGTGCGGGTGGGTTAGGTAGAGGAAGGGAGGGGAAGGTGAGGGGAGGGCGTTAGAGAATTCCCTCCGAGGCCGCTCCGTTTTCAGACCGGCCTCGGAGGGAACGGAGGTAGGCTGCGCGGCTCGGCGCGCGCCGGCTATACAGAATCGGTAGCCTTCCGCGCGCCGATCCAGGATTTTAGCGGATACGCGTGGCTACGCGTGTATCTACTAAAATCCAGCGTACTTTTGTTGGCGCCTGATGCACCAACAAAAGTACGCCAAATCGCGCTTTCTGAAAATCTACCCCAGTGGGTTTGTTTTTTTTTACCTTTGTTGACTGATCATATTTTTCAATAGGTTGATTCCAGCCTCTTTATTTCCTCATACCATTTTCCTCTCTTTCTTTTCCTAATTCTTTTTTTAGGGACTCCTTTTTTTCATTCTGTTTCTTCTTTCTCCTATTGTCTTCTTCTTCCTTTCTTTCCTAAAATATAAACACAGGCTCTCACTCACACACTCTGTCTCTCTCTCACACTCACACACTCACACCACACACATATACACACACAGACACAGACTCTCAGTCTGACACACTGTCTTTCCCACTCACAAGCACATACACAGGTTCTCACTCTAACATGCTGTCTCCATCTCACACACACACACTCTCACATGTCTCAATTTCTCTCTTGCACACAGGCTCTTACTCTCACATACTATATTTTTCTCTCACCCTCACATGTTGTTTGGCTCTCACACACAAGCATTCTCTCTCACACTCATGCTCAATCAGGGCCCCAGCCTCCTCCTCAGGCCACCACAGGATGAGGTCCATAGCCTCCTCTTCTCAGGCTGTCATGGGATGAAGTCCTCGGCAGCCCTGATTGTCTTGAGCTGTAATGGGATGGAATCTCTGGCAGCCCTGTTACAGGGCAGCTTCTTTGGTCAAGGCCCACCCCATGGATACACAGACACTGCTTTTGCTTTTCAGCATCGGTTCAATCAATACTCCTCCTCAATCCTGCCCACTTGGCTCCTGTAGACGTCTTCCAGTGCCATGCAGGCAGGAAGGAGCACAGAGTTTTCACATGTTGGCTTGGATATCGAGTAATTCCTCCAGAATTCCAGAGTCTCTGGCCAGATCTGGAGAGCTCCCAGATATGATAAACCAGTACGACCCAATTACTACCCAGTACGTCCCAGTCTTTCTTAGCTACACTCCCTCCCACTCCCTAGCCTGCTCCACTGTCTTCTCCCCCAGAAAAGCTAATCTGCCAAATGCCAAGTCAAAAATGTAAAGAAAAGTTTGCACTTGTGTGCGTAAATAAGCAGTTGTAAATGAACATGTTCATGCATACGTTGCTTTTAAAATACCTTATTACATGCTTAGGTGTTAACCCTGCCTGACAAACCCCCACATGCCCTAGTTTGTGCATAATTTGTAATCGCACATGTGAATATACATATGTATGTGACTCCTTTTTAAAACACGTAGGGGTAGATTTTAAAAGGGTTACGCGCATAAGTTATGCGCGTAACCCTTTCAAAACTCCCCTGCGTGCGCCAAGCCTATTTTGCATAGGCTCAACGGCGCGCACAAGCCCCGGGGCTTTCCTGGGGGGCGTGTCGGGGGCGTGTCGTGGCAGCGCGTCATTCGGGGGCGCTCTGGGGGCATGGCCACGGGCGTGGTTCCGGCCCAGGGGTGATCCAGGGGCGTGGCCGAGGCCTCCGAAATCGCTCCCGGGCCGGGGAATCGCACGGCGGCGACCGGCCAGCACGCGCGAGTTATGCCTATGTGCGCCGACCCCGGATTTTATAATGTATGTGCGGCTACACGCGTAGCTTATAAAATTCGGTGTACTTTTGTTTGCGCCTGGTGTGCGGGCGTAGTTTTATAAAATCTACCCCATATAGTGAGTGCTTGGGCCACATATATATGCATGTAACCTTTTTTACATGAGCAAGTTTTTGAAAATTCAAATTTAAGAGTATTTTCAGGATTCTCTACTTCAACTTCCTCCCCCCCTCCCCACCACCACTGCCGCCAGCTAGTGCTGTTCTGCCCTGCTGGCATGGTTCATGGATGCTGTGATGTAAACATACCTGGCACAAAAAAAAAAACAAAACTCCAAAGAATTCACCCAAGGGAAAATTGTCCTGCATTTTAGGAAACAGGGGAATAATTCTCATTGGCTCTCTATTTTACAGTTTTGCATCGGCATACATGGAAAATCTTACTACAGCCATGTTCATGCTGAATTGCATGTCTTAAAACCCCACCAAAGGAGCTAATCTTTATCAGGTAAAATATTGTCTTCTTGATTGGGAGCTTCATTTTCTGAAACTCAATCATTGGTTTTACCAGCACCTCAATGCTTGACTTTGACTATTTTTTTTTCCATTTTCTTTTGCCAAAATTTTTGGATTAACTGTTGTGGTCCCGGTCGCTAGGCTAGCGACCGGGTCCTTACCTCTCCACCGCCTCCCCCGGGTTCGCCGCGATCCGTCGCTTCTGGGGCCTGTAGGGCCGCATGGCAGCGTCTCCCTCCACGTGGAGACGCCGCCGAAGGCCGACTCTGACTCATCCCACTGCCAGGGAACGCGCGCGCGCGAGCAGGGGGCTCTTAAAGGTCCAGCACCCGGAAGTGCTGAACCGCCCCGTTCCTGACGTCAGACGCCGGCTGGCTATTTAAAACCAGCGTCTGAACTTCCTTGCTTTGCCTTTGCAACGTGGTCGCTCCCTTGAGTGGTTAGTTTGCCTTGATTCCAGCTCTGGTTCCTGCCTGTTCCAGCCGTGCCGTGCTTCCAGCTCCGGTTCCAGCTTGTTCCAGCCGTGCCTTGCTTCCAGCTCCGGTTGCAGCTTGTTCCAGCCGTGCCTTGCTTCCAGCTCCGGTTCCTGCTTGTTCCAGCCGTGCCTTGCTTCCAGCTCCAGTACCCGCTTGGTCCTGCCGTGCCTTGGTTCCAGCTCTGGTTCCTGCTTGTACTGTACGTACCCTGACTCCAGCTCCGGCTTCACGATTCTCCTTGTCTTCAGCCAGCCACGACCCTCGGACTTCCTCATGATTCTCCTTGCCTTCAGCCAGCCACGATCCTCGGACTTCTTCACGATTCTCCTTGTCTTCAGCCAGCCACGACCCTCGGACTTCCTCACGATTCTCCTTGCCTTCAGCCAGCCACGATCCTCGGACTTCTTCACGATTCTCCTTGTCTTCAGCCAGCCACGACCCTCGGACTTCCTCACGATTCTCCTTGCCTTCAGCCAGCCACGATCCTCGGACTTCTTCACGATTCTCCTTGTCTTCAGCCAGCCACGACCCTCGGACTTCTTCTCGATTCTCCTAAGTCCCAGCGACCCGGATCCCTACGGGCTCCTCCTGGGGGGGTCTCGGGATTCCAGGGTGAAGACGTCATCAGTCCGCTCCAGCTGAGCTCCGCCTCCCGGCTTATTAACACCTGTGGACGTTGTCCATTTCAGCCGGCCCAAGGGTCCACTATTGACTCTCTTCACAACATAACATTAACTGTCAGGCCTCCATCTACATGTTATTACATCACAATAGACCTGCCATTAATATTTCTGTTCTGAGTTCCCTTGTTGTGATTTTCCAAGAGCTTTTGAGCTAGAGGCTGTTTCTTTAAGATATGGTATTGCTGCTGACTGTTTTTCCACAGCAGTCATTTTTCATATGCAGAAAATCCCCAAAAGACAAATGGCTCATTCCAAAAGGAGAGAAAAAAATCCCATATACTTGATAAAATCAAATTCCATTCTGAATGCACCTTCAATTCCAGTGTTATTGTTGTTTAAAATCATGCATTATCTGTTTTCAGTTCTCTCTTTTTAAAGCCTGCTTTATAGGGTGAATGGTAGATATAATCTTTCCATACCTTTAAATAGCAGATTATTACTAGTGGAGAAACATTTGATAAAGTTACCTCCACATTTTCAGTAGACACAGGGTGGGCATTCAAAGGAGCCCCACTGATATCCGGACTATTTTCCTCACAGTGTTTACTAGCACCGCAGTAAATAAAAACACAAATCATTTTATGTTCTTTTTTTAAGCAGCACCATATTCTGAACAGATAAATTTCCCAAATGTCAATATAACATACAAGACATTTTCTGTCTCATAGAACTTAATTCCATGTTTGTAAGCAAGCCCTTTGAGAGACCCAAAAAATGAAGTTCCCTGGTAAGCAATGCTTTTTTAAAAATTACTGAAAAACCAGTAAAATTCACAAAAGGAATTCCTCACAGGTGATTCAAAATTCAAAAAGTAGTTCCTTCATTTTTATGTACTTTTATCAACCAAAGACAACATTTGTTAAAATTTTTAAATGCTTTTATGCTGTAATCTCTAAAAACAACTCTTTCTCCTAGTTGGTATTTGCCCTTGCTTCTAATCATGAAGAAGAGGAACAGTATTCTGTTTCCAACAGAGACGTGGCGCCACGCTGGTGCACGGACGCTGCCAGTAACCTGGCATCACATCTGGAGCAGGTGGGGGGGGGTACATCGTCGGCACTTAATGGCCAGGCCAGGCCTGATCTGGGCAGCTGCTGGGTGCGAGCTGTGTGCCAGCGCTGATGTAATTGCATGCACAAGTAGCGCCGGTGCCTTGTGATGATGCCGTCAGCGCAATGACATCACCCACTGTCCCAGGCATCGGTGACTGGATGCCGCAAACTTTTGCTAGGCTGGAAGGGTAAGCGGAAAAGGGTGGCACCTGGGGAGAGTCCCAATATTGTCAGTGGGTGCTCTGGGTTAATCCTTGATGGCCCATTGGGCCATTTAAAACTGGTGGGCCATCCTGGGTATGGAGGCAGCAGCGTGGTGAGGTAACCAGGCAACACAGCCTGGTTCCATCCTTTTTAGCTCCTCCTCCCCATGCTGCTGCTTTTGAGAGTTGGTCGAGTTGACCCCGCATAGCATTTGCAATGTGGTCCTGCTTGGACTCCAATGTTAATGCTCATTCTACATACGAGGAATTTGCTTGGTTGAACTACGATGAGCGATTCAGAGAGAGGATGGTGGACACCCCAAGCATGTCCTTGGGTACTCACAATGTCGAATTGTGGCTGACCCACATAACAGCTCATAGCTTGGATGCCCAAGCCACCAATTACTCCATTTTAGCCTCAGGGAGGCTACCAAGACCAAGGGTAGCATGTCACTCCACCACAGAAGCCTGTTAGCGATTTAATAAACGGGGATGTATTGCACAGGATTGTAAATACAAACACGTTTGCACCACTTGTGCCGCAAGTCACTCTGCCACCAAAAGCCCAATGAAAGCATTCTGTGGAAAAGGCAAGTAGTCCTTATGAAAGGGCCCCAACTCCAGTCAGGTGGGAACAGCTGGAGATGGGTCTGAGCCTTTACCCTAACAGGCGCAGTGCTGCTACTCCCTGCTAGCGATGGCTTCAGAATCCCTTATGAGGGTCCTTTGAACTTGGCAAGCCACACAAATGTGCTTTCTGCAACTAGGTTTGCTGAAGTGGTGAAGGATAAATGGACAGTGGAGATTAGTCTAGGTAGGGTTGCAGGCCCCTTCTCAGACCTTCTTTTGCCAGAATAGTTTTATCACCGCTGGAGGTGGTGCCTAAGAAAGGTTGGGTAAGTTTAGATTTATACATAACCTTTTCTACCTGGTCATTGAGGCTGTGAATGATTTCATCCCTCAGGAGGTCTGCACGGTCCAATATGCTTCCTTTGACAGTGCACTTAACCTCCTCAAGGATTACAGGGAGTGGACTCTCGTGGCTAAGGTGGAGATAGACTCTGTTTTCCAACTCTTACCTGTGCATCCAGACAGCTTCCCATTGCTAGGGTTCTTCTTCTAGAGCACATTACTTTGATAATTGCATGCCTATGGGGTGTTCAATTTCATGCACCCACTTTGAGGCCTTCAGCATTTTCTTGCAATGGGAGCTGACTTGTCACAAAGGTTTAATGAGCATTGTACACTACCTCAGTGATTTTTTATTCATCGGTCCTCGCTTCTCGGGTGTGTGCTGCGATCTTTTCAACAGCTACGCGGGTTTTGTCCAATCCAGGTCACAAGTACCAGGCAGGATCCCAAGATAGATTCCAAGCTGCTTATCCCATGAATAAGCAGCGAATATCTGCAACTCAAATTTAATAATGGTTTATGGATTTTTCCTCCAGGAACTTGTCCAAACCTTTTTAAATGTCCCCTAGTGGCAGGCAGCACATAGAGGTAACTACACTAATAGCTTTCACCATATCATCTGGCAAAAAATTCCAGAGCGTAATTATGAATAAAACGAGAAGCTTGGGAGTGAGTGCCGAGGTGGTGACCTGGATTGCAAATTGGTTGACGGACAGAAGACAATGTGTGATGGTAAATGGAACCTTCTCTGAAGAGAGAGCGGTTTTAAGTGGTGTACCGCAAGGATCGGTGTTGGGACCGGTCCTGTTCAATATCTTTGTGAGCGACATTGCGGACGGGATAGAAGGTAAGGTTTGTCTTTTTGCGGATGACACTAAGATCTGCAACAGAGTGGACACGCCGGAAGGAGTGGAGAGAATGAGACGGGATCTAAGGAAACTGGAAGAGTGGTCGAAGATATGGCAGCTGAGATTCAATGCCAAGAAGTGCAAAGTCATGCATATGGGGAGTGGAAATCCGAATGAACTGTATTCGATGGGGGGGGGAAAGGCTGATGTGCACGGAGCAGGAGAGGGACCTTGGGGTGATAGTGTCTAATGATATGAAGTCTGCGAAACAATGCGACAAGGCGATAGCAAAAGCCAGAAGAATGCTGGGCTGCATAGAGAGAGGAATATCAAGTAAGAAAAGGGAAGTGATTATTCCCTTGTACAGGTCCTTGGTGAGGCCTCACCTGGAGTACTGTGTTCAGTTCTGGAGACCGTATCTACAAAAAGACAAAGACAAGATGGAAGCGGTACAGAGAAGGGCGACCAGGAAGGTGGAGGATCTTCATCGGATGACGTACGAGGAGAGATTGAAGAATCTAAATATGTACACCCTGGAGGAAAGGAGGAGCAGAGGAGATATGATACAGACTTTCAGATACTTGAAAGGTTTTAATGATCCAAAGGCAACGACAAACCTTTACCATAAGAAAAAAATCAGCAGAACCAGGGGTCACGATTTGAAGCTCCAGGGAGGAAGATTCAGAACCAATGTCAGGAAGTATTTCTTCACGGAGAGGGTGGTGGATGCCTGGAATGCCCTTCCGGAGGAAGTGGTGAAGACCAGAACTATGAAGGACTTCAAAGGGGTGTGGGATAAACACTGTGGATCCATAAAGTCAAGAGGCCGCCAATGAAGAGTGGGTGACTCGCCAGAATGATGGCTACTGCCTGGACACAATACCCTTATTCAATAAACATACACATGGTTACTGTGACTCAAACATCACTCTAAGCTTCAACAGCAAGAGGAAATGTGGAAAAAAGGATTTGCACTCACAAAGCCGGGAGTAGCTGGCTTGTTACGGCGGTTACTACCCCAAACCAAATGTGCCTGATACTTCACTTTCGATGCACATCCAGCATAGCTCTCTGCTCCAACAGCAGGGGAGAAGAAAAACTGATACTTCACGCATACCCAGCATAGCTTCAACGGCAGGGGAGAAGAAAAAAGGATTCACACTCACAAAGCGGGGAGTAGCTGGCTTGTTACGGCGGTTACTACCCCAAACCAAATGTGCCTGATACTTCACTTTAGATGCATATCCAGCATAGCTCTCTGCTTCAACGGCAGGGGAGAAGAAAAACAACCAATAAGGGCTGTATAACATAGTCTGGGTTAAAACAAATAAGCATGGGTGTAGCTTGCTTATTGCGGCGGTTACTACCCCTACTACCCCCTAACTAATCAAGCTAGATATTTCACTTGGATGCAGCCCCATCACTGCTCTCTACATTAATGGAGGGGGAGGAAGGGAAATAGAACCAAGAGCTAAAAGAAACAGATAAGTATGAGAGAAAAAATGTGTGAAGCTTGCTGGGCAGACTGGATGGGCCGTTTGGTCTTCTTCTGCCGACATTTCTATGTTTCTATATGTTTCTATGTTTCTATGTGCTGAGTAAAAAAAAATATTTTCCCTTATTTTATTTATTTTTTTATTTATAAGCTTTTATATACCGAAGTATTAGCGGAGGCCTTCACTCCGGTTTACAACCTTAGTTTTATTATATCACCTAGTAACTTCATTGTATGTCTCGTAGTCTTTGTACTTTTTGGAAGAGTAAACAACTAATTAACTATTACTCATTTCATTCCACTCATTATTTTATAGACCTATCATATTTCCCTTTAGCCATCTCTTACCAAGATGAAGACTCTCTTCATAGGTGAATCTTTCAATCCTTTTATCATTTTGTACCTTTTATCATATCTGTACCTTTTCTAATTCTGCTATATCTTTTTTGACATATGGTGTCTACAGTACTCAAGATAAAGTTTCACCATGGAGTGATACAGAGGCATCTATTTTATTTTCCATTCCTTTCCTAATAACTCCTAGCATTCTCTTTGCTTTCTTGGCAGCTATGGCACACTCAGCAGAAGATTTCAATGTATTTTCAATGAGGATCCCTAGATCTTTTTCCTGAATGGTGATTCCCTATATGGAACTTTGCATTTTGTAGCTATAATTTGGGTTAATCTTCCCTAGGTACATCACTTTGCATTTGTCCACATTAAATTTAATTTTCCATTTACATGTCCAGTCTCCAAATTTTGCAGTGTTCTCTTGCATGTTCTCATAATCCTCTTGTGATTTAACAACTTTGAAGAAATTAACTTGGAATACTTTTGTACCATCAGCCAATTTGATCACCTCACTTGTTCCCATTTCCAAGTCATTTATAAATATATTAAAAAGCAGTGGTCCCAGAACACTGAGCAAGTTGCTTTTCTAGCACTGCCTATAGGAAGCAGCGCTGGAGCCACTGGAAGAAGGTAAGACCCTTTCTTCTGGCAGGGATAGATATTGAGCAACCGGGGAGGGGGAGGTGTGAGTCTGTAGATTGTGTGTCGGGGGAATGAAGTTCAGAGGGTTCCAATGCCTACATTTTTATTGACACCGGGCAAAAGTTGTGGTGGGGGGGGGGGAGGGTAGGGAATGTTCCTATTCTATTGCTAAGGGCAGCTGGGTCCAACATGGCTGTTTACAGGGTTGTGTGTGTGTGTGGGGGAGGCTAAAAATCGTTGTGGGCTCTTTGATTTTTTTTTTTGGAGGGGGGGGGGGCACAGTATCAGTGCTGCTTAACTGGATAGCTTTGAAGATATCTAGTTAAGTAGAAAGTTATCTGGCCCTAGAGGCAAGATAACTTGAAAACCTAACCGGCTATATTCAAACATAGCCTGTTAGGTTTTTAAGTTATCTGGCTACATGTTATCAGAAAACTTTAAGCCAGTATATACATCGTGACATTTATCCCACTGATTATACAGGAAAAGTTATCTGGCAAACTTTAGTTGGATAACTTGCTCACTTAACTGCCTACTGAATATAGGCCTCACAGTAATTAGGGTCCCTGGGAGTTTTTAAATCCTTAACTAAATCAAACGAAACCAAAATCCCTATTCTGTATTATTACAGGAGGATATTTAGAAGCTTTTGCTAGTAAGTATTGTGTTAAACTTACATGGAACTTAAACAGTTAAGTGGTTTTGAACAGTTTTGAGTGCATTTTTTTACTCGATAATTAAAAAATCTGCACGTCGCTATTTTACATGCAAAACTTAACTCCCCCCAGTTCTCCCAGACCTCTTTTCTGGGGTTATCAATTACCCAAAGTGGGGGGGGACTGTGGAGCATGATAATTTCAGTGTTCTGTCTGGGAGGATGGCAGCCAAGTCCTCCAAAATAGCAAAGGGCTTGATTTGGCAGATAATCAGAGGATCATTGAGAAAGAAACATTGGCATATTCCAGCAGCTCCATTTCTTATGCTTGATCCTTCTCCATCTCTTCTTCTGGGTCTGCCTGGTATTGATAACTGTCTCCTGTATGTTGGGTCTGTGGTCCTGGGTGCTAGGATCTGTGAAAATAAACAAAGAACCTTGTCAGTTACAGCATAATCACTTGAGTATTGTACATATTTCATAAATGTGTGAGCTTCCAAATAACAGGTATGAAAAGCTACAAAATATTAGACTATGCAGGCCCCCCTCTCCACCTAACACCACTACCAAAAGCTTACCTGCCACCACTACTGCAGAATCAAGAGCTGCTTGCAGAGCTTCAAGATCTAGCTCCTGCTTTTGCCTTTCCTCCATGACTGTCAGGGTGATAGGATAAGGTACTTTTCCACCAGTGACTTGATGGCAATGTTTTTTACCTTCATGACTTTGTCCTTTAGTTGAACCTTCAGGTCATGACATTGGTGCAACACCTATCCACTGCTGCGGATCAGCCACCCTTGGCTGATGATCCTCTAACTGATTATCTGCCAGATCAAGCCCTTTGCTGACTCAAATTTTCTAATGCCATATATTCATCTTTTTTCAAATTCCAAAATGGGAATCGTTGTTCCGCCTCTTTTTGTTTCAAATCCCGTTCAAATTCCGTTCAACAACCTCCGGGTCCGGTACACCCATTGATGGTAGCATTCGAGGAAGTTGTTGAACGGGATTTGAAACAAAAATCATATTTTATAACATGCATGTGAGAATGTGAGCATGTTATGAAATAGCCATGTCCATGTGCACACGTAGTGAAACTTGCGCACATGGACCCACATGCATGGGTCTTAAAATTGACCCTTAACTGAATATTTTTTAATATAGCTGGTTAGATGTAAAGTTATCTGGTTATGGTTAGCCAGATATTTAGCATTAACTAGCTTTATTCAAAAGAATATAGGCAATTAAAAGGAGCTGCAAGGTTTAAACAAAGATAAAGATTGAGAGCCTACTGGCCCTATAACAGCCCACTTCCTCTATTCCACCCGAGCTCTAAATGCTTGCCTCTGTTGGGCTGAGCCTTCAGCCTCCTCCCCTAAATGCCCTCCATCTAACAGGGTCATTTATCAACTCATATTATGGTGTTTTTGCATGCAAAAAAGCCTTAATGCATGTGATGAGCACTAGGGATGTGCATTTGTTTGTGACGAAATAGGAAATATTGACGATATTTCCTATTTTGTCGCGATTCGGGGATCGCCAAAACGATAGGAAACCCCACGAAATTTCATGTGGTTTTCTTATCATTTTTTGGGGGGGAGAAAGGGCACATAAAAAAAACTCAAACCCATCCCAAACCTTCAAATTTAATTTATTGCAACCCCCCACCCTCCTGATACCCCAAGACTTGCCCAACCCCCTCCAAGACTTACCGAAAGTCCCTGGTGGACCAGAAGGTCCCGGGAGCAATCTCCCCCTCTCAGGCTGTCGGCTGCCACTAATCAAAATATTGCCGATGGCCTTTGCCCTTACCATGTAACAGGGGCTCTCGGTGCCATTGGCTGGCCCCTGTCACATGGTAGGAGCAATGGATGGCCTGTGCCATTTTTTAAGATGGCGCTGACCATCTATTGCTTCTACCATGTGACAGAGGCCGGCCAATGGCACTGATAGCCCCTGTCACAAGGTAAGGGTAAAGGGCCATCAGCGCTATTTTGTTTACTGGCAGCTGATGGCCTGAGAGCGTAAAATCGCTCCCGGGACCCCTACTGGACCACCAGGGACTTTAGGCAAGTTTTGGGGGGTCCGGAAGGTGGGGAATTGTATTTAATTAAATATTAAGGGTTGGGGCGGGGTTTTGGCTTGTGTCAGCTGAAAAAAAAATCTGCCCGAACCGCAGGAAATGAAATTTCCTGCAGTGGGCCGATAACGAAGGCCGAACCGAAAGATTTGGAAGAATCACATCTCTAATAAGCACCATAAAGCATGGGATGATGCAAATTTTAAAAAGGGGAGGAGTTGGGGGCAAGATTTCTACAAAAGTGGGCTGGCTGCGCAAAGCCATTTTTAATGCCGAAAATAACTACACCTTTTCAATTGCATTAAGCTGTGAGATCTCATGTGTTATGCAAATAACACAATTTGTGATTTTTTTTTGCAAATTCTGTTTTGGGCACTTTTAGGCTGGGGAAGGGCCTGAGAGGAGGGAGGGAGAGGAAGAGAGAGAGAGGGGGATGGGGGGAGAGAGAGAAAGCACCTCTGGGGGTGGCACCATAGTAAGCAGCTAGTAACTCAAGGTGAGGTTTAGGTAGTAGTGTAGGGGTTAGGAGGTAATTTTACATGCAGAGTGAGACATTCAAATAGAAAAGTATACTAGGGATGTGAATCGTTTTTTGACGATTTAAAAAATTTGTCGATATTTTTTAAATCGTCAACAATCGTTAGAGTGCACGATACAATACAAATTCCCCCGATTTATCGTAAAAAATCGTTAAATCAGGCACGGGAATTATTTGGGGGGAGGGCAGGAAAACCGGCACACCAAAACAACCCCTAAACCCACCCCGACCCTTTAAAACCAATCCCTTACCCTCCCCCACCCTCCCGAATCCCCCCAAAATGTTAAATTACCTGGTGGTCCAGTGGGGGGGGGGGGGGGTCCCGGCGCGTTCTCCCACTCTCAGGCCATCGGCGCCATTTTGGCTGCCACTAATATAAATGGCGCCGATGGCCCGATAAAAAAAAAACCCACCTGACCCTTTAAACCAACTGCCTTAGCCTTCCCCACCCTCCCGCCCCCCCCCCCAAAACCTTTTAAAATTACCTGGTGGTCCGGGGGGGGGGCGCAGGGAGCGATCTCCCGCTCTCGGGCCATCGGCTGCCACTCATAAAGATGGCACCGATGGCCCTTTGCCCTTACCATGTGACAGGGTATCCGTGCCATTGGCCGGTCCCTGTCACATGGTAAGGGCAAAGGGCCATTGGCGCCATTTTCTTTTAGCGCAGCTGATGGCCTGGGAATGGGAGATCGCTCCCCACGGCCCCCCTGGATGACCAGGTATGTGTAAAAAGTTTTTTTGGGGGCGTTGGGAGAGTGGGGGAGGCTAAGGGGGTAATTTTAAAGGGTCGGGGTGGGTTTTTTTTATCGGCGCGGGCCTCACTAAAAAAATTTAGTGATGTGAATTGGAATCGGAACCGATCCCAATTCACATCTCTAACGATCAGATTCCCCCCCCCCCCCCCCCCAGCCGAACCCGATCGTTAAAACGATCTGGCACACGATTCACATCCCTACAGTATACTCTTGTGAAGATTTGATGTCCTTCGGAGTGAGGAAACTCACACAAAGATGAGATTTTTGCAATGTTCTCACAACCTAGCTTGAGTTACTGGGTGGGCCTCTTATAAAGATAAATCTCTCTCTCTCTCTCTCTCTCCCCCCCCCCCCCTCCCCCGCCAGTGGTGAAATGAGCACTTTGCAGGTAGGAAAATGCAATTATGTAGGTCTTCCAGCAAAGTGTGAAAAGTTAACGCACTTTGCAGTATTATCTATGCGAAGTGCTAACATAGCACACACATTGTGATAATTAGGTTATTATCATAAAACACACCCCTTTTCCTATCGTATGTGATATTTACTGCAGATTGATAAATCTAGGCCTAAGAAATATAAAAATAAAAGGGTCAGGGCTGTTCCCTCCCCCACCATCACCACCTACTCCTGTGTTCCATCAAATTTGTGAGAAATAATAGCTTACAGGGACCCCTCCTCCGCTTTTCATCCCCCTCTCCAGTCCTACCCCTTCCACCCTGCCTATACCTTCAAACAATACTTTCTTTAGCCTGGATATCAATAGCAGCTTACCATGACCTGTTTCTAGTGCTTCCACCATTGCTAGGGAGCTACGCTGCAAGCTCTCTTTAAGAATTTTTTTTGGATATACAGATGTTCTTGGTTAGTTTGGCCAACCATTAAAAAAAATGTGGAACTAGACCAATGTCCACAGTCCTGATGCTGAGTATTTGTTATGAGGACTGGGTGTGAATGAACATTTGCATGATTGTATGAATATCTTGATGGGGGGAGGGGGAAGCCGAAGGAGAAAATAAAAGGGAATAATGGGAAGGATAGAAAATTTCATTTTTTTTAAAAGGTGTGTTCCCATACTGAAATATGTTGAGCTATTGTGAATATGCCAATTGAGAAATGCCTATACAATTTTGAAATGTTGCTATTGCCTCTCTGTTTGTCCTCCAACAGTTAAAAAAAAAAATGTGCAAGCTGCTTTTTCTAGGACATCTTAAGAAACCAAAGGTATAGCCGGTTATTCTGTTTTTGTTTAGTTAAAGCCATGTGTTGTGCAGTATAGTTTATACCATTAGGCAGACTTTCAAAGAAATAACAATAAGTTACTTGTGTTCTGTTGAAAAAAATTTTAACCCGCTAAAGCATGAAAATGAAAATAAATTATTATATGGATGGTGAAGTATGATGCCTGTCCTAGGATAGATGATTTTCAAAGCTCATCATTCAAAACATGAAGGGTACAGTCATTTTCCTCTTTATTGCTAGACCCAAGCATAAAAAAAATGCATTCCCTTGTATTTACCATTTTATTTTGATAATTATTACCAACACAGTGAACCGGTAAATACAAATGCTAATTTCAGAATACAATAAAACTTATTAAAAAATAAACTTGATAGACTATAGAGGGAAAGATGATCAGATTCCATTAATATTGAGGGTGAAAAAGAACAAAATAAATACTTCTAATTGGATTTCCATTTTCACAGATGAATAGTTAGAGGAACATAACTTAAAAATTATGGAACACTGAAATAATAAGGCATGCACTTCATTGCTAAATTTTTAGCAAAATCATTTTGGAGTAAGCAGTTGTCTTCAACTACTGGCATAGTTACTTTTGAAAAATCAAAGTAGCAATGTGTCTCTAAAGCATGCCTCTAAACAGCTTTGACTTTTTAAATAATTATCTAACTGTGGAAAAGATTGCTAAACTACTTTGAAAGCTAAGTAAAATGCTTCGAGCAGCCTCTTTGGGAAGCAGAGCATTAATGGCCAGAAAATGTTCTGTTTCTAAATCAAGCATCTATTCTTCCTGTTTCTGACAGCCATTTGCAGTAATCCTGAGCTCTCTTCATGCTTTAGGTGCAGCTATGTTGTGCAGTTGCCTGTGCACCCAGTTCCTATCGGTATCAACAGCTCTCCACTTCATGAGATTAGCCCAACTCTTTCTCAAGGACAGCCACCAAGTCAATTTTTTTTATCCTAAAGATCCTGAATGTACAGAAATAACTGCTTTTGATATTTGGCTATGAGCTTTGGAAAACTATTCAAGTCATATTGGAGGCAAGAACTCAGTTGATATTTCATAGATACTTTCAAGAGTATCCTAAGGCTAGTAAGCTCTGAGTTAATCTCCCAAATTGTACGTATTATTTGCATGGCTCCAGAAAACTTCCAAGCTGAATATATTTATGTCTACCTCAGGCTATAGTAAATTCAGCTTGGCTGGCTGCTGCTGCTGTCACTGCATAGATTTACTGATTTCAACTGATGTTTTTTGCTTGAACTAGTTTTGTTTCCATATGTGTGCCCATTCAATCTTTCATTGTCAAACATTTCCTCTTCTTTTCACTATCTGTAATGGCTGGCTTTGGAATGTTTTTATCTTCTAAATACTTTTGAACTGGTCAGAACTCCCTCCTGGGACCATTAGGTGTGTCTCTTACTTCTGCCGGTTTACTTCTTTTCTCTTTTCTTCCTTGCATTTTTTGAGTAGAAAAGTCACTTAAAGGTTAGAGCAGTAGAATATGAACAAGGGAAAACAGGGTGCAAACTGCAAATCACACTGCTGTCCCATGTGACCTTGGGCAAGTCACTTAACCCTCTTTTGCCTCAGGTAGAAACTTACACCTAGATTCATCAAACTGCAATGTGTTTTGGCAGGAGTGGTGTCATTGTTGTGGGGAGGAGGAGGTTGGCACCGCAATAGTGGGGACCTTTCCCTGAAAACACATCACAGCTGTATATGGCATTCTTTTATGTTACAGCCAATCATTGCGACATAAAATAAGTTGGCAAGTGGCCTTTTAACATGATGGCAGCCCCAACTTCTCAAAAAGAAAAAAAAATGTAAAAAATGCATGCAGCGGCAGAAGTGGCCCTCCGCCAAGTCTAAATTCCTCACTCCCCTCCAGCCTCACTGAAGTGAAATCCCCCAAGTGCCCCCAGAGTCCACGTTACCTTAACCTGGATCTGTGTCTGGGATGGGTGCTCCCTCACACCTGTCCTGGTTGGTGTCATTTTCCAAAATGGTGCTAACCTGACCATGTGACTGGGGAAAGGTCCAGGGATCAGATCCTGACCCCCACTTAACCTCCCTGTGTGGTCATGGTTTTTTTTTTTTTATGGCCACTTTACATGTGCGGCAGGATCCTCGGAATCCAGGTAAGTTCCGGGGACTCTTGCCACACATCTAACACTTACCTAGGAGCTGTTATTTTATCGCTGCTGACCAACTTTTTGATCAGCCATGATATAATATTAGCATCAAATTGCATATATCTATTATCCTTGATAAAATATTAGCATTAAATTGCACATATTTGCACTATTCATGCATGCAAATCACATGCAAAGAAGGTTGTTGTAATAGTGGAGGGTATCTAGGCGGGGAGATACAAAATATCACGTATATCGCATGATATAATTTATGTTAGAGCTGTAACACAGCTTGATGAATAACCTAATTAGATTGTAAATGCTCTGGGGATAGGGAAAAGCTTACAGCACCTGAATGTAATCCACTTTGAAGGGTCAAAAAGCAGAATATAAATAAATTATAAACTTCACCCTTCCAGTTTCAATGTTATAATTCCCTCCACTTAGAGGATCATTTTCTATGCGGATCGCACGCGAAAAGGAACTTTTCACATGCAAAAAGTCCCTAGACACCTATAAATAGAGGGGAAAAGACATAGTAGAGTGTCTATAGTTATCAGAATCAAAAATTGCAGTCCTTAGGAGAAAAAAATAAAACTGGACTTAGCAGTAGGAATAAAAGAGAAGAGGCAGAAACTTGTCTTCCTATAGATAGCAAGTTGTCTGTAAATTCTCATTTAATTCTAGCAAGGAGAACTTTCAAATTTCATAAATACAGTTTATGTAATTATTTTGATCCTCACAACATTTAACTTAACTATCTATACAACCTGCAACAAGTTTGTTTTTATAGAATTAAACTAAAAATATCCAGCAGCTACATCTATAACCATAGGCAACCACAAGCAGTACCAATTCTACTTTAGAAAAATTGAATCTCTAATTTCTATATAGTTTACGAAGGCTACTTTGTGTGTGTGTGTGAGTGTATGTGGAGGGGGGGGGGGTGTGTGTGGGGGGGGTATTTCTGCAGTGTTATTTACCATCAAATTGTTTGTGTCTGCAAGGAAACCAGAGTAATTCAGAGTACAAACTGATTAAAGCTTTTTACTTTCTGAGGCTTATATCCTAGAGAATGACTATGATATTGTCATATGGACAGTTTAATCAGGTAGAAATCCAATAAGAACAGAGGGAAATTTGACCTTTAGAAATACTATCTAATTGATTTAACAAGGTTTTTCTGTTCTGCATTGTACCAGCTTGTCTAGACCTTCAAACAATATATTTGTATGAGCCTCCAATCAGTCCCAAAGCTTTACAATTATTTTTTGCCAAAACAACAAAAACCAACAGTAGATGCAATCATGAACATCAGTCATTTGTTTGCTCTTAACCCTTTCCACAATAAATAAAAATGAATAAATCTGAATAAATATTTATCCAGTACTATGCACAGTAGTAGACAGAAAACTATTTATTTCACAACATTCCTGTTTCAGAGTTGAAAAGTAAGATGTGAGTTTTGAAAAACCGAGTGGACCTAGTGTCCGCAAGGTTATTGTAATGTGGGCCCAGGCGCGCTCATCAATTAGGCAGCTGAGGAGGAGGGGGGGGGGGGGGGGGAGACGAAAGGAATCTGGATGGTTTAGAGAGCGAGGGGATCGTGGCAGTCAGGGATTGGTAGGGAGCTATGGGGGGGAGGGAGGCAGTGCTGAGGGAATGCTTTAATTGGCTGTGGGATTTTCAAATTGAATTTATCAGCGGGGACAATGCGAAGGGGGGGGGGCAGTCCGGGGTTCGCGCGGTGGCGAGACAAGTCAGGCGCGACAGTTGTTAACTTTGGGGCGGTTGCGGTTGACTTGCCTTGCTGCTTTCCGGGTTGGTGGCGGCGCGGGTGCGAAAGACGTTGATAAGATGGCTGACGGGGAAGTGGAGGACTTGTCCTGGCTGGTCGATTCGGAGGAGGCGGCCTGGTTACCAATTGCTGGATCAGAGGAGGAGGCTGAGGGGAGAGGCAGCCCGGAGCGGGTGAGATCTGTTGGCGAGCTGGAGGGGGATGATTTTGAGAGAGATCGGAGGGTCGACGTGGGGGGCGGGGTTCTGGGAAACGAGGCTGGGCCGCGTGTTGCGAGGCCTTTGATGGTGCCGGAGGGACGGTCTGAGGCATGTAGGAGTAGGGCGGTGCGAATTTGGAGGGGGCGGGGCAGGGTGCGGGGGGATCTAAATCGCAGGGCTGGGTCGATGGAGCTGGCGGGTGGCCTGCCTGCGGCGCCGAGGGGGGGAGCACGGCGGTCTGGGAGTGGATCGGGTATGAGAGCGGGGATTAGAGCGGTAGGGGCTCCTGGGTGCAGTGCGGGAGTTTTAGCTAGTACAGCCAGTGAGCCTGGAGCAGTCGCATTTGGGGGACGCGGTGGCAGAGAGAAGCGAGCAGGGGGTCGGAATGGCGTGGGCTCCGGGAGGATTCGTGGGCAGGGGATAGGGTCTAGGAAAAGACCGGATTTGGATATTGGCGCAAGGGGGGGGCGGTTGGCCCGCGTGTCTATGTCAAGCAGGGGGGGTAGAGGTGGAGCAGCTGGGGTTAGGGGTTACCGTGGTGAGCGCGGGGGGGTTCGGAGAGTGGGGAGAGTTGGGAGACTGGGAGCGGCTGGGGTTATGCCTAGAGTTCCCGGGCACAATTTTTCCCCTTCTGGGTTGGCAAATGATGTTTGGTGGCAATGTGGTATCAGGGGGGACAGAGGCAGAGCGGAAGAGGACATGTTAGCTGGCGGTGACTGGGGGTTGGAAGGGATTGCAGGGGAGAGAGATGAGGATCTTGTGCCTGTTGTGGGGCCTGTTCCCTCCCTGGCTGTGGTGTCTTCTCAGGCACTGCGTGAGGAGGAAGAGGCGGCGGTTCCTGGGCCATCGCGACAGGAAGAGTGGCGAAATGTGGCGCCTATAGCGGACCAGACGGGGATTCGGGAGCGAGCAGTGGACGATAGAACGGCGGTGTTGGCTTCAGACCCGCCAGGTGAGTTCGTGATTTTTCCGCGACCAAAACAGGGGGTAGCTTCGCAGAAGATAAGAGGGGAGCAGGGGGGGGGCTGGATTCGGCGGGGAGGGATTGATAGTGGTGTTAATCTGCAGACGAGTGAAGACAAGGAGGGAGGGGCGGAAGTTCGAGGGGAGGCAAGTAAGAAGGGTAAGTCTAAAAAACGAAAGAGACGGGATAGATCAAGTTCCTCGGATTCTTCATCGTCCTCATCCTCGTCGGCGTCCTCGTCTTCTAGTTCGACGGCAGGGGGTGTAGTGTACCCAGGTGGTGTTTCTGGGGGAGTAGCAGCGCATGGTGCCCCAGCGCTGGTGGCTTTAACCGAATTATGGGAGGAGGTCCCAAAATCCTTGCGGAAGCGAATTAGGCATAGGCGTTTCATTGATATCTTCCAATTGTTGGAGGGCAGGCGGGGGAAGCGCAAGGGGAAGAAGAAGCGCGGAAAGAATGAACGTTTTCCAGGAGCGCAGCAGAAGGTAGCGCGCAACATCCATAATTGGATGAGGGCGTTTCTTCGTTTGGCGAGCGTCGTGGGATGCAAGGACCCGGCGCAGTATGGTCCATTGTTGGCTTATGCAGATGCCATCTTGGCAGCCAGTAAAACCTACGACGGATGGTCGTGGTTAAATTATGATGAACATTTCCGTGATAGGATGGAGGAAAATAAATTCATGTCTTGGGGCACCCAAGACGTGGGTTTATGGTTGACACAAATGGCATCCAAGGCGCCATTGAGTGGTACAGGACAGGGAGCTGGTTTGAGTAGCGGATTGGGGCGGCCCTTTCGGAAGGAGGTCCCCGGCGGAGGATCTGGAAAAAGTGTGTCAGGAAGGAGTGACGTGTGTTGGAGATTTAATCGCTCCAATTGCAATTTCCCCGACTGTAAATTCCGACACGCTTGTTCCAATTGTGGAGCGGTGCATCCGGTGTCCAGGTGTCTTAAACGACAAGGGGAAGGTTCTACCTCTGCCCCTGGTTCCAAAGGGCAGGGAAAACCTGGGGTATGATCGGGCCTTTACGCCGGTCAGGGTCTCGGCTATGCGACCTTGGTTACAATTATATCCCAGGAGGCCCGTGGCTGAGCTACTGTGGATGGGTTTTTCTGTTGGTTTCAGTATTCCTTTTGAAGGGGTGGGCAAGATTGGGGGGGGAGGTAACTGTCCGTCGGTGCGGCGTTTGATGGGGGTGGTACGGGCTAAATTGCAGGAGGAGATTGATTTGGGTAGGATTGCTGGTCCTTTCAAGGAGTGCCCCCTGTCAGATTTGGTACTGTCCCCGTTGGCGGTGATCCCCAAGAAAGAAATGGGAAAATTTTGTTTAATCCATAATTTGTCCTTTCCGGAGGGGCGTTCGGTGAATGACGGAATTCCAAGAGCGCTGTGTACAGTTCGGTACGCGTCATTTGATTCGGCGGTTCGTTTGGTGCGCAGCTGTGGTCCAGGAGCGCTGATGGCTAAGGCTGACATTGAGGCGGCCTTTCGGTTGCTGCCGGTGCATCCGGACAGTTTTCATTTATTGGGGTTCCGTTTTGAGGGCGCCTTTTATTTCGATAAGTGCATGCCTATGGGTTGCTCTATAGCATGTGCTTATTTCGAAGCTTTTAGTTCTTTTGTGCATTGGGTAGTTCGACAGCGAGCGAAGTCGGCTAAATTGGTGCATTATTTAGACGATTTCCTATTTGTGGGAACAGCGGGCTCCGGTGAGTGTGAGCAATTGGTGGCTAGTTTTCAGGAAGTATCCAAGTTTTTTGGCATACCTCTTTCGGCTAGTAAGTCGGAAGGTCCTTGTACAAGAATGACTTTCTTGGGCATCGAATTGGATTCCGAGGCCATGGTGTCTCGTCTGCCGGCAGATAAGGTAGAACGATTAAGAGAATTGATACGGGATGCGATGGGGCGAACTAAGTTAACCTTGCGTGAATTGCAATCCATAGTGGGAAGTCTGAATTTTGCGTGCAGGGTTATTCCTATGGGTAGAGTATTTTTGCGGAGACTGTCGTATGCTACGACCGGACTTAAGAGGTCTTTCCATCATGTCCGTGTTTCGAAAGCCATGCGGGAGGATTTGTGCATTTGGAAGGATTTTTTGCAGAACTTTAATGGGGTGGCGTTTTGGCAAACTGATCCGTTGTCAAATCACGAATTGGAATTGTTTACGGATGCAGCAGGATCGCTGGGTTTTGGAGCTTACTTCCAGGGGTCCTGGTGTGCAGACCGGTGGCCGAAGGAGTGGATAGCATCGGGGATCACAAAAAATATTACCTTCCTGGAATTGTTTCCCATTGTGGTGGCAATGCATATTTGGGGTTCTCAGTTACGAGGTAAGAGAGTCGTGTTTTGGTGTGACAATATGGGGGTGGTCGAGGTCATTAATAAGAGGGCAGCGAGGTGTATTCGCGTTTCAGAGTTATTGCGGGAATTGATTTTACGCTGCATGTCTTTAAATGTGACTCTATGGGCCAGACATGTACCGGGTGTGTCTAACGGTGTGGCCGACTCTCTTTCTCGTTTCAAGTGGGAAGTTTTTTGAGAACTGGCTCCGGAGGCGAAAGTTTGTGGAGAACCGGTCCCATCTTCCCTTTGGAGATTTGGTACCCTGAATCTTGGAGCATGCTGCGAGCTTCATTAGCTCCGTCCACTTGGACAGGTTATCTGGGTGGGGCGCGAAAGGTGGCGGCTTTCTTGTGGTCCAAAGGTTGGAGAGGAGGGCCAATTTCGGATGGAGCGTTGGTCCGGTTCATTGAGTGCGCCAGAGGTGCCGGGTGCTCGAGGGCGGCGGTAGGTAGACAGTTAGCGGGGTTCTCTTTTCTGATGAGGGCGCATGGGTGGGGCTTTCCGTCTGGATGATTTATTGTGCGGCGGTTATTGGCGGGTTGGTCCAGAGGGGTTGTGCAGAGTCGGCATCAGCGTTTGCCGATCACGCATGACATACTGTTGCAGCTGTGGGGGGCGTTGGAGTCGGTGTGTGCATCACGGTTTGAAACGGCATTGTTTCGTCTGGCTTTTGTGTGGGCATTTTTTGGTGCATTGCGCATTAGCGAGCTGGTGGCAAGAGCTGCAGGTCGTAGGGATTATCCAGGTTTGATGGCTGCGAATGTAGTCGTGACTAATAGGTCGGTGGTTTTGGGCATTCCTCGGTCTAAAACGGATCAAGGGGGACGGGGTTTGTCGGTTGTATTGGTTGGAGTGCCGGGTTTGTTAACGTGTCCTGTCGCTAATGCAGTGCATTATTGCCGGTTGCGTCAGGGTGGAGATGCCCAGTTCTTGATTCATGCGTCAGGGAGCCCGTTAACCAGGTATCAATTTGAGATGGTGTTGCGGCGGGCATTGGTGGTCATTGGTTTGAATGAGCAACAGTTTGGTACGCATTCGTTCCGGATTGGGGCAGCTACGTCAGCAGCTAGCGCAGGTCTACCGGGTGGAGTCATTCAGAGGATTGGTCGATGGCGGTCGGGTGCGTACATTGGTTACATTCGCCCGGGGGCGGGGCGTGAATGAATAGTGTCTAACATCTGTTTCTTTTCAGGTGCGGGGTCTAAGGACATGGAGGTGTGGATCATCGGACACTCCTTTATTCATTGGGCACACAGACATGCCTGTGGTCGGCCTTATGGTTCCCACTTGGACTTGCATAACAGAGGGGTTGGGGTTCGTTGGTTAGGGCGTCGTGGCATGCTATGGGATGAGTTACTCCCGTATGTACAAAGAACATGCAAGCGGCTCTGTGCACCTCGGGTGCTGGTGATTTATCTAGGGGGCAATGATTGGGGTCGGATGGTTGGTAGGCATTTTATCAACATAGTGCGGAAAGATTTAATGGCGGTGTCGATACTTATGCCTACCACCATTCTGTGTTGGTCGGATATAATTGTCCGGCTGGCACTGGTGGATAATGTTATGTGGCGCAGAAGCAGGTCCAAGGCAAACCAGCAGATTGGCTCTTGGCTGGAGCGTTTGGGGGGTCGACTTATACGGCATGAATGGTCTTGGGGCAAATTGGGGGGTCTATTTCGGAACGATGGGATTCATTTGTCCTTTTTGGGGACGGACCTGTTTCTGAACGACATTCAGGAGGTGCTGGAGGCATTGTTTCCCAAATAAAGCAGTCCGCATCTTTGGGGGTCACAGGACATTGGATGTCCGTGCCTGTGGCGCGTGGCCCGAGCCATAAAGGTTTATAGTATGGTTATGTCAGAACGGATTTCAGATATGAAAATGATGGTTGACAACTGAAGCTGTTGTCAGGGAGTGGCCCCTTGCTGGAGAGAGGCGGGGGCCGCTTGGCCAGACTCCCTGCAGGATGGTGTAGGGGGTCCACACAGGCTGGCTCCTTGCAGATTGGCGGATGGGGTCGGTGCCTGGTGTGTAGGGCCTGACATCGAGCCGAGCGGCTGGTAATGGCTATCCTGCCGGAAAGAGGCGGATAGGTTGGTGGGAGTGGAAAGGCTGAAATCCGGATCTGTACAAACTTGTTTATTTAATTTGTATTTGTTGTATACATGGGGCTCGGGTCATTTGTGATTAAAGCTGCGGCCTTGTTTTACCCAGCACCTTGTCTTGTGGTTTATTTGAAATGGATGGGAGGTGATGAGCGAATGAGTCCTGGATGCCCATATTATGAAAAACCGAGTGGACCTAGTGTCCGCAAGGTTATTGTAATGTGGGCCCAGGCGCGCTCATCAATTAGGCAGCTGAGGAGGAGGGGGGGGGGGGGGGGGGGAGACGAAAGGAATCTGGATGGTTTAGAGAGCGAGGGGATCGTGGCAGTCAGGGATTGGTAGGGAGCTATGGGGGGGAGGGAGGCAGTGCTGAGGGAATGCTTTAATTGGCTGTGGGATTTTCAAATTGAATTTATCAGCGGGGAAAATGCGAAGGGGGGGGCAGTCCGGGGTTCGCGCGGCGGCGAGACAAGTCAGGCGCGACAGTTGTTACCCTCCCACCCACCCTATTTGTCTTGACTTTACGTTGTAATTTGTGCGGATGGGAATTTGTCGCAGTTTTGGGGGCGTGTGGCCCGAGCCATAAAGGTTTATAGTATGGTTATGTCAGAATGGATTTCAGATATGAAAATGATGGTTGACAACTGAAGCTGTTGTCAGGGAGTGGCCCCTTGCTGGAGAGAGGCGGGGGCCGCTTGGCCAGACTCCCTGCAGGATGGTGTAGGGGGTCCACACAGGCTGGCTCCTTGCAGATTGGCGGATGGGGTCGGTGCCTGGTGTGTAGGGCCTGACATCGAGCCGAGCGGCTGGTAATGGCTATCCTGCCGGAAAGAGGCGGATAGGTTGGTGGGAGTGGAAAGGCTGAAATCCGGATCTGTACAAACTTGTTTATTTAATTTGTATTTGTTGTATACATGGGGCTCGGGTCATTTGTGATTAAAGCTGCGGCCTTGTTTTACCCAGCACCTTGTCTTGTGGTTTATTTGAAATGGATGGGAGGTGATGAGCGAATGAGTCCTGGATGCCCATATTACATTTTCATTTATTTTCCCTCCTTTTCTTTAAATAATTAAATGTATAAAAACATACTTTATAGTCCTTAAAAACTATAAATAATATGTTATCATAGTCATGTGTAATGTTGTATAAATATTTTCCAAATATAATTGATAATGGTAGAATAGAATAGAGCAAGATGCCTTTCTATGAATTTTCATAAACTGAAAATGATTGTGTTTGTGGTTTGCACTCCATACATCACATTTTTTCAGAAACATACCACATAGTCAGAAATAATTTGACATGAATGTCACCATTATAAAAGTAAAAAGGGTCTTTGAGAGAAAGGCTAGCATTTTCAATTGCAAATTGCTTATTTATGTTTCTTAATCCCTGGAAAGGGAAGAATATGATAAATAATATTTTTTTCTCCACCCTATACTTTTACTAGACTATTCTTTTTCTTTTAATTAGGAATTCATAATATTTTTTATCTTTAGTTTTTATGGGGATTGAAGATAGACACTGGAGGGACTAGATAATTTAGGCCTGGATTCATCATTCTTCGCAGAATGATGAATTCTGCGAAAACGGGGGGCGGGCTTGCGAAAGCCTGCAGTCTTCGCACCATGGTGGTGCGATTTTGGCAGTCGCAGTGCGCCGTCTGTCAATTTTGCACTGAATAGCGCCACCGTGAAAGGTGATGCTATTCAGCACGCTACTGTCGATGATAATGTCCCCTCCCCTCCCCCTCCCCTCCCCTTAATTTGCATTACATTGCATGCATTAGGTCCCTAAAGCACGTGATAAAGCTTTAGAAAATATCCCCCTTAATGAGGGACTGGTACATACGAGTTCACGGAAAGCAAAGCAGTTAAAAGTCTAAAAACTACTTCTATAGTCTGTATGAATCTACTTCTATAGTCTGTATGAATAATTTTAGGTGAACAGTTATATGTGTCCTTTGTTGCTGTAAATATAGTTTATACCACTAATGCCTGGATTTCTCAAAATATGGATTTCTCAAAATATAGCATTTATTGCAATTTGTGCGAAGAGTTAAGTTAGTGCAAATTGTGATACCCTTTTCAGATTCTGTGATAAGGGCCAACATGTTGTATTTCCTGAATTCAACCACTGGGGGACCATTGATAATGGTCCCAGACACAGAGAGAGAGAGAGAGAGAACCTGGCTGTAATGCCATGGCCCATAGGTAGGTATTTGTATCCCTATGGTAGACCCACCTAGTAACTCGAGGTGGAGATTAGGTAAGAGTGTAGGGGGTTAGGAGCCATGTTGACATTCTACTTGACACCTACGAACAGAACAGTGTCTCTTATGAAGATTTGATGGCCTTCGGAGTGAGGAAACTCACTCCAAGATGAGATTTGGGCAATGTTCTCTCAACCTAGCTTGATGTTACCTGTAACATCAAGATGGTGCCGGCCATCCAGTGCTCCTACCATGTGACAGGGTCCGGCCAATCGCACGGATACCCTGTCACATGGTAAGGGCAAAGGGCCATTGGCACCATTTTGATTAGTGGCAGCCGACGGCCCGGGAGCAGGAGATCACTCCAGGGACCCCCACTGGACCACCAGGTACCTGTAAAACATTTTTTGGGGGGTTGGGAGGATTGGGGAAGCTAAGGGATTAGTTTTAAAGGGTCAGGGTGGGTTTTTTTGTTTATCAGCTCGGGCGCAGCCGATAAACAAAACTGCGATTGGGCCCAATGAAAAAAAAAAACACATGTGAGTGGGAACCGGAATCCGAACCGATTCCGGTTCCGATTCACATCTCTAGTGTGTACCCCCTTGCATGCGCCATCCCCAGATTTTATAAGATGTGCGCGGCTGCATGCGCATGTCATAAAATCGGGCATACATTTGTGTGCGCCGGGTAGCGCACACAAATGTAGGCCGAGCGCTTAGGTTTTAAAAGCTGCCCCTAAATGTTTGGAATCTCCGTTAGTAAAGCACTGGCTATCTCAAAATCATACAGTTGATGAAGTGCATTCTTTTGTAATTTGACATATTAATTTACCCTGGGGTGGCAATATTTCTTTGATGCTCTGACACAATGAACAAGAATTTATTTATAACTGGCATATGATTCAACCATATGGTTTAAACATAGTTATTGAGTGGGATGCTTTTTTCTAATTACAATCTATCAGGTTTGCATTTTGATAAGACCAATGTAAAACATTTTTCTTTTTTACTTTTTTGTGGCGACTACATTTTTTATTTTTGTTTGTAATTCTCCTTCTCTATTATCAATACATGTTGTTTTGAAATGATATAAGATCTTGTTCCTAATGACTGCACAATTGCCAATGAATAACTCAGATGTTTTAATGGTATTTAAACTGTTTTAACGGTATTTAAAATGTTTCATTGAGCGAATAATGCTGCAGTCCTTATGTAAGTACTATAATCTTATTTTAACATTTGTTGGAAAAATAATATATATTGTATATTTGATATTATATCTTTAATATTTATGTTTTTACATCAGCGTTTGAACAGTTACTATTCTGCCCCTGATGAATCTGGATGCGACGAAACATCAAGGCCTTTTTGTCGAGGATAGAAGATAAATCTGAAGGTTCTTTTTTACTTCAAAATGTATATCATGATAGCTAATACTATTCTTCAATCAATAAAAAGACTAATGTGCATGGAAGCACTATTTGTTGCTGCTCACATTTTGTTATTGACTTATGTGAAAGGATACCTTGTTTCTGACTCTATAATATTTTTATTTTACTTTTATTGAATTTTACATTTATACACAACAAATAGTGTGAGAGAAAAAACAGGTAGTGTAAAGAACATATCAATTATATAGAAATATCATCTTCCATTTAGAAATATACTTTATACCGCTTCATTATAAGAAATCTGAGGGGGTGAATATAATGATTCTAAGAGAGATACACATAGAAAAATATAAAAGGAAAAGAACTGAGAAATCCTACTTATTACTTAATGCATTTCTGCACTGATTATGTCACTTAGGGTGACTATCTAGAAAGAATCGCAGCTGCGATGGTTCAAAGAACACATATGTAGGATCTTGAAATTTAACAAAGCATTTACATGGGTTACACAAAGTATATTTTGAACAAATTGCCAGTGTTTCAGTTCTCATATTTAGGAATTTTTTCCTCCTTTCTTGAGTGACCCTGGTGATATCCGGGTACATCCATACTTTCTGACCAAAGAATAACTCCTCTTTATTACAAAAGAACATCCTAAATATATTATTTTTCTCAGCTATGAATGCAAACGTAAAAAGAAGTACACCTCTTCTGGTGATCTCGGTGACCTGAGATAACTCCAGTAAATCTGTAATATTTAGTTGTTGATAGTCCTCTATATTTCCTTGATTTTCTCCCCTAGTCTTCTGCGGAAGATAATAGATTTCAGTAATTAAAGGGATGGCTTCAGATGGTATTTTTAAAGTCTCCTTTAAGTATTTCTTGAACATGTCCATAGCAGAAATTTGCCAAACAATAGGAAAATTTAAAACTCTTACGTTGAAACTCCGTAATGAATTTTCAATATTTTCAATTTTTTTACTTTGAATTTTTTTAAATTGTATTGAATTCTGCTGGAATTTTTCAATCTCTGAAATATTTACTTCAACAACTTGCATCTTTTTTTCCTAAGTTATGATCCGCTTTTCATTATTCAGGGAACATTTATTCATTTCCACCAAAGACCTAGAAGTATTAAGAATTGCTGCCTCAATAGCAGCTAACACTTCCCAAATCGATACAGTTGTTATCACAGCTGGTTTAACAAGAAAAGTTTTTAAAACTGGTTGTGGCTCACCATGCTTCATGGCAACAGTGTCTGAGTCCCGTGAAATTTCCAGCACTGAGTATGTGGCTCCAATATCTTCAGCAATAGAGGGAACATACATTCCAATCTGGGGTCCTAGATTCACCCGTTCTGGGAGATTCCTTTGTTCCCCGTCCATTATTAAACTGAAACCTCTCTCCTCTTGAGCTCCCGGTTCCTTCGGGTTGACCACATGGGCCAGCCCTACGGCCTCGCTCATTGTTTTCAGTCGCTGGGGTGGGAACGGAGTCTCCGGCATGGCTGGGCTCAGCAAGATCTCGTCGACCATTAGGGGGAATGCTCGCTCAACATCTCCTCCCTCCATGGCCCTCGCTCCCAGCAATTTCAGAGTTGATGCAAAGAAAGTCTGTATAGTTGGTTGACTGGAGTCCAAAGCATCAGAAACTGCCAGGCTTTCACGAAGCCTGGCTTTGTGCTTCATATGAGGCATTCAGTGAAAGTATAGGACTCCAAAGGACAGGTAATAAGCATACAACGCTAAGACGACTTTCTCCAACCTCTCAGTCCGCTGTCATCTTATTTCCACCCCGCTGACTCTATAATCTTATGAGATTTTTATGAACATTAACTTTGTTAGTGGCTTTGCACTAAGGGATTTTTATATGTATATTTTAGTATGTTAATATTGATTTTATCAATTTTGTGAAATTTGTTATAATAACATTTTTTGTCCATGAGTGTGCACATGGACGCGCATGCACTAGTTTTGTAAATCTACCCCTCTGTGTGTATTATTATAAAATAGATAACATTTTTTGATACAGAACCAGTACATGCATAGATTTATATTAGATTTACAAATAGTGTGCCTTTTATAAGTGGTATATGTATTTTTATCTGATAATCGGTATGTAAAGTTGGGGAAACATTGTGGAAATTGTTATAAAAAATAACATTACAAAACACTTAGATAGTCATGGTTTAATGGGAGAAAGCCAACATGGATTTACCCAAAGGATGTTACGGTCGTGGACCCTTGGGCTGGTTGGAACAGAAGGTGGAGTGCTGTGGTGGTGCACAGCAAAGTCCCAACCAGGAAGCGTTTCGGAAGCTTGAAGCTGGCTGACGCTCTGGTCGAAGAAGTCCTTTGCGACCAAGGACAAAACCTACTGGACGAATGGACGCTGTTGGACCGAAGAAGAAGAAGACTCTTCGCCCTGGAGACCGGTACTCCTCCGGGAGGAGCCCTTAGGAGCCCAGCCGCTGGGACTTAGGAGATTCACCCTGGAAGCAGAAGTCCCCCCAGGAGGAGCCTGTAGGGACACGGCCGCTGGGACTTAGGCGATTTCCTGAGGATGTAGGTGATCCAGATGCAGGCGCCTCCTGCAGGTCGTGGGTCCGGACGGCTGGCGCCTCCAGCAGGTCGTAGCAAATCCAAAAGTCAGTCCAGGAGTCGGAGTCCAAGAGAGGTCCGTAGCCAGTCCAGGGGTCGGTATCCGGAGAGCGGTCCGCAGCCAGTCCAAGGTCGGAGCCAGAGAGCGATCCGAAGCCAGTCCAGGGGTCAGAGCCAGAAGAACGATCCGAAGCCAGTCCAGGGGTCAGAGCCAGAAGAACGATCCGAAGCCAGTCCAGGGGTCAAACCAGAAGAATCCACAGCGGAGGGAAGGCAGAAGCAGGACGAAGACAACCAAGACCACAGCAGCACAAACCAACCTCGGGAACCTTATTGCAAGGCACTGGATAGAAGTAGATGCAGGGTACATATACCCTGAGGGCGTCTGGCATCATCCACAGGTGCAGTAATGATTTTCCCACGCTGGCCCCTTTAAGGGGAGCTCCTCCCCGTGCGTGCGCGTCAGGGGGCGGGGCCAGCCGCGTCGAGCCATCGGCGTCTCTCCCGAGGTGGGAGAGACGCGCTGGAGGACCTGGAGGCCTGAACTTTTCCCGAAACGGCCCGGGCCGCCCCAGAGGTAGGAGAAGGGACCGGGGCACAGCCCGGGACCGCAACAGTACCCCCCTTCCTACGCTCCCTCCCTGGAGGCCTGGGTTTACTGGGGTGATCCAGATGGAACTGGCGGAGGAGACTTTTGTCCAGGATATTGGAAGATGGTTCCCAAGAATTCTCTTCAGGCCCTTACCCCTCCCAGGAGAGGAGATACTCCCATCGGCGAAGATGAAATCGAACGTCCAAAACCTCCTGTACAGTATAAATGCCGTCCGACTCAGCTTCAGTGGTGGTAGGTACTGGAGGTTTGTCATGGAAGGAAGAGAGCACCAGCGGTTTAAGCAGGGAAACGTGGAATACGTTATGGATCCGCAAAGTGGAAGGCAGTCGTAGACGGTAGGATACCGTCCCTACCCTCTCCAAGACCGTAAAGGGCCCCACATACTTAGGAGCCATTCGCATAGACGGGATCCGCAGGCGAATGTTCTTGGTGCTTAACCAAACCTTACTGCCAGGCAAGAAGATCGGAGCTGGCCGCCGTCGGCGGTCAGCATATTTCTTTGCTTTAGCCGAAGGAAGTCGGAGCTTCTCCTGTGTGGACGTCCACAGGGAGTGGAGCTGCTGAGCAGTAAGGTGAACCGCTGGAGATGAGACTGAAAGAGGCAGAGGCAAAGGAGGTCTGGGGGTTTTCCCATAAACGAGCTGAAACGGAGACTGGTCGGTTGCTGAATGTTTATGACGATTGTAGGAGAATTCAGCCCACGGTAAAAGGGAAACCCAGTCATCCTGTAGATCCCCAACAAAAGCTCGAAGAAAGGCCTTCAGTGTTCGGTTAGTCCTTTCGACCTGGCCATTAGCCTATGGGTGGAAGGCTGTTGTAAAGTCCAAGCGCACTCCAAATTTCTTGCACAGGGATCTCCAGTACTTGGCGGTAAACTGCGGCCCACGGTCGGAGGAGATGCGCAAAGGCAAACCATGTAGATGAAATACATGCTGAATAAAGAGGTTGGCCAGTTCTGGCGCTGAGGGTAGCTTGGCAAGAGGGACGAAGTGGGCCATCTTGGAAAAACAGTCGACCGTGACCCAAATCACGGTCTTCCCTTCGGAAACAGGCAAATCTACAATAAAGTCGGTGGATAGGTGGGTCCAGGGCTCCGTAGGAGTAGGTAATGGCTGCAGAAGCCCCCAGGGATGTCCATGGAAAGGCTTATGTTGAGCACAGGTGGAACACGACTGGACATATTGTCGTACGTCCTCCTTAACTCAGGGCCACCAGTAGAATTCGGTCAGAAGGTCCAGAGTCCGAGTGATCCCTGGATGTCCAGCGGTCAGTGAATCGTGGGCCCAGGCTAAGACCTTCTTTCGAGACCGGGTAGGAACCACCGTCTTACCCGCAGGGACCACGTCAGTGGCGGCTAACAGGACCTTGGCTGGATCCAGGATGTATTGAGGCGGGTTGGGTGCATCTTCGGGTTCGGATGTCCGAGAGAGCGCGTCCGCTCATATGTTTTTTGTTGCTGGTCGATATCGAAGGATAAAATTGAAGCGACTAAAAAAGAGTGCCCATCGAGCCTGCCGCGGATTGAGGCGCTGAGCCCGACACAAGTACTCAAGATTCTTGTGATCGGTGTAAACGATACCTGAATGTAGTGCTCCCTCCAACCACTGACGCCACTCGTTGAAGGCTAGCTTGATTGCCAGTAGCTCTTTATCCCCAATCCCGTAGTTCCTCTCAGTGGGGGAAAGTTTTCGAGAGTAGAAAGAACAGGGTAGAAGCTTGCCGTGGATGGATAGCTGGCTTAAAACTGCCCCCACAGCTGAATCCGAAGCATCCACCTCAACGATGAATTGACGCTGGGGGTCAGGATGGTGCAAACAGGTGTCCTGGAGGAACGCTTCTTTCAAGTCATGAAAGGCCTGTATGGCTGTAGTTGGCCAATTTTTGGCATCGGCCCCCTTCTTGGTGAGCGCAGTTAGAGGAGCCACCTTCTGAGAGTAATGTGGAATAAATTGCCGGTAAAAGTTGGCGAACCCCAGGAATCTTTGGAGAGCTTTCACCCCTTGAGGTTGAGGCCAATTCTTGATTGCAGCAACCTTCTCGGGGTCCATCAAGAAACCGGTGGATGACACAATATACCCTAAAAAGGGTAGTGATTCTTGTTCAAACACACACTTCTCTAGCTTAGCGTACAACTTGTTCTCTCGAAGCTTAAGCAGTACTTGTCGGACGTGTTGGCGGTGTGTCTCGAGGTCCTTGGAGTAAATAAGGACGTCATCCAGGTAGACAATGACTGAGGAGTGTAACATGTCTCGAAGAACTTCATTCATAAGGTTTTGGAAGACCGCCGGGGTGTTGCACAGACCAAACGGCATAACCAGATATTCATAATGGCCGTCCCTCGTATTAAAGGCGGTCTTCCATTCGTCACCAGGGCGGATCCTTACCAGATTGTAGGCTCCCCGCAAGTCCAATTTAGTAAAAAACTTGGCCCCCTGTAACCTGTCCAGGAGTTCCGGAATCAGAGGCAGAGGGTAACGATCTTGCCGAGTGATGCTGTTCAGTCCGCGGTAATCAATGCAGGGGCGGAGAGAGCCATCCTTTTTGGCTACAAAGAGGAAACCTGCCCCTGCCGGGGATTTAGATGGCCAAATGAATCCTCGCTCCAGATTCTCCCGGATATAAGTAGACATGGCTTGAGTCTCTGGCAGGGATAAGGGGTAAACCCGGCCTCGCGGCGGGGTGGCACCAGGCAAGAGGTTAATTGCGCAGTCAAAAGGACGATGCTCTGGAAGAATTTCAGCTCTCTCTTTGGAAAAAACATCATGAAACTCCCGGTACTGAAGAGGTAACGCCAGAGGGGTAGTCATGAGAGCCACCGGGGCATAGGGTAAATCCGTCAAGCAGGTATCAAAGCAGGCGTGACCCCAGGATGCCAACTGGAGTGAATCCCACGCAATGACTGGAGAATGCTTCCGGAGCCAGGGCAACCCCAGGATGATAGGATGTATTGACCTCTCTAAGATGAGGAAGGAAATCTCCTCCTGGGGCAGGATGCCAGTACGTAAGACGAGGGATGAGGTACGTGTGGCAATGGTACCTGGAAGAATTCTCCCTTGAATAGAGGAAATCCGGAGTGGAGGTTCCTGGGGTTGTACCCCAATCTGGAGTTGCTGTACAAGCTCCTGGAGGATGAAATTCTCCCCGGCCCCTGAGTTGATTAAGGCTTGGGTCTCGAACTCTCCGTCCGGAAGTAGCAGAGTTACTGGAACAAAGCATGGGGAGTCGGCAGCAGCATGACCGAGGGTTAGCTCCCCCACCATCCCTAGGTCCGAGCGTTTCCCGGGCGCTGGCTGCAATGGGCAAGGAAGTGGCCCTTACCACCACAGTACAGGCAGAGACCTAGTGATCGTCGTCTTTTTCTTTCCTCCTGGGAGAGAGGACCTCGTCCCATCTGCATGGGTTCGACATCTTGGGTCTTTGAAGAGGCTGGAGGTGAGATCCCACGGTGCACGGACATGGTTCCAGAGGAGTCGGGTCTATGGGGTGTTCTCCTCTCCCGAAATTGACGCTGTAAGCGGCGGTCCACTCGACCTGCTAATTCAATTAGTCCATTCAGATCGTCGGGAAGATCTCGGCCTGCCAACTCATCCTGTAATCTCGAAGAGAGACTCTCCAGGAAGATACTATGTAAGCTGTCACTTCCCCAGTTTAATTCGGCAGCGAGGGTTTGGAAGTCCATAGCATGATCCGCTAAGGGCCGGTTGCCCTTCCGTAGTTGTAGCAGTTCAGAAGCAGCAGTGGGTTTACGGGCAGCCTCATCAAAAACCTGCCTGAATGCTGAAATAAAGTTCACTAGATTGTTCAAACGAGGGTCCTGGCGTTCTAAAAGGTTGGATGCCCAGGCCAAAGGTCTCCCATCCAGAAGGGAAATAATGAAACTGGTCTTGATTCGGTCAGTTGGGAACTGAAGCGGGAGAAGGTCGAACCGGATATAACATTGATTCAAGAAACCTCTGCAAAGCTTCGTATCTCCGGAGAATCGTGACGGCACTGGCATCTGGATAGGGGAAGGAGCAGCAGCCCCAGCTGTGGGTGCATTGGAACTAGCAGCAGAGGTTCCAGTCACGCGGTCGGCTAAGGCTTGTACCGTGGCCGTCAAAGTGTCTAAGCATGTTCGTTGTTGCTGCAGCCTCTGGGCTATGCCGGGAATAGCTTTCAGACCTGCAAGGTCCGCCGGGTCCATGGCCTTGCAAACTGTTACGTTCGTGGACCCTTGGGCTGGTTGGAACAGAAGGTGGAGTGCTGTGGCGGTGCACAGCGAAGTCCCAACCAGGAGGCGGTTCGGAAGCTTGAAGCTGGCTGACGCTCTGGTCGAAGAAGAAGTCCTTTGCGACCAAGGACAAAACCTACTGGATGGATGGACGCTGTTGGACCGAAGAAGAAGAAGACTCTTCGCCCTGGAGACCGGTACTCCTCCGGGAGGAGCCCTTAGGAGCCCAGCCGCTGGGACTTAGGAGATTCACCCTGGAAGCCAAAGTCCCCCCAGGAGGAGCCTGTAGGGACACGGCAGCTGGGACTTAGGCGATTTCCTGAGGATGTAGGTGATCCAGATGCAGGCGCCTCCTGCAGGTCGTGGGTCCGGACGGCTGGCGCCTCCAGCAGGTCGTAGGAAATCCAGAAGTCAGTCCAGGAGTCGGAGTCCAAGAGAGGTCCGTAGCCAGTCCAAGGGTCGGTATCCGGAGAGCGGTCCGCAGCCAGTCCAAGGTCGGAGCCAGAGAGCGATCCGAAGCCAGTCCAGGGGTCAGAGCCAGAAGAACGATCCGAAGCCAGTCCAGGGGTCAGAGCCAGAAGAACGATCCGAAGCCAGTTCAGGGTCAAACCAGAAGAATCCACAGCGGAGGGAAGGCAGAAGCAGGACGAAGACAACCAAGACCTCAGCAGCACAAACCAACCTCGGGAACCTTATTGCAAGGCACTGGATAGAAGTAGATGCAGGGTAGATATACCCTGAGGGCGTCTGACGTCATCCACAGGTGCAGTAATGATTTTCCCGCGCTGGCCCCTTTAAGGGGAGCTCCTCCCCGCGCGCGCGCGTCAGGGGGCGGGGCCAGCCACGTTGAGCCGTCGGCGTCTCTCCCGAGGAGGGAGAGATGCGCTGGAGGACCTGGAGGCCTGAAATCTTCCTGAAACGGCCCGGGCCACCCCCGAGGTAGGAGAAGGGACCGGGGCACTGCCCGGGACCGCAACAAGGAAGTCTTGCCTCACAATTGTCCTACATTTTTTAAAGGGATGAATAAACAAGTGGACAAAGGTGAACCAGTCTATGTGGTATATTTGGATTTTCAGAAGGCATTCAACAAAGTCCCGCATGAGAAGCTTCTAAGAAAACTAAAAAGTCATGGGATAGGAGGTGATGCCCTTTTGTGGATTGCAAGCTGGTTACAAGACAGGAAACAGAGAGTAGGGTTAAATGGTCTGTTTTCACAGTGGAAAAAGTTACAGTGCAGTGTCTCAGGGATCCATACTTGGACCAATGCTTTTTAATGTATTTATAAATGATCTGGAAAGGGGTATGATGAGTGAGGTGATCAAATTAATGGATGACAAAAAATTATGTAGAGAAGTTAAATCTCAAGCAGATTGTGAAAAATTGCAGGAGGAACTTGTGTGACTGGAAGATTGGATTTCCAAATGGCAGATGAAATTTAACATGGACAAGTGCAAAGTGATACATACAAGGGAAAAAAAAACCTTGCTGTAGTTACACAATGTTAGCTTCTATCTTAGGAGTTACCACCCAGGAAAGAAATGTAGGCATCACAGTGGATAATACATTAAAATCATCAGTTCAGTGTGCTGTGGTGATCAAAAAAAGCAAACAGAATATTTGGAATTATTAAGAAGGGAAGGGCAAATAAAACAATGAATATCATAATGCATCTGTATCTCTCCATGGTGAGACTGCACCATGAATACTGTGTGTAATTCTGGTTGTCATATCTCAAAAAAGATATAGTTGCCCTGGAGAAAGTGCAGAGAAGGGAGACCAAAATGATAAGTGGCATGGAATGGCTGCCCAATGAGGTAAGACTAAGGAAGTTAGGTCTGTTCAGTTGGAGAAGAGGTGACTCCAAATAAAATAGAGGTCTACAAAATCATGAAAGGACTTGAAAAAGTTAATGTAAATTGTTTATTTACTCTTTCAGATATTAGAAGGACAAGGGAGCAATCCATGAAGTTAGCAAGTAGCTCCTTTAAAACAAATTGAAGACATTCTTTTTTACTCAGTACGTAGTTAAGCTCTGGAATTCATTGCCAGAAGATGTGGTTTCAGCAATTGGTGTAACTGGGTTTAAAAAGGTTTGGATAAGTTGCTAGAGGAAAAATCCATAAACTGCTATTAATTAATAAGCAATAGTAGCTTGATATTTATTTAATGTTTGGGTACTTGCCAGGTTGGCCACTGTTGGAAACAGGATACTGGGCTTAATGGACCCTTGGCCTGACCCAGTATGCCAATTCTAATGTTCTTATGCTCTTATTACATTCAGGGGAGCTAGGACAGAATGTGGAGCCAATTAACTGAAGCAAAAACTGAGGCAGTTGAAAGGGTAGATGTGTAGAGAAGAGAGGATAGAGGAAAAAGCTGCATGCCTAGCTCCATTCAGGCCAGTGTGTGGGTGTGACAGAGTGTGCAGTTGTCTGTTCTGGGATGGCATGATACTTTGCATGCATAAGAAGAAGACATACACAAAAGTTAAAATTTATAACAGATTTTATATAAATGTAAAAATATTTCAATTTATTTTTAACAATTAAAAACACAAAATAGGGGAAGGGATGGAACAGATAGGGAGTAATATATTTACATAAATTAAATGTTCCAAGAACCTATGAAGGACAGGTCCTGATAGGCTTAGGAAGCTGTGCACTGTGGTAGATGCCTCTTGTTTGCCAGCTCAAGACAAGTAGCTATGAAGGCCTCTTGAGAAAGGGCAAGATCCTCTACCAGTTCCACCAAACATCCTCCTGAATCCTCTGAATTGCAAACTCCATGGCCACTAAAACCTGGGCCTCTGGGCTTGGAGCTGCTGCTTTAACCATTAGGCTACTCCTCCACTCTGTGCAAGTGCTTGTGGTAGGTGGCATGTTTCTCATCACATGACTGTCATCTCCCTCATTAGAAGGAGGATTATCTGTGGAAATTGAGAAATAGAATCAACTGAATGAGGCAGAAAAGCTGAAAAATTCAATTGCTGCTGCAGCATGTCAGTGATCAAGTCTAGAAAAAATACTTCATCTGAGTCCTAGCAGATACATATAAACGTATGAATAGTGGATATTTAGCTCAATTTAGGTATGAAATGAGAAAGGGGAAGTTATCAATAAGCACATTTTAAGATATGTTTCTTATATGATGCAAATGAGCATACATTTCCCCTTGCTATACCCTTCTGTGCTAGGTTGCTGTGTACAGTGTAGCATATTTCTAGCAGTGTTCTAAGTAGTAATAGTAGCAGCTGTAGTAGTAAGTGTAGTACAGTTCTGAACTGTCAAAGCATCCTATCCTAGGATAGAAGGATCAAAGCTAACATTTTCAGAGTATATAAAAGCAAGTATGTGTTTTGTATAAGTAGCCTATTTAAATGAATATGTGATTTTGTTTTCGTGCCTTTAATTTAAGCTGATATGGCTGTGGGAGCATATTTAGTTGGATAATAAAGGTTGTGACTATTGTGATGAAGCTGATAATAAATTACCTGAATCAGAGCAGAATCCAATCTAAAACAAATGTAAAGAATGTTTGAATGACTTCTGAGATACAAAGGACATTTGAACCATGGTTTTAAATATAAGACACTATTATTTTATCAATCTCCATATATATTTTTTTTCTGCAAGAAACCTTTAATTACTAACATTGGCTGAATTGAGTCTATAGTAATGAGATCATTTTACATTCTGTTGAAATTAGTTTCTTCCTGTTCTAATTTACTAGTTTCTATTCAGGAAGCAAGCAAAGAAAAAAATGGTAAAGGTTAGAATCAGGGCAACTCTCATTATTTATGACAATCATTTATGTGTTTCCTATACTAATGCTTATTTAACCTGCTCAATAGGAAGAAGCAACTGTTAAAAGGATGAGCTGAAAACAGATTTAAACACTCCACCCCATAAAACTCAAACAAATAAAAATCCAGAATTCACACTGCAAAAACATTCAAATGGAAAGCTCTCTAGATGTTTTGAAACAGAGATACACTTTGAGCACAACTTTAATTTAATTTGTTCTGCTTCTAAAGAGATTGGAGACATATTTTGGGGAAATAGACTGGTGATGCTAGTGATGTATGATTTTAAAATTGCAAATTCAAATATGACTTGCTGGAATTTCAGTTAAATTGGCAATACAAATATACATACAAAGCAATGCCTTCATAATGCACTTTTAATGGGTGGGCCTGCAGCGAATGCCAGGCCCACGGCTTACCTGGGGCTGTGGGCCCGGAGGCACGGAGGGGGGCAGAGGTCAGCTCCCTTAGGAGAATCGGGCCTCGGAGCACTCTGGCGCTCCGAGGATGGGGTGGGTCCGGCATCATCGGGGCGCCCCGGCGCATCCCGATGACGTCAGACGCATTGGGGCACTCGAGGGGTGGTCCCAGTGGGCCGGGTCATCGGGGGGGGCGATGCGACCAGTCCCGATGACGTCGGCCCGGGCCATTTAAACTGCTGTTCACGCCACAGCCAGCCCCTTTTTCCTCTGCACTACACACGGGAGCAGACCGGCTACAGCGCGAATAGCTCCGACCATATGGCCCGGTCGGCAGCCGCGGGTCGTGGCCTGGGCCCAGGTCCAGGATCAATCAATCAATCAATTAAAAAAAATGTTAAAAGCCAGCTTTAAAGTTAAAAAAAAATAAAAGGGGGGAAGTAGATACAATTTAAAAAAAAAAAAGAGAAGAGTGGAACAGAGGCAGCTGGCACGGAGGAGCCGGACAGAGATCCAGCAGCCACGGAGAGAGAACAGCAGCTGGCAAGGAAGAGCCTTCACAACCAGCCATGCGGAGAGAACAGCCTGTTTAAACACAGATGGCCGCGGATGGAAGGACCCCCCCCCCATTCAAAGACTTTAAACGACGCAGTGAGTACACAATCATTATGGGAAGGGGACAGAGGACTAGACAAGTAGAGCAGAGGGGCTCCTATATGCAGGGCTCAATGAGCCGAAGGGGAACCCAGGGCGCCTGAAGCCGAACATAAGAACATGCCATACTGGGACAGACCAAGGGTCCATCAAGCCCAAAATCCTGTTTCCAACAGTGGCCAATCCAGGCCATAAGAACCTGGCAAGTACCCCACAAACTAAGGGCCTCATTTTCCAATATCGCATGCGATACCAAAAAGGGGTGTTACCCTATGCTAATAAGCATGTGTATCACAAATTGTGATAACAGCTATGCAACACGCTCTTAGTGCAAGTTGCACTATTAACCCAATTTGTGCTACATTGCCAGTATATATCATGGCTTCCAGGGATGGAGATGGAGAAAGAGAGAGAGAGACTTGCTATAGTGCCTCCTCCCTAGACAGGTATTTGTATCCCTATGGGAGGCCCACCTAGTAACTCGAGGTGGGGATTAGGTATGAGTGTAGGTTGGGGGCCACTTTGACATTCAACATGAGACGTACGAACAGAACAGTGGTCTCTTGTGAAGATTTGATGGCCTTCGGAGTGAGGAAACTCACCCCAAGATGAGATTTGGACAATGTTCTCTCCACCTAGCTTGTTGTTGCCCAGGTAGAGTGTCCATCAAGCTAGGTGGAGAGAACATTGTCCAAATCTCATCTTGGAGTGAGTTTCCTCACTCCGAAGGCCAGCAAATCTTCACAAGAGACCACTGTTCTGTTCGTACGTCTCATGTTGAATGTCAAAGTGGCCACCAACCCCCTACACTCATACCTAATCCCCACCTCGAGTTACTAGGTGGGCCTCCCATAGGGATACAAATACCTGTCTAGGGAGGTAGTATTATAGCAAGTCTCTCTCTCTCTCTCTCTCTCTCTCTCTCTCTCTCTCTCTCTCTCTCTCTCTCTCTCTCTCTCTCTCTCTCTCTCTCTCTCTCTCTCTCTCTCTCTCTCTCACAGCCTGCAAACGTTAGGAGCCACACTAACTTTGTGGCACACCATAACTCTGTCCTACTTTACATATGCTCTGCCCCCTGAATACAAAATTACACATTTGCATTCAGAAATTGTGTTAATGGCTGTTAGCATGATTTGCGGAATTATCACCCGTGGTAACTCCTTGGAAAATGACCCCCTAAGTCTATTCCATGTTACAGTTGCTAGTAATAGCGGTGGTTATTATCTAAGTCAACTTAATTAATAGCAGGTAATGGACTTATCCAATCCTTTTTTAAACACAGCTATACTAACTGCACTAACCACATCCTCTGGCAACAAATGCCAGAGTTTAATTCTGCATTGAGTGAAAAAGAACTTTCTCTGATTAGTTTTAAATCTGCCACATGCTAACTTTATGGAGTGCCCCCTAGTCTTTCTATTATCCGAAAGAGTAAAAAACTGATTCACATCTACCCATTCTAGAGCACTCATGATTTTAAACACCTCTATCATATCCCCCCCTCAGCCGTCTCTTCTCCAAGCTGAAAAGTCCTAACCTCTTTAGTCTTTCTTCATAGGGGAACGGTTCCATTCCCCTTATCATTTTGCTCGCTCTTCTCTGTACCTTCTCCATCACAATTATATATTTTTTGAGATGCAGCGACCAGAATTGTACACAGTATTCAAGGTGGGGTCTCACATTGCAGCAATACAGAGGCATTATGACATTTACCATTTTATTCACCATTCCCTTTCTAATAATTCCCAACATTCTGTTTGCTTTTTTGACTGCCGCAGCACACTGAACCGACGATTTCAATGTGTTATCCACTATGACGCCTAGATCTCTTTCTTGGGTAGTAGCACCTAATATGGAACCTAACATTTAGTAACTATAGCAAGGGTTATTTTTCCCTATATGCATCACAGGGTTATTTTTCCCTATATGCATCACCTTGCACTTATCCACATTAAATTTCATCTGCCATTTTGATGCCCAATTTTCCAGCCTCACAAGGTCTTCCTGCAATTTATCACAATCTGCTCTTGATTTAACTACTCTGAACAGTTTTATATCATCCGCAAATTTGATTACCTCACTTGTCGTATTTCTTTCCAGATCATTTATAAATATATTGAAAAGTAAGGGTCCCAATACAGATCCCTGAAGCACTCCACTGCCCACTCCCTTCCACTGAGAAAATTGTCCAGTTAATCCTACTCTCTGTTTCCTGTCTTTTAGCCAGTTTGTAATCCACGAAAGGACATCACCACCTATCCCATGACTTTTTACTTTTCCTAGAAGCCTCTCATGAGGAACTTTATCAAATGCCTTCTGAAAATCCAAGTACACTACATCTACCGGTTCACCTTTATCCACATGTTTATTAACTCCTTCAAAAAAGTGAAGCAGATTTGTAAGGCAAGACTTGCCTTGGGTAAAGCTATGCTGACTTTGTGCCATTAAACCATGTCTTTCTATATGTTCTGTGATTTTGATGTTTAGAACACTTTCCACTATTTTTCCTGGCACTGAAGTCAGGCTAACCAGTCTGTAGTTTCCAGGATTGCCCCGGAGCCCTTTTAAATATGGGGGTTACATTAGCTATCCTCCAGTCTTCAGGTACAATGGATGATTTTAAGGATAGGTTACAAATTTTTACTAATAGGTCTGAAATTTCATTTTTTAGTTCCTTCAGAACTCTGGGGTATATACCATCTGGTCCAGGTGATTTACTAAAGTTTGACAATCAGGTCTACCACATCTTCTAGGTTCACCGTGATTTGGTTCAGTCCATCTGAATCAGTACCGATGAAAACCTTCTCCAGTACGGGAACCTCCCCAACATTCTCTTCAGTGAACACCGAAGCAAAGAAATCATTTAATATTTCCGCGATGGCCTTATCTTCTCTAAGTGTCCCTTTAACCCCTCAATCATCTAATGGTCCAACTGACTCCCTCACAGGCTTTCTGCTTCGGATATATTTAAAAACGTTTTTACTGTGAGTTTTTGCCTCTACGGCCAACTTCTTTTCAAATTCTCTCTTAGCCTGTTTTATCAATGTCTTACATTTAACTTGCCAATGTTTATGCATTATCCTATTTTCTTCTGTTGGATCCTTCTTCCAATTTTTGAATGAAGATCTTTTGGCTAAAATAGCTTCTTTCACCTCCCCTTTTAACCATGCCGGTAATCATTTTGCCTTCTTTCCACCTTTCTTAATGTGTGGAATAAATCTGGATTGTCCTTCTAGGACGGTATTTTTTAACAATGACCATGCCTCTTGCACACTTTTTACTTTTGTAGCTGCTCCTTTCAGTTTTTTTCTATTTTTCTCATTTTATCAAAGTTTCCCTTTTGAAAGTTTAGCATGAGTGCCATGGATTTGCTTATGTTCCCCTTCCAGTCATTAAATCAAATTTGATCATTTTATGATTACTATTGCCAAGCGGCCCCACCACCGTTACCTCTTTCACCAAATCCTGTTCTCCACTGAGAATTAGATCTAAAATTAGAGATGTGAATCGTGTCCTCGATCGTCTTAACGATCGATTTCGGCTGGGAGGGGGAGGGAATCGTATTGTTGCCGTTTGGGTGTGTAAACTATCGTGAAAAATTGTTAAAATCGTGAGCCGGCACACTAAACCCCCCTAAAACCCACCCCCGACCCTTTAAATTAAATCCCCCACCCTCCCGAACCCCCCCCAATGCTTTAAATTACCTGGGGATCCGGCGGTGGTCCAGAACGGCGGCGGTCCGGAACGGCCCCCTCAATAGAATCGTGTTGTCTTCAGCCGGCGCCATTTTTCAAAATGGCCGCCGCAAAATGGTGGCGGCCATAGACAAAAACGATTCGACGCAGGAGGTCGTTCCGGACCCCCGCTGGACATTTGGCAAGTCTTGTGGGGGTCAGGAGGCCCCCCCAAGCTGGCCAAAATTTTCCTGGGAGTCCAGCGGGGTTCCGGGAGCGATTTCTTGCCGCGAATCGTTTTCGTACGGAAAATGGCGCCGGCAGGAGATCGACTGCAGGAGGTCGTTCAGCGAGGGTCCTAACGATTTTTTGACGATTTAAAATATATCGGACGATATTTTAAATCGTCAAAAAACAATTCACATCCCTATCTAAAATTGCTCCCTCTTTCATCAGTTCCTGAACCAATTGCTCCATAAAGTTATCATTTATTTCATCCAGGAACTTTATCTGTCTAGCGTGTCCCGATGATAGATTTACCCAGTCAATATTGGGGTAACAGAAGTCTCCGATGGAGGAGGAGAAAGGCCGTGGAAGGGACCCTCGGGGGAGAAGTAATAAAAGGAGCACCCCTCAGCGTGATAACGAGCGTACGAATGGACGGATCTTGAATCGTGGTGCTGCTAGGACGAGGGCCAAACAGTGAAACAGGGGGAGGTATCAGACTACAGTAACCCGTATGAATAATGCCAGAGGTACAATGCCGAACATGGGGGATCAGACCCAGCCCTTCGGCTTCCCATATATAGCAGGTTTACCTCCCCCCCCATGGGCATGCGGCCCTTGGATGCAGCCAGGCAGCCCTGATTGCAGGAGCAGCAGCATGGGACCTAATCCATACCCACAATACCCACAGTCGGCCTATGCGGGAGGGATGCCATACCCACTATATCCATGGGGATATTGGCCTGGACAACAGGGTATGCCGGATAACCGAGAGGTAAAAGGGACAGAAGAAGGGAGTCCAACAGCAGTTGAAGGTGGAGGCAGATATTGGCGAATGTCAAGAGGGAGAAGGAGTTCGAGCACTGCGATCAATACTCAGTCCGAAGGAGAGACACAACGCAGCGAGACATTCAGAGCAATGACTGAAACTGACGGCAAGGCTGTAATATTACCAGACATCAGCACAAGTGAAGCAACTACAGCAGAAGCGGGAATGGAGCAGCAACAGCTGGGTGAGTTATCCGACCCTAATGTTTCTATTCCACAGCCCCTAGCTGAAACGGGAATAGCGCACGCGTCAAAAAAGAAAAGCAGGAAGTAGAAGACAAAGTATAGTTCCACTTCCAGTGACAGTAGTTCATCTTCCGATTCTGACAGCGCAGATGAGAACATTCCACCAAGAGTGCAGTTGACACTGGGCGAGATGGCAACAACCTCGATGCCGCAGAACAGCGTGGTCCCTCTATGGGTAAACATACCGAGGAGGCTAAGACAAAGAATCAAGAGAAAGATATACATCAACATATTCAGACTGTTGGAAGGAAGAAGAACTTCCAGAGACAGAAAAAAGAAAAAAGGCAGGGATTCAGTACCGGATGATAATAAAACAATACCGTGAAACCTGTGGACATGGACCAGATCATTTCTCAGATGATGAGCGTGGTAACCAAATATGACCCATACCAATGTGGACCGATGCTTGAATATGCAGACACAATTCTGGAAGCACAAAGAGCATATGAAGGCTGGCTAAATTATGACAAACGCTTCTGTGAAAGAATGGCGGAGACCGACTGCAGGAGGTCGTTCAGCGAGGGTCCTTCTTTATATTTGGAGACCGGGACAATGTCATGGGTGACACATGATATCGACTTATGGCTGAAGCAAATGACAAACAGGGCTGCTGATGCGGGTGCTCATGGATGAACCGGGAATAGAGCACAATACAATGGAGGGCCTACAAACAATACTAATAACGTCTGCTGGAGATTCAACAAAACGTCATGCACCTTCAAGGACTGCAAGTTTAAGCATGTATGTCTGATATGCTCAGCACATCATCCGGCCAGCAAATGCACAAAGAAGATCGCCACTGGGAGTTCTTCCCCAGGAAAATGAAACGAGGCAATGGTAAAAGCAGCCTCGCCGATTCGACTGGACAGAATGTTAGAATGGCTTGCCAAATACCCAAGGAAGGAGGACGCGGGGAAGATTATCAGGGGTTTTGGAGAGGGCTTCCGGATTCCTTATCAAGGAAAGATCAAGGAATTTACAGTCAATAATGCAGCTTCCACAACAAAACATTTGGAAATAGTCCAAGCCAAATTAAACATTGAATTGTCCTTGGGTCGAATGGCAGGTCCTTTTGCGACACCACCATTTAAAAATATGGCATTATCTCCTCTGGCGGTGATACCAAAGAAGGAGCCCGGCAAATATAGACTAATACAAAACCTATCATTCCCACCGGGACTCTCGGTTAATGATCACCTGCCATAGGAAGAATGTTCTGCACAGTATGCTTCATTTGACTCCGCCATCATGCTTTTGAGAAGGTGCGGAGAAGCGGCAGTTATGGCAAAGACTGACATTGAATCGGCATTTCAGCTGCTGCCAGTACACCCATCTAGTTTTCCATTGCTGGGATTCAAGTTTCGGGGCATGTTTTACTTTGATAAGTGCATGCCTATGGGATGCTCCATGTCCTGCGCTTATTTTGAAGTCTTCAGTTCATTCCTGCACTGGGTAACGGAAAAAAAGGGCACAGTCAGACAATATAATACATTACCTAGATGACTTCCTGTTCATTGGCCCAGCCGGAACAGGGTTGGCGGTTCGCCTGTTACAAACTTTCCACGAGGTGGCACAGGAATTCGGAGTTCCACTGGCACAAGAGAAGACTGAAGGGCCAACTTCCACAATGTGTTTTCTGGGCATTGAGTTGGATTCGAAAAGGATGATATCCAGTTTCCCAATAGACAAAATTAAAAAATTACGTGCTTTGATAGATAGGACATCTAAAGCAAAAAAGATGACACTACGGGAAGTGCAGACAATGTTGGGAGTATTTAACTTTGCATGCCGGGTAATTCCCATGGGCAGAGCATTCCTGTGCAGACTGGCAATGGCAACAGCGGGGGGTCAGATATCCACATCATTTCATCAGGATATCACAGCCTATACGTGAGGATTTGATGAGATGGGCATCATTCCTGAGCAGCTACAATGGAATATCAGTTTGGCAGGAGCCCCCGATATCAAGCCAAGACTTGGACATTCATTCAGATGCATCGGGGGATGGGGATTTAGTGTGTACTGTCAGGGTGCGTGGGCTGCCGTGCAATGGCTGGCAGCATGGGTTGACGAAGGAATAACAACTAATATAACATTCCTGGAGTTGTTCCCTATATGGGTGTCTTTGAGAATTTGTGTGTGGGGGGGAGCGCTTGCAGAAGCACATCGTATTCTGGTGTGACAACCAAGCAGTGGTGTCAGTTATCAACAGACAGCCAAATGTCCAAGGGTGGCTAACCTGTTTCGTCAGGTAGTTTTAAGTAGCTTGCGCATTAATACTACTATAAAGGTGCGACATGCCCCGGGAAGCATAATGGGGCAGCAGATTCTTTATCTCGTGCTAAATGGTCTTTGTTCCACAAACAGGTACCCGGCGCGGACGAACTGGCAACTCCAGTACCGGAACATGTATGGGCAATTGGTCGCCAACCACATTAGAACTGTTGCGCTGATCCGTGGCTCACTCCACTTGGGACGCATATTGCAGGGGTTACGGGAGAGTATGCTCCTTCCTGAGACAGCATGGTTGGAAAGAAGGACCGGTAGCAGAGGAACACATCGTGGCATACATATCATGGGCAAAAGAAGCAGGACTATCCAGGGACATGGTAGTGAAGCAGCTAGCTGGGTTGGCATTCTTTATAAGTGCTCAAGGCTGAGGGCCCCTACAAAAGGATTTCTGACACGAAAAATATTAAGGGGTTGGGGAAGGAGTTTAGGACCACAGAGCGATGGGAGACATCCCATAACCCACAAATTGTTAATATTAATATGGCACAGGCTGAATAGTGTATGCCGTTCAGTATTCGAGGCACAGTTATTTAGATTAGCTTTTACACTAGCCTTTTTTGGCGCTCTATGCATTAGCGAGCTAGTGGCTATGGCCAAGAAGGAGGCCAGTCACACCGGAATGTTGATGCGGAACATCACAAAGTGGGGGGACACAATGAGGATTTATATAGCGAGGTCAAAAACAGATCAATCAGGGCGGGGAGCTACGGTGAAATTAAGACGATCCCACAGTAAGGTGACTTGCCCATTGGCCAATTTTGAAATATATTATGCCGTGCGCCCCAAAAAAGGGGACATTTATTTTATTTATTTATTTATTTATTTATTTTATATACTGACATTCGATCGAGATATCACATCAGTTTCCAGATAACTAAAAGAATAGGGTGGTAACAGCCCTATTTTACATTATAACATGGTAATAAATATAACAAAAAATAACAGAAATAACAGAAATACATGGAACATTAGATTATAGTATATAACATATGTACATAAATGACTTGTTGATGAGGATAATTTAGGATTAAGGATAGCAGGGAGGGTTGAAAGGAGGGAGGAGGGGGGGAGGAGAGGGATAGGTGGGAGGATGGTAGAGATAGGGAGGGAAGAGGGAGGGGAGAGATGCTTGTGTAGTGGGTTTGGTGTGTTGCATTCGGGCAGGTTAAGTGTCAGGTGGGAAAGCTTTTAAAAACAGCCATGTTTTGAGGTGTTTTTTGAAGACTTGCAATGAGGGTTCATTTCTGAGACAGGTGGGGAGGGAGTTCCATAAGGTGGGGCCCGCTATTGTTATGGCTCGTTTGCGGGTGACGTTGAGGTGTGCAGATTTGAGATTGGGGACGGCTAGGAGGCCAGTGTTGGTGGATCTGAGGGTTCTTTGTGTGGGGAAAGGATGTATTGCTTTGTTTAGCCAGTTCATTTTGTTGTTGTTTAGTTTTTTGTCCTTAAGGTGAGGGTTTTATACTGGATTCTTTGTGTAATGGGTAGCCAGTGGAGTTCTTTGAGAGTGGGTGTGATGTGGGAGGATTTTTTGTTGTTAGAGATGATTCTGGCGGCAGCGTTCTGTAGAACTTGGAGGGGTTTGATGTGGATTTCTGGTAGGCCGAGGAGGAGGGAGTTGCAGTAGTCGAGTTTTGAGAAGATAATTGATTGAAGGACTGTTCGGAAATTGTGCGCTTGGAGAAGGGGTTTGAGTTTTTTTAGTGTCTGGAGTTTGAAGAATCCATCCTTGATTGTATTGGAGATGTGTCGTTTAAAGTTGAGTTGGCTGTCGATAGTTACGCCTAGGTTTCTTGTGGATGGCATGAGTGAGATTTGTGAGATTTGTGGCACTCCCGGGTTGATTGAGCTTCCTGGATGGTCAGAGGGGGTGCACTTGAGTGGATAAGAGGGACGGTCATCGTGGATGTGAATGATTTCTGTTTTGGCTTGGTTGAGGCATAGTGATAATTGAGATAGCAATTGGGATAAATTTGAGCTGAGTTTGTTCCATTTTTCCATGGTGAGTTGAATGGACTTGTTTATAGGGAGTAGTATTTGTATGTCGTCTGCATAGACGAAGTAGGTGAGGTTTGCCTCTGAAAGGTATTTGCATAGTGGGAGGAGGTAAATGTTAAAGAGGGTTGAGGATAGGGAAGAACCTTGTGGGACCCCATGTGTGAGGGGCACTTGAGAGGATTCAGATGAGTTTGTCTTGACGATGTAGGATCTGTTTGAGAGGTAGGATTTGAACCATTTGAATGTGGTGTCTTGGAGACCAATTTCTTTAAGTCTGGTGAGGAGTGTTCTGTGATTGATGGTGTCAAAGGCGGCTGATATATCAAGAAGAATCAGGAGGAACGATTTGCCTTTGTCGTGGCCTCTGAGGATGGTATCAGTGAGAGAGAGGAGGAGGGTTTCAGTGCTGAAGAATTTTCTGAAACCATGCTGTGCAGGCTGTAGAATATTATAGGTTTCAAGGTGGTCTGTAAGTTGATTGTTGACTGTTTTTTCGATGATTTTTGCTAGGAATGGGAGGTTAGAGACTGGTCTGTAGTTTGCTGGGTCTGATTTGTCGAGTTGAGGTTTTTTGATGATTGGTTTGATGATGGCGTTTTTGAGTTTTTCTGGGAAGATTCCTTGTTCTAGGGATAAGTTGATGATGTAGGTTATTGGTTTGACAATAATCTCTTTGATGAGTTTTAGGGTTTTGATGGGGATGGGATCTAAGGGGTGGGATGCAGGGTTGGTTTTTTTGATGATAGGTTCAATTTCTGTGGAAGCAACGGGTGCGAATTGTGACCATGTGTGGATGGGAGGCGGGATGTCAATTGGGTCGTTGTGGGTTTGGGGAATCTTGGCAATGATGTTGTTAACTTTGTCCTTGAAGAATTGTGCTAATTTTTCACTGGAGATGTTGCTGGAGTTTGGCGTATTGTCGTTTTGGATGGGGTTGGTTAGGTCTTTGACATAGGCGAAGAGGGTCCTCGGGTTAAATTGGTAGTCATGAATTCTTGATGTGTAGAAATTGCACTTTGCTGTGTTGAGGTCTGTTGTATAGTTGTGTAGTAGTGTTCTGTATTTGTCTTTCAGGTTTGAGGTGGGGGTTCGTCTCCACTGTTTTTCAGTTTGTCTCAGTGTTCGCTTTGAGGTGGCCACATTAACACGATACCAGTTCTCAGCAATACTCAAGCGGACTCTAATGGAGCTAGGTGAGAATGCCTGTAATTTTGGGACGACTCGTTCAGAATAGGAGCAGCCACCAGTGCGGTGCAAGCAGGGTTTACGATGGAGGCAATAAAACAGATAGGGAGATTGTGCTCTGCGGCAGTAAACTTGTATGTCAGACTGGATATGTAACACTCTAATTAATTTGATTATGTGTTACAGAATCGTGTCATAGGTTGGCACAGGTGTGGATCGTAGGGCATTCATTTGTGCATTGGGCAGCACAGAAGGCACAGCAGTGCAGATGGGCCTGGCACATCAGGGGTATGGATCACCTGGATGAGGAAGAGCGGAATGCATTGGGAGAAGCTACTATCCACACTACGGGTCAAGAGGGAGTCGCTGGCCAGGCCGGACATTATAATAATACACCTGGGAGGGAACTATTTAGGGGAAATGACATCTCGTCAGCTGTTATGAATGATAAAGAGGGATATAAGGGAATTGCAAGCAGAGTTCCCGGGAGTGATCATTTGCCTGTCTGACATAATATCGTGCAAAAAATTTGTAAAACAGAAATTATGGGGGAGAGCACGGAAAAAGTTAAACAGAAGGTTGGAGGATGGCTGGTGCCCAAGAGGGGATGGCAGATACGCCACGCATGGACCGAGGAACAGTGTGAGGGTTTCTATTGGCAGGATAGGGTGCACCTGTCTGATATCGGGTATGACCTCTTCAATAAAGAAATACAGGAGGCACTCAAAAGAATCTACACAGGGGTGTGCAATGGCCACAGCTAAATAACCTCAGGTTTGGGGGGGGCACCAGCAAGTGTAAACACTACCTGGCGCTGGTGGCGGGTACCCGGGCCAATAGAGAATTACTAGATATAGGTCAGCCACGGGGTTTGCAAAGGCTGTTTGTCAAAGGGGTGGGGGACCATGCCCGGATGTAGGGCCCCCTTGCTTGTAAACATGGTGGGGGAGGGGGGGGGGTTGGAATGATGTTGCCTTGCTAGAAATAGTGGCAGGCGACAAAAGGGGGGCGTGGTCCCTGAGCGGCAAGACCAAAGGATTGGCCTGGGTGGGGGTGAATTGTTATGATGTTTGAATTCGTATTAACTGTATGTTAATAAAAGCTGCAGCCAATTTACACCAAAAGAATGTGTAGTATATTATTATTATTATTTGGGTTATGGAAAGAGGGTACGATACCAAGAGGGCCGGAGAGGTGTCATGGCTCCCAGAGTCAATTAAAAAACTTAAAGTCTATAACCCACTTCCCATTCTCTTTACGCTATATTGTTAGTTCTGATACATTTTATTCTTACAGGTTTGCCATACATTTGATGTGTCTCCCATTAGTTTGGTTCTTTTCATTGCATGTGCTCTGTCCTTCATTTGTCAACTTGCTTTCCTCCTGTTCAATTTGTAGTTGTTAAAATGAGCTCCATACTTTAAAGGGGTGAATTTCAAAAGGCATTTATGAGCATAAAACATGAATTTATGCACATAAATGGTTCATTATAAAATTGTCTGGGTTTTGTGAAAGTAAAAGTATGCACCAGTTTTGGGCATACTTTTACTTTTTATTTATGAATTTTAATATTAACATAGCAGATGTACACTTTTAAGAGAAGCATTAAGGGCAATGATCAAAATGACAAAGGAAGAGAAAATCAGGTAAACATCATATCTTTAAATGTCCTTATTTTAAACAATAAGAATGCCCTAATATGAAGAGACAGAGATAAATAATGGAAGTAAAGACATAAAAATAAGAAGAAAGTGTGATAACAAGAGGCAAAAAGCAGTCTATTAGAAAATACAATTGAAGATTATTATTAAAACGACAGGGAACTGTAGGTGGTGTTACTATTCTCCTTGCATTCAAAAAAAGATTTGAGCTGCTCAGGAGAAAAGAAAACAAAGAAATCAGAACAAAATTTAATGAAGCATTTACTTTGATATCTTAAAGAAAATCTAGCTTCCAATTCTAAGGTATCTTTCTGCAGGATCAGAAACCCCCATCTCCTTTTGGGTACTTGTCAGGTTCTTATGGCCTGGATTGGCCACTGTTGGAAACAGGATGCTGGGCTTGATGGACCCTTGGTCTGACCCAGTATGGCATTTTCTTATGTTCTTATGTTTTCTGAGAAACCCTAGAAATATGAGGAAAAATCTTTACAATCTGACCATGAAAAGAGTAATTCAAATTTTTAAATTATAGAGACATTCTAAAGCTAAGGTCAGGTTCAGAAACAAAAGACATTAAGAGGGTTGCTCGTTCAATAATTTCTGGTCCTGTTGCCTGTAAGAAATCAGTCATATTAGTCAAATATGGAGCTAGTTGAGCTGCTTGACCAGAAGAAAAAGGTGAGGTTGGCAAAAAGGTAATTTTCTTGATTGGGGGAATCTTTTCAGGTAAAATCTTTAAGACCTTAACAAAATATTTTAGAAAAATTTAACAAACAAAAGTTAAGCCTGTCTGAAGAATTTTTAAGACATTCCAATCTTCTTGAAAGCATTGGAGCATAACTCTGTCCTGAATCAAAATAGTTTATACTGTTTGAATCTTGGAGAATTCTTGTTGCAACACATCTAATCAATTTCCATGCACCTGAAGAAGAGAATCATGGCTGGAGATCTGAGGGTTCAATCTACCAAGAGCAGAATCTAATTTAAAAAGAATCACAGCCAAAACCTTGTTGAAGTGCTCCATAAACTCCCATATGGCATCTAATGTAACCACAGCTGCCTTCTCAAGCCTGCTAGGCAATTCAACCATTTCAGCAGCAAAAGATGGATCAGTTCTAGAGAGGAACCCGCGAACAACACCAGCTTGAGAGTCCAGCAATGACAAATTCAACTTTCCTTCAACAGCACTTAGGCCAGGAATGTGGGTAACCAGGTAGGACATTACAGGCAGAGATGTGGCTTCCTCCTCTGCCCCTGCCTGCAAGGAGGCAGGAATGACCTCATCAACTTGTGCCGATGCAGCATCATGGGGGGGGGGGGGGGGAGGTCTCTGCCTGATGGTAAATCTTGTTCATGGGCACGGACAGAAACCTCCTCCCCAGGCTGACACATTTCTCCCTCAACTAATCCATAACCAACCTCGTTTCCTTGGTGCAACAACTCTGCAACCTACAAACAATCAAGGAAACCTCTTGATGTGTGTTTTTTTTTGTGCGGTTGCTAGCTCAGGATCAGCCTTTTATTGTAGCTGACCCCTTCAGATAGCTCCCGTGTTTTATTCTTTAATTTACTTCAGCAAACAAATTTCTTTATCTTTTTCTATTTTTCTGTGCAAATCCACTTTAAAACTATGTCCTTCCATTCTCCCATTATGCGGTCCAACCCATCATTTATTGTTAACTTTTTTAATGAGGTTAACTTATCTTTTGAACTGCTCAATTGCTGCCGCTACTTATGGGTCCGCCTCCGCTTGCCTGACATTGGCCATGTTTCGGCAGTAATCTGCCTGCTTCAGGGGCCACAGGAAAAGTTTTATGATATCCAAATCACAGATCTTCCATCAAAATGCTCTTAGGTCCTGCTAAAACATATGGATAACCACTGAGTCTGATACTTATTACGTCTAACAAATACTACCCCACTGTTCAAGTTTAAAGTACTTACTATTTCTGCGTATTAACTTGTAACCGTGCACGGCGCCATTTTGAATACTGGCAGCAGATCGCCTTTGCCCTCACTATGTCACAGGGGCTGACCGTCGGTACCTGTGACATAGTGAGGGCAAAGGCGTTAGGCACCATTTTGAATACTGGTAGCCGATCGCCTTTGCTTTCACTATGTCACAGGGGCCGACCGTCGGTACCTGTGACATAGTGAGGGCAAAGGCGATCGGCACCTTTTGAGTACTGGCATCGGACGGATGGCGTGCAAGAGGTCGCTCCTGGACCCCTGCTGGACTTTTGGCAAGTCTTGTGGGGGTCAGGAGGCCCCCCCCCAAGCTGGCCAAAAGTCCCTGGGTGTCCAACGGGGGTCCCGGAGCGACCTCCTGCACTCCGGGCATCCGATGCCAGTACTCAAAGTGGCGCCGATAGCCTTTTCCCATACTATGTCACAGGGGCTACCGGTGCCATTGGTCAGCCCCTGTCACATGGTAGGAGCACAAGATGGCGTAGATGACCATGTGACAGGGACTGAGCAATGGCACCGGTAGCCCCTGTGACAAAGGCTATCAGTGCCATGAGGAAACCGGCACCGAGGGTGTAAAAGTGCAGGGGATGGCTCCTGGACTCCTCGCTGGACCACCAGGGAGTTTTGGTAAGTCTTGGGGGGGTCAGGATGGTGGGGGGTTGTAGTTAATTTTAATTTTAGCTGGGACACGAATAGAAATTGCCGTATTAACGCATTGGGGTGCCAAACGGCCAAATGCAACATATCTGCTCCCCGACGAATCCGAATCACGTCCCTATTTCAAGGCTGGATTTTTTTATGGGTATACCAGATAGATATCCATAAAAAATAAAATGGAAGTTCTACAAAGAATTAATGGAGCTTAGTTTCCAGAATGCACACAGTTATATGCTTGCACATGCCTTTGTGGATTTGGAAAACAATATCTGTGTCTGTCTCCTCTTGGATCCCTGTCATATCCTGAAAATTTGGTGTAGAAAAGCAAAAGTTATTAGGTGACATAATTCTGTAGTTTTATGTAATACATGGATTCCTAAAAAAAAATACCTTCTTACATGTCTGAAAATTTGATGTGCATCAAATACAAAACCATACTGTGGTATTTAAGATTAGCAGCTGTTACATTTGTTTTTAGTTTCAAAAAAGAAAGATTCCTATATAAAAAAATAATTACACTACAAAATTCTGGTATATGATTATGTTTATTGTGCTTTCACCAAATATAATTAGCTGCTAAGCACAATTTATGATATTAGTATGGTGTACATTTTGTGTTGATTTGTATCCATTTTTTTGTTTTGTTTTGGGTGATTGAAAAATCATTAACACTTCAAACATATGTAATTGCAAGAATGAACCAGTCCTACCTGATTATTAAACATTCCATCTAATGCCTTTCTTTGACTTAGGGCCTCATTTTCCAATATCGCATTGGTAACGCATTAGGGGGCGTTACCAATCCAAATGAGGCTTCTTTCGTGCAGTGGGGAAACATCGCGTGCGGCGATGTTTTCGCCATTCGCGAAAACATTAGCACAGGAGAGAGAGAGAGAGAGAGAGAGAGAGAGAGAGAGAGAGAGAGAGAAAGAGAGAGCCTTACTATAGTGCCTATGCCCTAGACAGGTATTTCATTCCCTATGGGAGGGCCACCTACTTACTCGGGGTGGGGATTAGGCATGAGCGTCGGGGGTTGGGGGCCACTTTCGCATTCCACATGAGACGTACGGACAGAACAGTGGTCTCTAGTGCAGATTTGCTGGCCGTCAGAGTGAGGAAACTCACTCCAAGAAGAGATTTGGGCAACATTCTCTCCACCTAGCTTGTTGTTGCCCAGGTAGAGTGTCCATCAAGCTAGGTGGAGAGAACGTTGCCCAAACCACTTCTTGGAGTGAGCGTCCTCACTCCGACGGCCAGCAAATCTGCACTAGAGACCACTGTTCTGTCCGTACGTCTCATGTGGAATGCGAAAGTGGCCCCCAACCCCCGACGCTCATGCCTAATCCCCACCCCGAGTAAGTAGGTGGCCCATAGGGATTGAAATACCTGTCTAGGGCATAGGCACTATAGTAAGGCTCTCTCTCTCTCACTCACTCACTCACTCACTCACTCACTCACTCACTCACGCTGTCCGGGACTATCGTGGACCGCGATAACCCTTTAGTGTCCCCGTAACGTAAATTTCAGGGTTGTAGCTATTATCCGCGATAGCAGCCGCACTAACACTGCGGCTGTTTCGCCGCACACGATAGTTTTGCATATGCTCCGCCCCAACTCCACCCCCTGACAAATTTGCATTCGCAAATCGCGATAACGGCCGTTATCGCGATTTGCGAATTTATCGCACGCGTAAACTCCGTTGAAAATGAGGCCCTTAGTCTGATATTGACTCCTCTTTGGTATAAAAGTCTGGCTTCAGTCATCATACAACTGAAATAAAAGTAGACATAGTAACATAGAGATCCATATATCAGCTGGAGGTTTCCGAATAATGTTAACTGGACAACTTTGTCCAGTTAACTTTTTCTGAATATTCAGCCCACACTGGTGCCAGCTGAATATCTTGTCCGAAGTTACCCCAAAAAACTTGTCCATGTAGCTTTAGGACATCTGTTTATTCAGACAAAATAAAATTGACCCTTAGAAAAATCACAAGCACACCTCTTATTGTCCTGGTTATATTTGTTCAATCAACAATTTGCTCAGACAAAATTTAGACCATGAATGGGGTATGTCAAGCTAAATCCAAAAGTTATTTGGACAAACTCTTTGAATATGGACCTCATAGTAACATAAGGATCAATATTCAGTGGCAACAGAGTGGCAAGATTAACCAGTTAGCATGACTCTTATCCTGTCGCACTCAGCTTTTGGTCATAAACTTGAGGAAAGTAAGTCAGGAGTTGTCTGGCTGCTATGCAAGCATTGTCCTTGCTATCTCACCCTGGGATTCATCATTTTACCTGGCCATTCTGTTTCCAATCCCGCTTCCTGCATATAAATATAGCGGAATGATGGCCCACAGGAAAAGAAGGGGGTGGGGAAAAAGTATGCAGTCGGCTGCATCATGGCGGTGCATTTTTGCCTGCCGTGAATGTGGCCAGGCAGCACACTTTTGCCCCATAGTGCCATGGTAAAAGCTGTTGTTATTTCCCATGGTAATGCCAGCAAAAAAGAGCCTGCAACTCCTTAAGGGAGCCGGGCACAATGGGAGCGGGGGAGGTGGGAGAGGATGCCGGAAGAAGGGCTGGGGAAGCCAGGGGAAGACGTGACACGTCAGGGGGAGCGGTCGGGGAAATGCGATGAGGTGGAAGGGGCGGGGAAGCTGGTTCCGGGTTCAAGAAGGGAAGCTGCGCTGCGGCGGTCCCCTTTTTCGCTCGGCATCAGCAGGAGCAGCATTAGCAGCATTTTCCGGAGAGAGGCTGGCTTGAACCGATTTGGGCACTGGGCTAACACCAGCAGGAGCAACAGAGGGAGATGCCCAGCTTCCAGATGGAGCTGCTTTCGAGCAGATCACTGGTGGGGGACGGCAGTGGCAGCTTAATCGTCAGCGAGGATGATATTCTTATCGGCAACACTTAAAAAAAAAAAAAAGTTAAATCTCAGCAGATGGTGGTCCAGGAGAAAACCAGGGCAGCGGTCCTGCAGAAACTGGGACAGCAGTCCAGGAACAGACGGGGACAGCAGTCCAAAAGGATATTGATGATAAGGGGTTTGGAAAAGGGAGAAGGGGGGGGGGGGGATGCGAGCGATCCAAAAGCATATACAGCCAGAAATTAGTGTTTAGAAGGTGAGGAGGAGAAAGCTAGATGGGGAGATGTTGCATATGCAGTTCAATGCTATTTGCATGGATGTAGGGAATGGAGAACGGGGCTTTACCTGGTCATGTTTCTGCATCTCAGTGTGGCCATGCTTCCAGGGGCAGTATGTAGCCATGCCTCCAGGGGCAATCAATGTTGGTCCTCCCCAATATGGCCACCAAGAGGGCTTCCAAAAATACATGGTGGTGGCCATTTTGGTAGGGAACACATGGTGGTGGCCATTTTGGTTTGGGAACTACAGGACAGTGGCCATCTTGAGGATGGCAGGTAATATATGGGTGTAGTCATCTTAGGCTGATAGTATGCAATTGTATATGGGCGGCCATCTTGCTGATGGCAAATGATAACAAGCAAGCATATGGGGTGGATAGAAAGCTAATATATGGGGGCAGTCATCTTTAGTAACAGCTATCTCAAGAAATAGCAAACGCATGGCAGCCCTAGCGAGACTTAAAGAACTTGAGGACCAAAGGAAGGGAGCAAGCACTAGGGCATAACACAGTGGCTACTCGGCAGCATAATTCAATGAGTGCAACGGAAGGGGAGGCTCCCAGCATGCATTTTGTTTTCTCTCTTGCAGTACATTCTTGTGTTACTACAACTATAGATATGGCTCCCGCCATCTTTACTCATCAGCCCCTATTATATAATAGGGGCTGATGAGTAAAGATGGCCGGCGCCATCTTTAAAGATGGCGCCGGCCATCCAGTGCTCCTACCATGTGACAGGGGCCTGCCAATGGCACGGATACCCTGTCACATGGTAAGGGCAAAGGGGCATCGGCGCCATTTTTTTTAAGAACAGCTGATGCCTGGGAATGGGAAATCTCTCCCCGAGGCCCCCCTGGATCTCTCCCCGAGGCCCCCCTGGACCACCAGGTAATTTTAAAAGGTTTTGGGGGGGTCGGGAGGGTGGGGTCGATTTAAAGGGTCGGGTGGGTTATTTTTTTTTAGCGGCACGGGCCTCCCTAAAAAAAAATTAGCGATGTGAATTGGAATCGGAAACGATTCCAATTCACATATCTTAACGATCAGATTCCCCCCCCCCCCCAGCCGAATCTGATCGTTAAGACAATATGGCACACGATTCACATCTCTAGTATCCTGTGCATTAGGGCCTTATCATGTGCAAAAAGGCCCTAAAGCACGTAATAACAGTACATTGCAGTTTAAAGAATGACCTTGTTAATGACATACACATTATAATTAAGTTACATCTAGCAGTTTATTATTGCCTAGTTACCACTCCAGACCTTGAGGATTGTCAGTCTTGTCCCATATCAAGTTCATTTCAGGTTGATCTGAAACGTTCTTGTGTGGAATTTACTTGCTGATCCTATACTGAAGTAGTCCTGAATGTTGGTAATTCTGAATTTATATTAAATCCTCACATAATCCCCAGTTCCTTGGATATGTTAGCGTTCAAGAGAATGGCAGCACAGATATGAGATCTTTCAAATGTATAAACCAATCTATAAACTTTCACTTAATAAGCTTGCAACAAACGAGCCATTTCTGCTCAGCAGCAAGCATAAGAACATAAGAAATTGCCATGATGTGTTGCGTGCGGGGCGCTACGGCGAGCCCCGCTCGGGGTGTTTAGTGTGCCCTTGGCCCTCAGCCCGACCCCAGACGCATCCAGGAATGACCTGAGGGTTGACGGTGTGTTCCAGCATGGCTGACAGTCTGACCCTCCACCAGGTCTGCAAGCTCCCATGGACAACAACAGAGGATGTTGGAAGTTGAATGGTCCTCCGACCATTCCGAGCCCTTTCGGACCTGCTGCGGGGAACAGCATGGAGCAGCAGGCCTGGCCTGAGGGCAGACGGAGGCTTTGACATGTAGACAGGACTATAATTGATGCGACGGTATCACAGACGAGACTTGGCTTGATGCAACGGAATCAGAGACTTGGGTTGAAGCAACGGCATCACAGGCGACACTTAGGGCCTCATTTTCCAAGCACTTTACCGCGTGCGATAAATTCGCATTAACAGCTGTTAACGCGAATGCAAATTAGTCATTTGGTATTCAGGGGGTGGAGCATATGTAAAGCGGGAACCTGTGTATCGTGTGCAGCAAAACAGCCGCAGTGTTAGCGCGGCTAATAACTACAACTCCAACCTCGCGTTATGGGCCTGAAAAGGATTACCACCATATATATGAGAGAGAGAGAGAGAGAGAGAGAGAGAGAGAGAGAGAGAGAGAGAGAGAGAGAGAGAGAGAGAGAGAGAGAGAGAACCTTACTATAGTGCCCATGCCCTACATAGGTATTTTAACCCCTATGGGAGGGCCACCTACTAACTCGGGGTGGGGATTAGGTATGAGCGTCGGGGGTTGGGGGCCACTTTCGCATTCCACATGAGACCTACGGACTGAACAGTGGTCTCTAGTGCAGATTTGCTGGCCGTCGGAGTGAGGACGCTCACTCCAAGCGGAGATTTGGCCAACATTCTCTCCACCTAGCATGTTGTTGCCCAGGTAGAGTGTCCATCAAGCTAGATAGAGAGAACGTTGCCCAAACCACTTCTTGGAGTGAGCATCCTCACTCTGACAGCCAGCAAATCTGCACTAGAGACCACTGTTCTGTCCGTAGGTCTCATGTGGAATGCGAAAGTGGCCCCCAACCCCCGATGCTCATACCTAATCCCCACCCCGAGTTAGTAGGTGGCCCTCCCATAGGGGTTAAAATACCTATGTAGGGCATGGGCACTATAGTAAGGCGCTCTCTCTCTCTCTCTCTCTCTCTCTCTCTCTCTCTCTCCTCTCTCTCTCTCTCTCTCTCTCTCTAGCTCTCTCTCGCTCTCTCTCCTCTCTCTCTCTCTCTCTCTCTCTCTCTCTCTCTCTCTCTCTCTCTCTCTCTCTCTCTCTCTCCTGAAACAGGCTGTCTGGGACTATCGTGCACTGTGATGAAAGACTGAAAGAATCATCGTGCACTGGGAAAACATCGTGTGCGGTGCTAATGTTTTCGTGAATGGCGAAAACATCGCCGCAAGCGATTTTTCCCCACTGCACGAAAGAAGTCTCATTTGCATTGGTAACGCCCCCTAATGCGTTACCAATGCGATATTGGAAAATAAGGCCCTTAGGTTGGTGCACGGCATCACAGGTGAAGACACTTGGGTTGAAGCAACGGCATCAGAGATGAGACTAGGAACTTGATAACAGTTGGGAGGAGGGGCATTTGCACTGTCTCTCAGGGTGCCCTACTCAGCCCACCTGTGGGACTGAGTCGCAGAACACCCTGTCCCACTGCGCGCCCTACACAGCCCTAGGAGGCTGGTCACGGACCACAAGGAGAGCGGGACAAGCGCAGGGAAGAACCAGGCGAGGAGGATCTCCGATGACAGAGCCGATGTCATCTGAAGCTCCACCTATGGCTGGCGGGAACAGAAGCTCAGGAGCACAGGGACAAATACCTCCTGCAGGCCACTCCATTCTCGGGCACGACATCATCCAAGAACCACAGCCCTACAGGATCAGAAGGCTCAGGAGCACCAGACGAAGACGCAGGGAAGAACATCCGGACAGGCAGGCACATCAGGACGTGGAACATCCGGACAGGCAGGACATCAGGACGGGATGTCAGGACATGGAAGATCATGATGGAACATCAGGACATGGACAGGGATCTCAGGCAAGACATCAAGACATGAAGACGTGGTACGAAGGCAAACGAGACGAGACGAGACGAGGAGCTCCATGAAGAACAGGAGACCTAACAAGGCTCTGGCAGGCAGGAGCCTCCAGAGAGATGTCACTTCGATGCAAGGCAAAGACATACTGAGAAGACAGCCCTTAAATAGGGCTAGGCAGGAAATCAGTCCATAGGTGGGTTCAGCCACACTTCCTGTGACTGGCCCTTTAAATCCAGCAGAGAGACGTGCGCCGGCGCCTAAGAAGCAAGCAGGAAGCTGTGCAGGACCGCGGCCAGCACTGATGCACAGCGTGAGAGGCGCAGGGCTGGACCTGGGGAGCAGGCCCCGACAACGGCAGTGGCTCCGGCCGCTGCAGGAGGGCCCGGGAGCTGCTCCAGCCGCCACTCGAGCCTGGGGATGCGGCCCTCATGCCGCGAAGGCAAGATGATGTCAGTGGTGGCTCCGTGCTGCATGGGAGGACGCTGAGAGACCACAGGTCTGGCCGCGGAGAAGAGGACGTGTCAAGGCGGCCTCCGGGCCACAAGGAAGAACACAGTCCGCGGCTCCGGCCGCGTGGCAGGCCTGACGGGGCGTCGGGTAACAGCGTCCATGAGGTGAGTGAAGCCTGCTCGTGGGGAAAGCCCGTGGGCAGAGGGTTCACAACATGAAGGGTCTGACCAAGGGTCCATCAAGCCCAGCATCCTGTTTCCAATAGAGGCCAAACCAGGCCACAAGAACCTGGCAATTACCCAAACACTAAGAAGATTCCATGCTCCAACTCAGATCTGAATACACTCCCAACCCGCTCTCCTAAAGAAGGTAAAGAGAGGGATTTTTAATTTTAACTTTAGGGTTCTTCTCACACCCTTTACAGCAGAACACATCCCATCTAAATACAAGGGAGATTCACTCAACAATGCCTCTCCCCAAATTATGGACCTGGACTTCTTTAAGCAATAGTAAAAGTATATTTTTCTTTACAGTTCTTTCTTTCTTGACCTCCTTTTGGTTATTATTCAGTCCCCCACCACTCATTGCTCTTGAATTAAGACAAAGTGTCCCTCTACAGATTTATCCAAGGAAAATCATACACTAAAGAGTATGTTTTTATTCAGTTGTGGAATAGTAAACTTACACAAGGGAAACAATGGTTTAATATTTTAAACATTTATCTGACAAAATGAGAAAAGACATTTTTAGAGGAAGCACAAATGCTGCTTGATGCTTCCATGTAAAAACATTATACAATCTATTTCTTCCCTATAAAATGCTTTTAATGAATTATAGCCCCGCAGGCAAATATTTATTGAATATCTAAAAAGTATTTGATACTTTTTTTTTTTTTTTGCAGTCTTCTAGCTCCATTGTATGTGTTGTTCCCCCAAACTAATTTATTTGCCAGCTTTCTTCAGTCATCATAAGGTTATTGATGTTTTAGGAGATACTCATGCGATACACAGTTGCTAAAATGGTTCAGTCAAAAATGGAAGAAAATTAAGAATTTCATATCTGAAAGATCACCCTAATCAGAACTTTCATAAACTGCAAAATAGAGGTTCAAACTTGTTACCATGCTGAGTCTGTCTTCTTAGCTTTATATGACAGATGCAACTCATTGTTCAGGATGCAATTTGTGGTTTTCTATAACAGATATATGAATTATTAATCAGGCCATCGGTTGCAATTTCTTTCTTGTGTTGTAGTTCAGTAAACAATAAATTTGAAGGAATCAACAAGTAGTCTAAAATAAAATAGCTACTCTGTGCTGTAGCTAAATTTAAAGGCAATGTAGTACAACAATGTCTAGGAGAAACCATTGACATAAAAGTCAGTCTCCATGCCCGTAACAATTTATTGTTAGCTTATCTTTTTTCTACACTATCAAGTGAAGAACAGGTATAAAACAGGAGCTATAATTTTGGAAAGCTTTTAAGAAACTGGTTAAAGCTTCCTAGATATATGTCCAGAAACATTTTAATTTAACTTTTTTTTTTCAAAGATTATACAATTTATCAAATGATGTACACTGTTCTTTGCAAGATATAGGTTATTTAAAAGATAAATTATTCAATAGATCAGAAACCAAAAAGGAAAACACAAATATTCAAGCTTAAGACCATCAAAACATATATCTATCTATTTATATCTATATCTATATCTATACCTACATCTATATTTCTCTCTATATATGCATGTATATAGGAAGCAAGGTCAAAATAGATTTATAGAAAAGAAACACATTATATTAACATAGACAACAGGAGATACAAAAAATTTTTAATAATCTGTTATAGTTTAATAAAAGATGCAGTACACATGCTGGAGCTGTGAATATAAATCTTATTTTGTCTAGAAATTATTTAAACATATTTTCCATCTTATCTTTCTTCATTTTGTTCTCTAAATTGTTTACATTTTTTTTTATCTTCAATTTTTTTTCTGCTTCATCCTTTTAAAGTGGCTTTTAGAAGGAACTGCTGAGTAACCAGTCATTAGGGATGCCCTCTGGTGGTGGGAAGGATATGACTAATTGACTATGTGTTACAATGACAACATGACCCTTCCCCTTTCCCAAACTAAAGAGGTAGATTATCAAAGGGTTGTGCGTGTAAGATATGCGCGCAACCCCTGAAAATCTACCCCTGCCTCCCCCTGCGCATGCCGAGACGCGCGTAAGTCCCGGGGCTTGCAAAAGGGGGCATTCCGGGGGTAGGGCCGTGGGCGGGGTGCTGGCCTAGGACATGCCAGGGGCGGGACTGAGGCCTCTGGCACAGCCACCGTGCTGGGGGATGAGAGCAGGCGCGTGCAAGTTACGCCTGCCCAGAGGCAGGCGTAACTTCTTCGATAAAGGTTAGGAGGGGGATTTAGGTAGGGCTGGGGGGTGGGTTAGATAGGGGAAGGGAGGAAAAGGTGGGAGGAGGCGGAAGGAAAGTTCCCTCTGAGGCCGCTCTAATTTCGGAGCGGCCTCAGAGGGAATGGAGGCAGGCTGCTCAGCTAGGCGCGCGCAGGTTGAACAAATGTGCACCCCCCCTGCGCGCAAAGACCCTGGATTTTATAACATGCATGCGGCAGCACGCGCATGTTATAAAATTGGGCGTAGATTTTATCGAAAGATAAGAGAGGTAGAGGACCCACTACGGCTTGATTATATTTCCTGATAAGGGTTTCAAATTCGGTTGTCTCCATGGTCTTCTGAATCTTCTGGTAAGCACAGGAGTTGGTAAGAACGGTAGCTACAGTTAGCGAGCAAGGGGCTTCAATCGGTTCTAGGCAAGACTCAGGACATTGAGGTCCCCACTGGATGAGTTTGGCTGTGACCCAGTCAAACTGGGGTTGATGTTTTTGTAGCCATGGAAGGCCCAGAATAACTGGATTAACTGCTGTGGGAAGGACATAGAAGGAGATGAGTTCTGCGTGATCTTGGCCAACCCTTAATGTAAGTGGTAGAGTAGTCTGGGTCACTGCTCCGGGAAGAGAGTCACCATAAACCGATGAGAGAGTCAATGGTGATGTTAATCCTTTAGTAGGGATCTGGTACTGGTCTACTAAACTCTGTTGAATAAAGTTGGCCCCGGCTCCAGAATCCACTAGAGCCTGAGTATTAAAGCTGGTGGAAGAGCTCTCCACTGAGGTCAATAACAGAAGCAATGGTGAGGTTGTAGTGTGACCGAGGGGTATTGACCCTGTGATTCCCTGTAATGAAGAAGGTTCTCTTTTCACAGGGCAGCGAAGACAATGGTGGCCCTGGTCTCCGCAATAGAGGCACAGGCCCAGCTGGCGACGGCGGGATTTCTCTACTTCCGATCGATAGGTGTGACTGATTTGCATTGGTTCTCTGGTGCTCTCTGAAGTCAGGAACTGGTTTTCAACAGTGGAAAAAGATGTCCTTGGGTGGTTCTTCAGGTTGAGTCAGTTCTCTCGGGCCCACTCTTGAAATTGTCGGTCCAATTTTCCCGTGAGATCAATTAATTCCTCAAGAGATGCAGGAATCTCTCAAGCAGCGAGTTCGTCTTTCAGTCTGGGTGCCAATCCTTCCAAGAAGATAGCATGTAGGCTGTTCCCTTGCCAGTTGAGTTCCGTGGCCAATGTGTGAAACTCAATGGCATAATCAGACAAGGAGCGATTTCCTTGTTTTAACTGTAACAAGTCGGAGCACATCGTGGGAAGTCTGCCGGGCTCATCAAAGACTTGTTTAAAGGCGGACATGAATTGTGGGAGGCTGGCCAGAAGAGGATCAAATCATTCCCAAAGCAGGAAGGCCCAAGCCAGGGCCTTACCCTCCAGGAGAGACAAGATGAATGTGGTCTTGACCAGGTCGTTGGGAAAAAAGGGTAGACTGTAGAGTGAAGTGCATTTGGTACTGGTTCAGAAACCCACAACATTGCTTACGGTCACCTGAGTAACGAGGCGTAGTAGGTAATGAAAAAGGTGTCTGTCCAGGGTCAAGAGTCAGCACAGGAGTCGCCGAAGGTGGTAATGGAACATTTAACTGGTTCAGGAAGTCCTGTCGAGTGGCCAGGTGATTCATATCCACTACCACTTGATCCAGCGTTGCCTGGAGTTTCTGAATGATCCCAGGATAGGTATCCAGTCAGGTATGTAGATGTTCCAGAGAAGCGGACAGAGCTTCAAGACATCATTGTTGTTCTTGGACTTTAGAAGCCAGGCCCGGGATGGCCTGTAAAGCAAGAGACTCTACCGAGTCCATGGCCTTTGCAACCTGTTGCGCTCAGGGGTGGACCCTTTGTCCTGTGGTAGTACAGAGACTATCCACAGGGGGCGGAGCATGGAAGGAGACAGAAGCAGTGTAGAGCTTCACCACTGGAAGCCCGAGGTCACCCCCAGGAGGAGCCCATAGGGACCTGGGCCGCTTGGACGTAGGTGGGCCTCACAGGGTCTCCTGGGAGAGTGTAAGTCTGGCATGCCCACAGATGCTAGAGGAGCACTATTGGGTTTGAAGCTGGAAACAGGTTGAAGCAGAGAAAACCAGATTAGAGATGGTGAAGATGAGATTAGGGACAGAGCAAGAATCAAACAAGGCCAGGCAAACAAGGTCAGAGTCCAGAAGTCAGTCCGAGGAATGGTCAAAAAAGCAAGGGTCAGGGTCCAGAGGTCAAGGAAAGTCGAAGAGCAAGCTGAAGTCTTTGGCAGGCGGCAGGCAGGCAGGTCAGGAGCAGGCCAAGGTCACAGACAGGCAGCAAGCAGAGAGACTGGTCAAGAAGCAAGCCGGGGTCAGTACCAAGGTCAGTCCGAGAGGTACTATCTGGGGTACACAGGAACAGACAGGCGCTGAAGCAAAAGGATGCTGGAACAGGACTGGAACAGGCAGAAGGACAAGTGAGGTCAATCGGGCAGAGGTCAGGGTTCCGGAGATCAGACGAGATCACAGGCAGGCCAAGGTCAGATAACGGATAAATTAGTAGTTCCAAAAGATTGACTATAGCAGGAAGCCCAGACAACCTATGGAGGAATCCAGTTGCAAAGGCAAGCTCTGGTTGCCTTTGCCTGGTAGCCCTAGCGCATCGCAGCCCCTTAAGTCTCGGGGAAGGGCGCACACGCGCACTAGAGGGATCCTCTGCCAGAACGAGGCCCGGTGGCAGTTCCCACCCTGCCTCCTACCCAGACCTCACCCCCGTCCTGCCCCTTTTGCTGCCAGCTGGTCTTTGGCACATACATAAAGATATACACATGACCGGGGCCCTTTGAAAATCCCAGGGGTGCTCACGCGGCTTGGCCATGTGTGTATCTCCTTGTTTTTATGTGCGCCAGCATTTGAAAATTTAGCCGTGAGCCATGTCTATCTATATAATCAGTCGTTTTGTTCTAAAAGTACCTTATACCACATAGACCAGCGCCAATGTCAGGTTCACTGGTCTATAGTTTCCCAGAACATCCCTGTTGCCTTTTTAAAAATTATCATTACACTTGTCATTCTTCAGTCTTCAGGTATTGTGGCTGTTTTAAATGATAAATTGCAAATTACCAGTATTAGGTTTGCAATTTCATGTTTGAGTTCTTTCAGGAGTCTAGGGTAGATACCATCCAGTCCTGCTGATTTGTTACTTTTTAGTTTGTCAGTTTGATTAATTACATACTCTATTATCACAGATATTTGTTTCAGTTTGTCAGTACAATCATTATCAAATAATGTTTCCAGAGTGGGTATATTCTCAATATCCTCATAAGTAAAGTCTAAAGCAAAGAATTCCATCAATTTTTCTGCTATTTCCTTATCTTCCCTGAGCACTCCTTTTACCACTTAGTCATCTAGCTAACCAACTGACACCCTCCCAAGCTTTCTGATTTGAATGTACCTGAAAAGGTTGTTATTATTAGTCTTTTCCCACCTCTAAGCCGTTCTAGAACCAGCGCTCCATGAAAATGTTATTCATGGCATTGAGAAATGTATCTTCTTTACCATGTGCTAGAATAATTAAAATTGCTATTATTATTATGTTGCCATATATTTTTGCCTTTCTTAATTCTGCTAGCATTTAAAAGTCTGTTTCGTCATCTTGGTGAGATGAGCAGTGGTGTACACGTGACCATCAGACATGGAATTTCTAAACATGGCAGGTCGTTTCCTGCTGGATTTTTATCCTTCTTGAGACTAGGTCACTCTTGACAAATAGTACCATCACTAAACTAGTTTTTTTCTGCCCGGTCAAGTTGCTAAATTTTTACCTTGGTATCACAGAGTCAAATTGGTTATCCTCCTTCTACAATTCTTAATTCTATATCAACTTAATTCTATATCAACCGTTATGATGGCTTCCCGAATAACGGTATATAAAACTCTTCAAATAAATAAATAAATAAATAAATAAATAAATAAACGTATAATGTCAGATATTAGATTTCTCTAATGTTACTATTCAGACTTCTAGCATTCTTCAGACTTCTACATATATTTTAAAGTATGTATTTTATGTTTTTTTTTATATTTATATTCATAACCTGATTATTAGCAGAAGATACAAGCAGTTAGGAGTCATTCACATCTCTGTGCACTTTATTTACATCCATCAGGACTACTTTAATCCTTATGGGTAACTTCTCTACTGGGATAGTCTAACTTTCTTGTTTTGCAATTATCCTTTATACTTCCCTCTGATCCATGCACTTTTGAGTGACTACTGATTTCTCCCATAGTCAATTTAAAAACTGTTCTATCTCCTTTTAAATGTTAGCACCCACAATCAGGTTCCATCTGGTAAAAGTGGAACCATTGCCATCAAAATAAGCCCCCCCCCCCCCCCCTCTTCCCCAGAATACTTCCAAGTACCTAACAAAACTAAGGCCCTTTATCCTGCACCACTGTCCAATTTACACATTGAGTCTCTGGGACACAGCTTGCCTCTGAGGCCTGTATATATTATCCATGCATGTGTAATAGAGAACATTTCTGAGAATGCAATCCTAGAGTTTTCAGAATTCAATTTTCTACCTAAAATCCTAAATTTAGCCTTCAGAAAATTCCTCCTGCACCTTCCTATGTTGTTGATACCCACATGTATCACACAGCTCGTTGATCCTCAGCTCTCTTTAATATCCTATTTAGGTCATGTATGAGGCCTGCTACCATTGTACCAAGTAGGCAAGTTACCAAGTGATATGTATGCCCAATAGCCACCCAGCTAGCTACATTACGAATTAATGAACTACCAATTGCAATAGCAGTCCTACTCCTAATCCTTCTCTCCTGGGCAGACTTTCTGGAAATACATCCTCAATGAGAGAGGATATGTTATCACCTTGTGGCCACGTCCTAGCTACAGGATCATTTCCCATCATACGAAGGTGATCATCTCCTTCCAGGTGATTTTGCTCCTCAAAAGCAGCACTATTTTTATTATTTATCCGAGGTTGGTAGTAGCATAAATTAATCTGAATATTGTAATAGATCTATATCACTAGAGATTGGCTTCTATGTATGTATGCTGCTTTCATAGTGATTCTGCAATTAACCTTCAGCCTTTTCTTTCTTTCTGTCTCTAGGTAGTTTTTCTGCTTTGCTTCAGGAAGCTCACTGCAGCATTTACCATGGACCAGCCTCACAGCAAACTTGCTTGGAATATCTCACTTTCCTCAAAACCTATCTTGTGATCCCCCTGGCAAAACCAGAGACTGCAGAAGATTAATGCCACAATAGGTCCCACAGGCAGACCAGGGCAGCTACTGAGAGAAATTTTGGCCTACTTTAAACATATTTCTACTGCCTGGATACATCATGGGTATGTCTTCTCTTCAACAATGGAAAGGAATAGAAAACTAAACTGAGAATATCATATTGCCATTATATAGAATGTTAGCACCTTGAGTACTATGTGCACGTCCGGTCACCCTGTCTCAGAGAAAACAAAGGTCTGTGATATTTTTTTAGCCTGCTGCATTCCCCATAACATGGACATAATCTGAGGCTATCCTCCAGAGGAAGACAATGCTAATCTTACTATGGCCAATGATGAGGAGACAAATGACATGGGTCTACCTGCATAATAATTGTTTATGGACTTTTCTTTCAGGATCCTGTCCAGCCCTCTTTTTTAACCCTACTATATTAGTTGACTTGACCACTGATTCCATAACTTTATTGTATGCTGAGTGAAAAACTACTTGCTGAGATTTTTTTTTAAATCTACCAATTGCTAGTTTCATGGAGTGTCCCCTAATCATATTTTTGTTTAAATGGGTAAATAACCATTCCACATTTACCCATTCTACCCTATTCATGATTTTATAAAGTTCAATCATATCCTCTTGCAATTGACTTTTTTTCCCAAGCTAAAGAGCCCTAATCTGTTTAGTCTTACTCCATAAGGGAGCTTTTCCATCCCTTTATCAATTTGTGTTGCCTTCTCAGGACCCTTTTAATGCCCATTATGTCTTTTCTGAGACAGGGTGACCAGAACCACACATAGTTCTCTTCTCAATGTGCTATCATGTCATGGTGCTGAACAATGTCATTATGATATCAGTTTGATTTTGTAGTCTTTTCTAAATAATTCCTTACATTCTATTGCCCTTTTTGATCACCACCACACACTGAGCTGAAGATGTAAAGCTATTATCCACAAGGATTCCAAGGTCCTTTTCCTGGTTTGTGACTCCTAACACGGAACCCAGCATCATGTATCTATAGTTTGAATTATTTTTCCCTACGTACATTACTTTGCACTTTTCCACATTAAATTGCATCTGCCATTTTGATGCCCAATCTCCTACTCTCACAAGCTCTTTCAACAGTTCTTAACAATCTGTTGCTGTTTTAACTACTCAAAACAATTTTGTGTCATCTGTAAATTTGGTCTCTTCACTCACTGATTCTTTTTCCAGATCATTTATGAATATTTTAAATAGCACAGATCCCCAGTATAGACTCCTGGGGCACTCTGCTAATGACTTTACTCCATTTGGAAAATTGACCACTTAGTCCTACCCTCTGTTTCCTTGTCTTTGTTCAGTTACCAAGCCACAAAAGGACACTGCCATCTTTCCCAATTTTCTCTTGAGTCTCTCATGATGGACTTTGATAAATGCCTTCTAAAAATCCAAATATTGTGGCCGATTTTAAATTTTGCGCACGCGGGGTACATTTGTGCACACTACCCGGTGTGCTCAAATGTTCAGCCGATTTTATAAAAATGTTATAAAATCCGGGGTCGGCGCATGCAAGGGGGTGCACACTTGTGCACCTTGCGCGCGCTAAGCCCTAGGGGAGGCTCGATGGCTTTCCCCGTTCCCTCAAAGGCGGCTCCGAAATCGGAGCGGCCTTGGAGGGAACTTTATTTTGGTCCCCCCCACCTTTCCCTCCTTTCCCTTATCTAACCCACCTTCCAGCCCTAGCTAAATCCCCCCTACCTTGTTTCGTAGAGTTACGCCTGCCTCTGGCAGGCGTAACTTGTGCGCCAGCTCACTGCGGGCGTGCCAGGCCCCGACAAAGGCCACTGTGTCAGGGCACTCGGCCATGCTCCAGGACCACTCCCGGACTGCCGCCATGCCCCCGGATCACCCTGGACCACAGACACACCCACGGCCCCGCCCCCGGACTGCCCATTTTTTGAAGCCCTGGGACATACACGCGTCCTTGGTCTTGCGCGCCGTCGAGCCTATGCAAAATAGGCTCGGCGCGCGCAGGGGTAGGTTTTTGGGGGTTACGCACGTATCTTACGCTCGTAACACTTTGAAAATCTACCCCATTCTGTATCAACCTCTGCATGTTTATTTTCACTTAAAAAAAAAAAGCTAGAGACTCTCTTAAGAGCTATGGTTTGGAGGAGGGGGCAAAGAAAGATTAAATGGCAGTTCTGGTGAAGTGTGCCTCATCAGATGATGTACAACATAAGGAAATTCCATTGACTATAAATACAAATGACTTGGATACACCCATGTTTCCACTGGAAGAGGAGGCATCGTTTATTGTGGTGGATCTGTAGTGGGTGTAGGCATCCTTGATGGTGTCGGGATGCTTCGGAAGACTCAAGCTTTTCTGGTGGAACAACAGCTGAGGAAGCTTGAAACCATAGCTATGGTGTTACTACAGGAGATAGCAACATCTATAGGACCCTTGGTTAGAAGGGAGATGTCCATTCTGCCTGTGGCTGTCATGGAGGCCTGCTCTTTTGCATCTTCCTCAAAATGCTAGTAATGCTGCTCATTTCCTCCTAAAACACCTGATTAACTCCCTGCAGCATCCCTATAGAACTTCCTTTATACCCTACAATTTCTGACATAATCCAAAAAGGATGTCTGCTATTCATCCTGGACATTCTTATCCCATGTATTCAGAGGTGTGGATGTACTACTGAATATATCCAGCTATTTTAAAGATAGCCAGATAAGTTTATCTGGCTAACTTTAAGTCAAGTCTATGGGCTGACCAGAGATAGCCAGATAAGATATCCAGCTAACTCAATTCCTCCCATTTAGTCTCTCGAAATGTTCCTTACTTATCCTGTTAAATTCTACCTGGCTATCTTATTATCTGGCTAGAATTTAGCTGGATAAATGCCAAAATCCTCATTCTGAGTTATCCGGTTAAATGCTTTTGAATATGTACCTCATTGTACTTATATGTATAAGGGAGAGGAATTGCAGGGAATGGAGTCTATGCAGAGTTGAAACTTACATACATTTTTATTTTAAAAATTATGGGAGTAATTTTCAAAAGCATTTACATACATAGTGGAAGAGTTTAAAGCCCAGCACATGCATCAATTTTGGGATGTGCACAAAAGTCAGGCTTACATGCGCCCAGTGAATTTTAAAAGCTGCCCAGATGCTCGCACATCTTCTGCAGTGCACGCATCTCACTTGATTTCAAAAAGGGGCTTGGATGGGAAGTGTGCATTCTGGGGTGGGGCCAAGGGATGTGCGCATAAATACTTACACACCTGGGCATGTAAATGTACTTCTGCTATGGAGGAATTGAAACTTAAAAAAAAGAAAACAGCAATTTCTGATGGGTTTAAAGGATCTGGGGCAACAGAGGGGAGTGCAGGCTATTAAACCAAGTTGATATCGAGGACCTAACTCTCGAATGGGATCTGACCGATAGTGTCGTCGCACGTAGTTCATAAATCCCCCACCCCCACCCTCGCACGCGCTTGTCCCAACCAGCCCACACATGTATGCGGATTTTAAAATCCAGGGCCTATATGCACGTGGAAACTATTTTATAACAGGCATGCACTGACACGTGCATGTTATAAAAAACTGCGTCCATGTGCGCATGCTGGGAACAGCGGCGCACACGGACGCCCGCACAGTTCTTTTAAAATTGACTCTTTAGGTTCTATGGTCTAAATTGTCTCAGCAAGACCTTGTGCATCAAATAGCAGGTGAAATTGTGTGCATGTAATTTTGCCAGAATAAGATTCAAAATGTGTGTGTTGCAAATTGGCATAATGCTTAACTTGATTTTCATCTTCTACGTAATGGAAAATACTTTTGTCATCAAAACAATTTTGACTGAATGGATTTATATAGAAAAATTCAGGGGAAAATTATAATTTTTCTTATTGATGTTACTGTTTTTCTTAGCATTGAGATCTGTGTTCCCTTTTCTTTGAGTTTCCTATGTAATTATTTTGCACAACCAATTTTTATAAAATCCAGCAAGGTTGGATTCCTTTCTTTGATGTATTGTCATTTATTTTGGCTTAATGGTCTTTGTGAATGTTTATACCATGGTTTCAGGATACTTACTGCATTTCCTCTGATTCTAGTCCAAGTGAGCATGATGCCAAGTAGGAAGCATATTATGTGAAGTGGTGAGAGGATAAATAAAAATAAAGTTGATAATATACCCTACCGCTCATTGTGTAGGTTTTCCTAAATGAATGCACCTTTGATAGCACAAATGAAAAAGTGTACTTAATATGAGGGTCCTTTATAATTAAAAAAAAAAAAAAAAGGATCACAGAGCTTAATGAGTAATAAAGTATTGCTATCAAACTTGAAATGAATATAAAAAAAATTAAATTAAAAGGCAATTTTTTTTAACACTCTTTATTGATTTTCATATGCATTTGCCTAGCTAGACTCGTGTTTGCATAATCACAGTTTTAACCACACGTTATGAGACATACTTCTCCTTGGCAGTGTTGAGATATGTTATTAATATTTTTAATCATATAAACTAGAAAATGGCTTATTGTCATATCTTTGTGTTAATGCATAAACCAAGACCAGTTTTCATAAACAGAATTAGTCATCTTTGATAGAATAACAATGTTTCCACACAATGTCATCTATTTTTTCCTAACAGATGGTTATTTTCTTCTGTTTCTATAAGCAACTAATGATTATTCAGGTACCACAAGTTGCATAAAATAGAATGAGAGAAAACATTTAAGGCCTGATTTTAAAAGGGCTGAGCACGTAAATTTCAGGGGTTACGCGCATCGCTGGGCCTTGCGCGCACCGCGTGCATTTTACAAAGGGCAAAGCCATGCGCATAACCCCCATTACATGCCAAAGTGCCAGGCCTGCTGAAAGGGGTGGCCTGGGGGGTCTGGTCTGGGTGGGGAGGGGCGAGCTAGGACAGTGCATGCCGGCAGCCGGAAGATACCTCTGATCCAGAGGAGCAGTAAGTGTTAAAATAAAAAATTAGAGGCTAGGTAGGGTTAGGTTAGGGGTCAGGGAGGAAAGGGGAATAGGTAGGAAGCATAGGGTTAGGGGTAGGAAAGTTCCCTCCCAGTCCGCTCCTTAATTGGAGTGGACTGGGAGGGAACTGGGGAAGGCCTACTCACGTTGCCATATGTGCTTTATAAAATTTCTCCCCCTGTACGCGTGAGTCGTGGTCCGCTCGCAGATGCGCAAGCGGATGTTGAATTCCAGTGCTTACGTGTGCACAGATATAGTTTTTTATAACATGTGTGTGGCGATGTGCATGTGTTATAAAATTGGCACGTCCATGTGCGCATTCTGGGAACCACGTGCACATGGATGCACGCATGTGGCTTTGAAAATCTACCTTTTAGTGCTGAAGTTTCTAATTCATTTATGTGCATAAAATCTGGTTTTATGCAGGAAAATGGGATAGGTGCATGTAAAAGTAAAAGTATAACCTAGTTTGTGCATACTTTTATGTTAATTGATCAGAGGCATTCCAAGTGCTTGAATCGGGATGATGAAGGCACTTATGCACTAAAGGATGAATTTTAAAAGCCTGGTGTGCACCAGAATCGTAAGTTGTGCGTGCATGTAGGACATGCGCATTAGGGATGTGCAGAGAAAAAAATAATAATTTTCATTTTTTGGTTTGTTGTCAGGAGTATTTTATCCCATGAATTTCAGTTCATGGAATGTTTGATGTGTTTCATTCATTTCATTCATGTGAAAAAAAAACCAAATCAAATATTTAACAAAACCCAAAACAGTCAAAAAAAACAAAAAAGGGGCCTTCCATAAGAAACCCACCCACCCGGAAAAATTCTGGGTCTAGATCCCCTTAAGGCCCATTTATCTAGTCTGGTGGGGATCGCAGGCCAAAGCCTCAGATTTATGTAAGCCAAGGCCACTGTAAGTTACCATGATCTTGCCTCGGCCTACACAAATGACCTTATCCTAATCCGGAGGCCAGGTTGCAATGTCAGGGCCTTGATCTGGACCCAAACCCCACGCTGGGGCTAGGCCTGGAGACCAAGTCTCAATACCGGGGCCTTGAAGTTCTGGTTTTCAGCTTTCTACCTAAAAGCCTAAATTTGACTTCCAGAAACTCCCTCACACATTTTTCTATATCATTGCTGCCCACAAGTACCACAACAGCCGGATCCTCCCCAGCACTGTTTAAAATCCTATCTAGGTGACACGTGAGGTCCAATACCTTGCTAGTTATTTATCCTGAACTTTCCCCTTGCTTACCCAGACTTCTCACCCAACCAATAGCAGACAAAAGACAAGTCTGATATCAAAAGCACTAAATAATTATCAGGTGAAAAATTGTGAGAATAAGTTGCTGAATATATTCATAGCAACTTACGCTTGTTCCTTTTGGCCATGCTTCAGAATGCCTTCAGACTACCCTTTTTTATGCAAGTAAATATACACATGAAAATAAAAATACAAGTGTATGTTTTATGTTTAGATGAGTACAAGCTATTACATGCATATATGCTACTTTTACACTTGTAAATCATTTGAAAATTCACTCCATGCTTTTTATTTTGAAAAGTATGCACATAAATGTATGTACTTAAGTTATACCCTCCAAAGAGGAGGTGTAACATTATGGGAGTGAATGTATGGGTACATATTCAGCAAATTATCTGAGTATATTTTAAGCTAACATGCACATGATGCAGGCTGTTTGAAAATTACCCTCTTAAAAAGCAATCTTAATTTAACCTTATTGATTTTTTTTTTTTTTTGTTAACATTATTGGAGAACTTTACCTGTGAACATTACACTATTCTCAAAAGGAAAATCCAAGCATACTTTCCTTTTGTAAATTGGAAATAACATACAGTTTTTAAAATGTAAAACTGGGTGTACTGTTGCATCTTCTGACCTACCCCCTACAGCTGGGCATGCATGCGAATCGTATTGTGAAATTATGCATGTTCTTTTAGTTGCCTGTTTGATGAATTTTCAAAATGTCCTTTTCCCAAGTAAATAAGTATTTACCCAGGTCAACTGCTTCTTAAAAATCACCCTTCTCAGTACAAAAATTGGTCTCAGAAGACAAATAGAGGTACCTTAAAATTCAGTTTGGTAAGATACTATGGGCTGAATTTTCAAAGATATTTAGGTGCATAAATTACTTTGAAAATGTTTTATTCATGTTAATGACTGTTAGAAAATAGCCTGAAGCTTCTGTGAACATAAATATATGAAAACTAGTGAGAGGAATTCTGGAGAGCAGAGCTGAGATGGAGTTGGAATACATGTGCTTATTTTTTTATTATAAATATTATCAAGTGAATTTTCAAAGGATTCACATGCATAAATATAAAATACTATTGTAGCAATTTTCAAAAGCCATTTATGCCTATAAAGTGTACTTATGTGGGTAAAACCTATGGATAATTGACTGGCATATATTGTAGCAATTTTTGAAAGCCCACTTACACGAGTAAAGTGAATTTACAAGTGTAAAACCCATTTTTAAGCATGTAAATGCTTTTGAAAATCAGGCCCTCCAAAGAGGCGGTGCAATTTTCCATGAGCTACTGGGCCAATTACCTGTGACTTTTCAAAGCAAATGTATGCAAATAAGTTTACTTTGAAAATGTGGAGTAAATTCTACTCGTAAAAGCTGTACATAGACTTAATCTGAACATTCACTGTTATAAAATTTCCCTCCCTATGTAGAGCATTAAGTTAAAGTTACCCTCTTTCAACTCATAATGCATTCACCTTCCTTTTTTTCTTACTATATACAATCTATTGAATGAATATTAAGCTGCAATATTTTCAATTTTTGAAATCAAGGACTCATAGTCTAATGCTAAGATATATTTATATATATTTTTTTCTTGAAATTCTGGCTGACTGCAAGCACCTTACAATGTTATATCCTGCTTTGCATTTTATTCATTTCACACCAAATGCTTCTAATATTCTACTCTATTATTTTGTGTTTAAAGTACTTTAACACCCCCATGAGTTGGAAATTCAAAAATACATCCCTGGGTTTCAACTCCGAGTTTGCATATTTACTGTGAACTCATCTAATATTTGCTGACTGAACAATATGATGGGGTATTACTTGGATTTTTTAAGTCCATTTTTTAACATTCTTTTAGCATAACATTTCTGCATTAAGCTATGCATGAGTCTTGCACTCTGACATTTCATTTAGAATACTATGGACATTATTTACAAAGGAGTTATGCTGTCGGTGCAATATGAGATAAACCTCTTAGGAATCAGATCCTATGAATTATTAATACTGTTAGTCTGGTGAAAGAGCAAGGATATGCAGCTTTCCACAAGCAAAATCTGCTGATAAAGATTGTTTTTTTTCAACATATCAAGTGCCCCCAATCATTGCAAAGCATTTGTTTATGCTGGAACATCCTGTCTTCCTCCTCATCATCATCCCTCTTTCTCTTCTTTCTCTCTCTCTTTCTGCTTTCAGGTAGGGGATTAAATATAGCATTTTTCCTTTCTTGATCAATTGCATCAACCATCATCCCATAACTCCATTTTTCTATTGTATTATGCACCTATCTGAGTATAAAAGTGTCATATTTCTTGAAAACTGTGCTGTCTATGATTTTCCTTTATTGATCTGACCTCCTCAGTGTGAGGTCTTTGAGAAACAGTCTGACACTTTTCCCTTCATACATATTGCCATTAGTTTTAATCATAGAGAGGGATATTGTAAAACTTCATGGAATTTACCAGAATGCCTTTTAGACATCTGGACAAATTCCTGTGAAAATGACCTTAGAACTACAGTGTGATTTGTAACTCTTTAGCTGAATCCATTGCAAGAAACCCTTTCCACTATGAAAACATAAGGAAAAAATATTATACTGTGTTTCAGTTTATTAAATAAAAATACTTGTTTTCTTTCCTCTAATCCACCCTCCCCTTCCATTTCCCCTCTTTATAATTCCTCACACCTTAGGTGATCTGTTTGGGAGACAATGGAACTCTCGTGTGCCTTAAGGCTAGGAGGAATATTTTCTTTGACAATAAATAATAGCATCATTTTTATCTAGCAGAAGTTGCTGCAGTTGTGGCAGCCATCTTCCTTTGAGTGTGTTATCTTCATCGTGATCCTCAGTTTTACTGATTCCATTTAGTAGGCACTAGCTCAAGTACCCTGTATCACAGCACTATGGCCCAAGCCAAGAGGTTGTTAAAAAACATATTAGTTTTCACCTTACAATTAAAATATAACATTAATCAGTGTTTCTTTTACTATAATCCGCTTGTTCTTACTGCATATGAATTAAAACTAATAAGATTTGTGGTTAGTGGAACCCGTCAGGGATCGGTCCTAGGGTTAATTCTGTTTAATCCTTTTGTGAGCAATATTGTGAAGTGGACAAAAGGAGAAGTTTGGCTTTTTATAAATGGCAGTAAGATATGCAAAGGTGTGAATATCCTTGAGGCGACAGACAGAATGAAGTGTGATCTAAGAAAGCTTAAGAAGCAAGAGACTGCTTGATAGTTATGATTCAATTTCAAATACAGACAGAATCAGTGAGCAGTACCCAAGAGGGATTAGAAAACTGATGTGCACTAACCAGGAGTTAGAGACCTCTGGATGAGTGTGTCTGATGATTATAAGGTACCAAAAGAGTATAATAAGTTGGTGGCAAAAGCCAGAAGCATAACCAGTAGAAGTAGGGAGGTAATAATGTTCCTATACAAAAGATTAGTGAGACCTCACTTAGAATATTGCATCCAGTTATGGAGGCCATACTTCCAAATGGATAGAGACAGGGATGAAGAGGTCCAGAGAAAAGTTATAAAAATGGTTCAGGCTATTTATCAAAAGTCGTATGAAATGAGATTTAAAGATCTAAATAAATAGAGAAGAGACAGGGGTGATATCTTAGAGCAGAGGTAGGCAAATCTGGTCCTTAAGCACCACAAACAGGTCTGTATTTCAGGATATCCACAATGAATAAACATGAGATAGGTTTGCATGTGTTGTTTCCATTGCATGCAAATCTATCTCATGCATATTCATTGTGGATAACCTGGAAACCAGGCCTGTTTCTGTTACTCAGGGACTGGAGTTGCCAGTCATTGTTTTTAGAGAGTAGAGACATTCAAATACCTGAATGAAATCAAGAATGCAGAAGAAACAAACTTTTTTCTGGAACAACACGCTTGATAAAATCATGGTATACGGCTCCAATGGTTAGACTCAGGAGCAACATCAGGAAATATTTCTTCACTGAAAGGGTAGTGGATGCATGGAATGGCATTTTGATGGAAGGTTTTGGAAACAGAAAGAATGATAGATTTCAAGAAAGCATGGGATAATCACAGAGGAATCTGAGTTTCAAGGAAGTGAGAGGAAAAAGAAAGATCCTCTATGACACTGCAGCAGGAATAGAGTTGAGCAGACTAGATGGGCTTGCAGGCCTTATCTGCCATCATAGTCCCTATTTCTAATTTCCTATGATTTATGTTTGCCTATTAAATTTTATTTAGTTTCCTGCTCCACTAGGGAACATGCTAAATTAGAAGAAAAGAACAGCCCAAGTCTCAGGGTTTTTGGTTGCTTTCTATGCCAACATTTTTTTCCTTCAATTATTTCTGATGTGTTACTTTGAGTTTTCTTGTAAGGGTATGTAATCAAGATTGAAGTAGAAAATGTTGTACTTAATGATATGATTTGCAAAATGTGATGCCTTTTACTGGATAAATTTTTCCTGGCACTAACACAGCAACAAACATTTTCATCCATCTCAGTGAGATACTAAAAAGCTATGGTTACTCATTTCACAGTTGCTCCTTGGAAGATAACTAGAGGTTTGTGTCTCCCAGGAGGAAGCATGTTATATAAGGGTTGAAATATCAGGAATAATCAAGACAAACACTGGTTTGTTCCCCCTATAAAAGAAGTTAATCTTTTAAAATTATTCCCAACAGAATTCTTATACAAAAAAAAGAAACAAGCTTGGACTGGCGAAACAACATCACTAGATCAGAAATAGACTTTACCATCCTGGTGAAATAAAACATTTCATATTTGCATTATAACCCTAAAATGAGTATATCAACAGAAAAATCATCTCAGAAACTCAATACAAGATGGCCAAAAGAAATAAAAAGGAATATTAATTTCTGGTTCCATAAGATGCTTAAGTTCTTGTTCAGATTTGATGAACTCTTTCAGATTAAAGCACATTGGTGGACATCTTTGATTTGAGTCATCACTTTAAGTATTGTGTTTCAAATCAAATCCAGACTGCTGGGCTTGGTTTATTAAGCAGTGAGGAAATAAGCTGTGAGGAAATAGATATAGATATAGTTACAGCGAGAGAGAGAGGCTTTATTGTAACAGTTCATTATCAGCCGGTTATCACATGCACATAACTTATTTTGAAATTCTAAATTTGAGGGCTATTGTTAATCATAATCATATCACTGAGGGATAATGGGAGTGGAAGATTTGAATCCAAACTAGTTTTCCTATCTTATTAGGATGGATCCTAAAAAAAAAATAAATGCAATTACTACAACACTGGCCTAAAATTGACAGCTGCTAGATGGCCATATACTTGGATTTTATATCCATCTGTCTATGGAATGTACATTGTCTATTTTTAAACCCCTGCAATTTCATGTCCAGATAATTTCATAGCTTGTGCCAATAATCACTAGATTCAACTTTTAGAAAAAAACATGTTTTTCTTATATTCTATTTACTATATTCATCTATTAATTAGTAAAGTAATAATTTTACATGGAATGTCAATGCATATCCTGAAATGCATTGGCTAGAGTGAACATGTTGCTTAGGGAAGGCTAAATAGTGTGAGCATGTTAAATTGAGAATGTCTATTATCTATATGCAGATGTTATCCAGGGATCAAAGGTCTCAATTGTTAGCTTACTGTTGCTCAATCCTAAGCTTATTCCTGTATTCTTATTGTTTTTTTACTTTTCTATATACTCCATGTACAGTTTAGGCTCATTGAGGTCCTATGACATTATGCTTCCTTCTTCCAATAAAAATGATTAAAAAAAAAAAAAGAAGTGAGAATAATCAATTATCTTTATCTCTTGGCTCCTCCTGCTGGCTTCCAAGAGGCAAACAAGAAAACATGGAAATTATTTGCACTACTGAGGGGATAAGTGGGGGAGCTAGGAAACTCCAAAAGGTAAATTTTAAAAGGGATGCACCATTTTTATAACATGTGCGTGTCGCTGCATGTGCATAGCTACCCACGTGCACATGCACACCCTATTTTATATCGGTGCATGCTTGTGTACGTGAATTCTGACTCACACATGCAAGGGGGTATTTTGTATAAAACGTGCAGTGATGTAATCAGGCCTTTGCCAGTTCCCTCCCAGGCTGCTCCAATAAAGGAGCAGACTGAAAGGGAACTCCCCTATCCCCCTAACTAACTTTCCTCCCTTTTCCCCTTTTCCCACCCTAAATATCCTATATTTTTTTGTTTTAGAATTTACCTGCTCTTCTGAACAGGATTAAGTTCACACGCCGACCGGCTGCCAGCTCACACTTCACCGGGACAGCACACAATGGCACTGTACCGGCTGACCCCTGCCCCACCCCCACCATACTCAGATCCCACCCTGCCCCAACCCCCAACCCTCCCCCTGCCTGCCCCTTTTTAAATGCCCAGCACTTCCATGCGTACCGGAAGATATGCATGTGGCCGGGCTGTTTTGAAATGTGCTTAGCACTTATGGCCCTGCCACGTGCAGATCTCCTTGGATTTCCACGTGCCAAGCTTTACATTTGGCCCCCAAGTGAGGAGCACACAAAAGAAAATTGTAGAAAACTGACTTGAGTGCATGTTTAGATCATATGTCTTCTGTGTCAGTAAGCATCAAAGAAGAGTATGTGAGATGTGGTTAGAGATAAAAAAAAAAAGAATATACAAGAAAGAGATATAGGAAGGATTCTGTCACCCTAGCCACTGATTTAGAAGAGCATAGCATCTGGCCATTCCCTACTCTATAACCACCTCAGAGGTTGCACTACTCTACTAGTGCCCCAAAACTCGCAGAAATTAGCTCTATAATCTAACCAAAACAACTGGTCAGCTGATAAATGATTTTGGAGATCAGACTTCAGTTCAGTTTCAAGATTCTAAATCTCTATAAAAGTATTGGCCACAATAACAATGTTAATGACAATAAAGACCTTTGTCTTTAGGTAACCTATTGCTTGGAAATACATTTGCAGTATGTAAAGAAAGACAGATTTATTTTTAAATGCTCTTGTTTATCTTCTCTGTTACCACATTCTCTCTGTCATTGTCTTCCATTCCTCCATGTTCCCTTTGTCTTTGTTAGTACCCACCCAAAACTTTATTTTGACATCAGACAGTTGGGTGGAGGAAGGACTGATTGATCCATCAGTTAATCAAATATTCCTGGTAGTGGAGGTGGGGGAGAAGAGTCTCCCTATATGGAAGGCCACCTGCTTAGTGACTTGATGGCAGTGGATTGGAGATGGACTTCCAACAACATCTGTTCATGAACAGATGTTTCAATGCCTGCAGTGCTCATTGGCCCATGAAATCACAAACAGGATAGAATATTTCTAAGAATCATGCTAATATCTTAGAACATGTCTGTTTTATCCTAAGTATGAAATCTCTTTGCCTTGTACATTGTGAGTAGTTGAGCAATGTTTGAAGATTCTTTATGATGTGTGAATCTATTGTTGGAGAGGCAATATTTGAGGTGTGAATATCATGATGTATAAAATTTCTTTCAGAAAGTATATGTTAACTAGGGATGTGCTATCGTTCAGGATGAATTAGGCAATTTCAATGAAATTGCCTAATTCATCCTGGTTCAGGCACCCCAAAACCAGAACAAATGTTTCCCGATATTTCGTGAAACATTTGGTTTCGGGTTAGTGTGCACTAATGGGGAGTTAGCACGCACTAACTCCTGTTAGTGTGCACTAACCCGAAGGCCTGAACCATGGGAAACATAAGTGTGGTCAAATGTATTCATTCTTATGGGTCTGTGAGTACAGTTGTACAGTGTCATCTCCTGCTCATAGCCTTCATCTTTCAGGATCTTTCTTTCCAGATAACTATCTATCTATCAATCTATCTGTCATCTATCTATCCATGTGTGTGTATGTATATGTAAAATGATGTCATTCAAAATGATGTAACCCAACTTATAGGCTCCAACCAATTGCATGGAAGGAATGGGATGGTGGTGGCTAGAAAAGCTTTCTCAGGCCTGTACTACACTATTTAATTGTCCACTTTTAAAGAACTAATAAACCTTACCTCAAGTACAAGCTACATTTAAATTCAGAACATTATTTCTCAATAATTTTGTGGTTTTTTTACTGCTGTAGGTGCTGTATGGGTAACCTAAGACTCAGAGGTCTTCTGACCAGAGTTGACCAGCCATTGAAAGTTCAAACACAGCTCAGCCATAATATATGGCTCTAGCTAAGGTTTGCCTAAGGTGCCTAATACCTTTTTACTGGCCTTTGGCATTGCTGTACAAATAATTAATAGAACCTCCCAAATTGTGGTGTCATGTGTTGATAATGTGTGAGGACGCAATATTTCACTTGACCTTAGGCATCAAATGGCTATGGCTCTCCATCTAGATCTGTGATACCATTCTGTGAATTCCAAGGTAGAAGAAATACTATTCTCTAAAATAATAATAATAAAAAATAATCTCTTTCTAAACACAAAGCATGATCAATATTATTTTGCCTCTCTTTCTGTCTCCAAGCAATTCCTGGTTGTAAACTTTCAAAGATAAGAAACAGACTAAATGCTCTGAAACTCATTCCTGATTGATTCCTGGATTTCTCATGTTTCTGATAAAACAAAATTGAACTGATCTCAATTTACACTGTGACAGCTCTTCTAGGAGAGCAATAATCAAACTATTCGCATTGTTACAAACATCATGGATACTTTTCAATACTGGGTTTGCACCATTAATCAAAGAAAAACTAAACAAATACATTTGCTTTGATTATTATCCACAAAAAAAGTATCAGCTGAGGTCTGCATCTGCTTTTTCTGCAAGCACTTTTTTCCTTGGAAACGATGATTATAGATTTGAAAATGTCATTCATAGGCACTACTTCTCTCCCCAACCTAACCATGGCCTCAGGAGTATCTCCAGACAATGCAGATAAAATTATATATGCTGTAAAAGAAGGCAAATTTACCCATATTGAGGGTGGGCAATTTTCTAAAGGCTAACATCAGGGGGTAAAATGATGTTTTACTTGTTAAAAAAAAACTTTGAATACTGCTTGTAGCACATTTAAAACTAATCGGAGAAAATAATTTTTCACTCAATACACAATTAAACTCTGGAATTTGATGCCAGGGGATGTGATTAGTGCAGTAAAAGGTTTGGATAAGTTCTTGGAGGAGAAGTCCATTACCTGCTATTAATCAAGATGGCTTAGAAAATAGCCCCTGTTATTACTAGCATTAGTTTTTGGGTACCTCCCAGGTACTTGTAGCCTGGAATGGCCACTGTTGGAAACAGGATGTTGGGCTTGATGTACCCTTGGTCTGATCCAGTATGGCAATTTCTTATGTTCTTATGTTCTTAACTGTCCACATTAGAACAAGTCTACAGATTACTTGAACTCATATATTTTACACCAGTTTTCAAAGTGAACCTATGCTGGTAATTTAAAGCTAAACTTATTTTAAAGTGTGCCACCTGTACAAAGTACCTGCAGACATTTGAATCTACATTTTCTGCATGGTTTTAAAAATGCCATCAATACTCATCAATTTCCTTCCAGCAACCTAAACACCCCTTCCCCCGGGAATGCCTCTCCTCAATGCAGCAAAACCTACTATACATGTGTTTTAAAATAACACACATATTTTGGATGATTGGAGGGGAGCAAATTTCAGACAGCTGATTTATGTGGATAATTTGTTTCTATTTTTCCAATTTTGCATTGCATACAATTTTTGGTTTGTTGCAGTGTTCCTTTATATAGGTAAGGATATTGCTGAGTGAATCCTGCCAGTTAGTGCTGTTTTGATTTAGGATATTTGTTTATTGTATTTTAATTCTGTCTTCTCGCGGCTTTCTGAGGGCCAAGCCCATGTCCATGGCAAGTTACAGTAGGCCTAATGGCCTAATACCATATGGGATCCAAGTTCCTGGGTTTGTTTGTTTTTTTCAGGGTTTAATGGTTGGCACTGAGCGTTGCATGTAAATGTAATGTGTATATTATAAGTGCTATTTTACTTCAGAAGACTTTACTTTGAATATTCCTTTTCCTGTAAAATCAGCTCTTATAATTGCATAAATTGTATTTGTATATAGGGAGGGTATGGTGGGGTAGAAGGGAGGTGCAAGGCCATAGTTTATTTATTTATTCTAATTTTTATATTGCACTTTTCGACACTTCAAAGTGTACATCAAAGCAGATTACATTCAGGTACTGTTACGCTTGCCCCCGCGGCAGCCCCACGGTGCGGCCCTCTCACCTCTCTACACAAGCTTCAGGCTTCAGCTCCTCGCCGCTGGCGGAGGTGGGCCGCCAGTCCTGACCTCGGACTTCCGCCAGCACCTCCAGCCCTGCTCCACTTCCTGGGACCTCCAGTCAGGATGCCTCCATCCGTCGGGCCTCTCTGCGGAGTTCGCTGAGAGACGCCACCGGCAGCACCGCGCCGCTCCCTAGGCTCGCACGCACCAATGAAACCTTTAAAGGGCCTGAGGCAGGAACCTGTCCGCGGACCTGGATGCTGACATCAGTTCCCTCAGTGCTTAAATGCTCAGGTCTCACATTGAAGCGTTGTCTTTGCAACAGGTCTCCTTGGTCTCCTGTCTCTGGTTTCCTCGTACTTGTTGCTTCTCCGTAAGCCTTGCTTCATGTTCCTGTTTCTCCAAGTTCCTGGTTCCTGTTCTGTGTTCTTCTTGTCTGTGTGCTGATTGACTTCCTAGTTCTGACCATCACTATGCCTGACCTTGCCTGCCTTCTCCAAGCCTGACCACTGCTACGCCTGACCTTGCCGGCTTTCTCTCAGCTTGACCACTGCTACGCCTGACCTTGCCTGATTTCTCCATGCCTTGATCATTGCTACGTCTGACCTTGCCTGCCTTCTCCAAGCCTGACCATTGCTACATCTGACCACGCCTGCATTCTCCGTGCCTTGACCATTGCTACGTCTGTCCATGCCTGCCTTCTCTGTGCCTTCATCATTGCTACGTCTGACCATGTCTGCCTTCTCCAAGCCTGACCATTGCTACGAATGACTTTGCCTCAGACTTTCTTGAGTTCCACGTTACTTGCTACACCTTCCAAGTGCCTCCAGATTCCATTCAAGCTTGACAGTGTGACGCCTCTGTCCCTATCCTCTGGAAATGGGCTATTAAGGCTTCGGCCTTCCTTTGCTCAGGCACCTTCAGTTCCTTCTTGTTCCTTGGTGCTTGAGTTCCTGTTCCACATCCCATCCGGGATAGGACCATTCCACCTGTTGGCACTTGTCTCTGGGTTGAACCATTTAGTACCTGTACTTAACATTGAGTCCTGCCTAAGTCCTGCCGGCCCTGGCACCCAAGGGCTCAACCCAAGGGGAATGTGGGCTGGTATAGGTGAAGCTCCAGTGGCCTCCAGCTTCAGCCACTCCGCCTGCTGATGCGTCAACCCCACCTCAGCCCAAGGATCCACTTCCTACGCAACAGGTACTATAGGAATTACCCTATCCCCACAGGACTTCCAATCTAATTTTGTACCTGAGGCAATGGAGGTTAAAGTGACTTGCCCAAGGTCATAAGGAGTCACAGTGGGATTTGAACCCTGGTTTCCCCTTATTTTATATTTCCTCCGAACTTATTTACTATAGTCTTTGCAGTGTCAGTCCTGGGCTGGGGGCCATATTCCAGGTCTCCCTTCAGATTCCTGCAATCATAGGCCCATAATCAAACTACTAAGTGTAAGCCACCTCCCTGTCATGCCTTCCCCACACACAATTAAAAATTATGCATTCATAATACCAGATTTTATATCAAAAAGGACTTTCTGAGGTAAAAATATCACTTACAACAACATGTATAATATATTACATTTGCATGTGTAAAAGAAAAAAGGCCTTTGGAACCCATATGGTATTATGCCTATTGTAACACATGTTAGGTGTAGGCTTAGCCCTCAGAAAGCTATGAGTAAACTAAATTACATTTACTATATAATAAACCTCCCATGCCGAAACAGCACTACATGCCAACACTCAAACAATAGCAAACCTAGCTATGAAAATGCAACACTGTAAGTATTACACAATCTCCTAAAACACCAATACACCTCCTATTAGGAAAAAAGAACAAGCCAAGCTACTATAAACCCTACAAAAAACAATGGTTATATTATAACCATACTAATAAAATCTATAAATATTTAAGAAACTGACAAATAGAAAAGAGAATAGGATTAAATGCACAGTTTTCTCAGTGGAGGGAGGTGGGCAGTGGAGTGCCTCAGGGATCTGTACTGGGACCTGTGATTTTCAATATATTTATAAATGATCTGGAAAGGAATATGCGAGTGAGGTAATCAAATTTGCAGATGATACAAAATTATTCAGTATAGTTAAATCACAAGCTGATTGTGATAAATTGCAGGAGGACCTTGTGAGACTGGAAAATTGAGCATCCAAATGGCAGATGAAATTTAATGTGGATAAGTGGAAGTGCAAGGTGATGCATATAGGGAAAAATAACCCATGCTATAGTTACATGATATTAGGTTCCATTTTAGGAACTACCACCCAAGAAAGAGATCTAGAAGTCATAGTGGATAATACAATATTATCATCAGCTCAGTGTGATGCGGCAGTCAAAAAAGCAAACAGGAATTATTAGGAAGGGAATTGTTGGATTTGTGGACCCTTGAGCCGGCTGGGACAGATGATGATGTACCGTGGGAAGACCCACAGTGGATGTCAAAGCCGGGAGGCAGCACAGGGCAAGAGACTGGAGGGATCTTCTTCACTGGAAGCCCGAGGTCCCCCCAGGAGGAGCCCGTGAGGACCCGGGCCGCTTGGACTTACGTGCAATCTCCTATGGGCCGGTGTCTGAAGAGAAGTTCCAGTGTATTGAAGAGAGAAGAAGCTGAAGCCAGGAGGCCAACCGGAGCTTCACCACTGGAAGCCCACGGTCCCCCCTGGAGGAGCCCATGAAGACCCGAGCCGCTTGGACTTAGGTGAGGCCTCCTGGATGTAGAGGAAGCAGGACACCGAGAGAAAGTAGAAGTCACGGACCAGGAACTGAAGTTGAAGACAGAAGCCAGCGGACGATCCGAAGTCAGAAGCCAGTGGACGAGCCAAAGTCAGAAGCCAGTGGACGAGCCATGGTCAGAAGCAAGTGGACGAGCTGAAGTCAGAAGCCAATGTCAGGAACCAGGAACAGCAACTAGCAAGCTCTGGAACAGAGAAAACCTCGTTGCAAGGCAAGGAGTGGACCTAGATGCAGGGTTTAAATGCCCTGAGAGCGTCTGATGTCACCCCAGGCTGTGCTGTTCCTTCCCGCGCTGATCCCTTTAAATATGGAGCTTCTGCGCTCGCGTGTGTCTAGGGGGCGGGGCCAGCCACGGAGCATCGGCGGCGTCTCCCTCAAGGAGGGAGCACCACCGGCAGACACCAGGGAGGCCTGTACAGGCTACAGGGATGCCGCAGTGGCCCGGACTGTCCCCTAGGTAGGTGGAGAAACCGGGGCATGGCCCGAGACCGCAACAGGATTGGTGAATAAAACAGAAAATGTCATGATGCCTCTGTATTTCTCCATGGTGAGACTGCACCTTGAATACTGTGTACAATTCTGGTCACTGCATCTCAAAAAAAATATAGTTGCAATGAAGAAGGTACAGAGAAGGGTGACCAAAATGATAAAGGGGATGGGACAGGGCACTTATGAGGGAATAAAGAGGCTAGGGCTGTTCAGCTTGGAGAAGAGATGGCTGAGGGGGGAAATGAAAGAGATGTTTAAAATCGTGAGAGGTCTAGAATGGGTAAATGTGAATTGGTTATTTACTCTGCCATTACCTTATTTCTTACTATGAAATCTGAGAGATTCATTTAGGAAATTAATAGAGCAGATCATTTCAATTTTATGTAAACAAGTATAGAAAGTAGTGAAGGTATCATTTATACTCCTGAATCTACTTACAGAAAGAACTAAATGGATTCCTCTCTAGAGGACAAAAATTTCTCTAGTTGATCAGGCTCCAGGAATACATACCGTATATTATCTATTGTCAAAATACATTTACAAGGGAATTTAACTAAAATTTGTGCCCCCAATGCACGTGCTCTAGGGCACAAATTTAAAAATTTTTTCCTACGAGTTTGTGTAACTCTTACCACATCTGGGTAGACCCAGATTCTTTCCCCCAGGTATAATTTATTCCTTGCTTTAAGAAAATTTCTTAGGACGGTATCTCTCTCCGTGGGTATTGCGAATGTAACCAGTAATATACCCCTCCTCTCTATCTGGTCTTCCTGAGAGGTCTCCAAAAAGCCAGATAAATCTTCCAAGGGGGACAATGAAGGCTGATTTTCCTTAGGGGTACTTCTCACTCCTTCTCCACTTTTCAAAATTTCAGGTAAAAAATACACTTTTATTACATTTGGCATATTTGTGGAGGAGTAGGATAATACCTCTTTAAAGTATTTGTTTAATTGCTCAATGGGAGAGATAAGTTTACATTTTGGGAAATTTATCATCCTCAGATTATTATATCTGAGTTTGTTCTCTAAAATCTCTATTCTTTTATCGTTTCTAGTCTCCCCTTGAATTAAAGTCAGTTGTGTCTCTTTAATTTGTTCTATTTGATTATCTAACTTTTGTATTTTGACAGAGTTGGATAATATTACTGGATTCACCGTTAAAGACTGTTCCTGAAAAGCTTGAAAAGCTTGAGTCAGAGATACCATAGTTTTCTCAAACACAGAAATAACATTCCATAGTGTATCTAAAGTGACAACCTCTGGTTTTATTAACAATGATACCTCAGGTATGACTACTGGAGATCTCTGAGAAAAAGTAAATAAATTGTCCTTTCCTGTTAGTATCTCCCCTTCATTGGGTAATGGAGTTACCACTCCAGTCCCATAAATCGTCCCGATATTAATCTCCCTCAGGGCAGATAAAATGTTCTCACCCTGAAGGTGTCCAGTTTTAACAGCGGCTGAAGCTCCCTTGACCGCTTCCCCACTTTGTGACATCTTTGGTCCCAAGGGACTAGCAGTATCAGTCGTTGTATCATGGAAGGGGTAAGAAGGGGTCACAGGAGCACCAGGGCTCAGAGATGTTTCGTCAAGGGGTAAAGGATTCTGCTCCTGATCCTGTAACCCAACTGACTCTCCTGGTGTTGCCCCCACTGCAGGGTAGAATTCTTTGATCTTTGTTTGAGTTGGGGAGGCCTGGCGAGGGGTCGAGGTACCCTCCCTCACCCTCCCCTTTCGTTTTGTATGCGGCATTTGTTGGCAGGAAAAACAAGAATCAAACAAAGAGTCTAAGTTCTACTTACTGACTGCTTTCTTCTTCGGAATCTCTCAGTGGAGGGGCTGCTTGGATCCGAGGGCAAATAAAAACTTTAAAGGTAATTTTATGAAGACTTCCCAAGGCAATTCAAAGCCGCGCGCGCCCCTTCGGCGCGCGCGGCTTAGGCAGCGCGCCGGCGTCGACTGCGCGCCGCTGCAGCCCCGATTTTGTAGGCTGGGTCTCGGTGGGGGCGGAAGTGACGTCACGCCCCTCTCCACTCCGGGACTCCCGAGTCAGTTGTAAGGACTCTTTAGGCGGTGGGAAAAGGCTCCTCGGCTGGACAAACCTTGCCTCCTCTTTCTCTCAGGTCAGCCCCCGTCTATCGCCGCTACAGCCCCGATTTTGTAGGCTGGGTTTCGGTGGGGGCGGAAGTGACGTCACGCCCCTCTCCACTCCGGGACTCCCGAGTCAGTTGTAAGGACTCTTTAGGCGGTGGGAAAAGGCTCCTCGGCTGGACAAACCTTGCCTCCTCTTTCTCTCAGGTCAGCCCCCGGTTATTTACTCTTTCGGATAATAGAAGAACTAGGGGGCACTCCATGAAGTTAGCATGTAGCACATTTAAAACTAATTGGAGAAAGTTATTTTTCACTTAATGCACAATTAAAGTCTGGAATTTGTTGCCAGGGGATGTGGTTAGTTCAGTTAGTGTAGCTGGCTTTAAAAATGGTTTGAATAAGTTGTTGGAGAAGAAGTCCATTACCTGCTATTAATCAAGTTGACTTAGAAAATAGCCACTGCTATTACTAGCATCAGTAGCATGGGATATACTCAGTTTTTGGGTACTTGCCAGGTACTTGTAACCTGGATTGGCCACTGTTGGAAACAGGATGCTGGGCTTGATGGACCCTTGGTCTGACCCAGTATGGAATTTTCTTATGTTTTTATATTCTTATCCAATAATTAAAAATTGCTATAAAACTTTTACAAATGCCAATAAAATATTTCAAAACAGCTGATTCATAAAATAATACCCAATAATTAAAACTAGTAAGGATAAAATCAATCCCTTGCTTTCCATACCTGGAAACATTTGATTTCCATATGCCCTGAGATTATCATGGATTAGCAGGTGGAGTGAGGAGAGGGGTTTATTGCAGACAAATTTTCTCCATGCTCTGTCTCTCTCTCATATGATACACACACTTACCCATGTGTTCTCTCTCATATGCTGAATCACATATACACAAACTTGCTCATTTGCTCTGTCTCATGCTCAATTATATGACTACACACAATTTTGTTCCCTGTCTGTTTCATATCTGATCTATACACACACATATGCTCTCTCTTTTTATTTATTTATTTATTTATTTATTTATTTATCTATCTATCTATCGCGTTTTATATACCATGGTTTGGTATTGCCATCACAACGGTTTACAAAGGATGGATTTCACAATCATAAAATCATGCAGCAGTTAATATGACAAATTTGCATACTAGTAAATATTCTTTCAAAGTGTCATTCAGGTATATACAGGTATAATCTGGAATAGTCATTTAAGTATAGTGTCATTCGGAGTTTTGGTAGGCTTTAGTGAACAGTCATGTTTTCAGTTCTTTTTTGAAGGTTTTTAGATTTTGTTGTGTTCTCAGGTCCATTGGGAGGGAGTTCCAAAGTTCAGGGCTTCCTAGGGATATGGCTTTCTTCCTGGTTGAGATGAGTTTGTGATGGGATGGAGGGACGTTGAGTAGGCCTTTGTTTGCTGATCGGAGATTTCTCTTTGGTGAGTGGAGTTTTATGGATGCGCTGAGCCAACTTGTTTGTTTTTCATATATTATTTTGTGAATTATGGATAGAATTTTGTAGTCAATCCTGTATTTTATTGGAAGCCAGTGAAGTGAGATGAGGGTTGGAGTAATGTGATCGAATTTTCTTGTGATCAAATTTATCTCTCTGTAATGTTCAAACATACATACACATTCTTGCATACTTCCTCATTCATGCTCCACCATACAAACACATGCTCTTTCTTTCTTTCTTTCACATGCTCAACCACACACACACACACACATGCACGTTCATATTCTCTCTCTCGTGCTCAATCACAGAAACGCTCATACTCTCTTTTTCTCACATGCTCAGTCACTCAGATACATGCTCATATGTTTCCCTCACTTACTCAATCACACACACACACTCATATGCTCCTTCACTCTCACACATGCTCAGTCACTCACACACACTCATATGCTCTCTCTCGTTCTTATGTGATCAAACACATACGCCATTGCTCATACACTCTCACATTCTCAATCATACACTCATATGTTCTCTTTCACAGGCTCAATCACACACATGCTCTCTCATATGCGCAATCAAACACAAACACGAACAATTATGATCTTTAATTCTCCCCTCTGGAAGCACAAGGGGGCAGCAGCAGCAGCCTCCTCCTCCATCAGACACTTTAGTTTTCTTCTAGCCTTCATTTGTACAGTGTAGCTCCTGCTTATGACTGGGGGAGAGGGCTGGGAGGGGGTTGGAGAATGCAGAGGGAGCCAAAGCTTCTTGCACTCTGTGGGCTGCGCTACTTCTCACTGCCAAAGCAGAATGAGGGAGGAGGAGGCAATGTTTCTCATGGCCCCAGGAGCCACGCTGCTCCTCATTACCAGAGTGGTGATGGGGATTGGGGAGGAAGGTCAGTGCATCTCGTTGCTTCACAGCCTGTGCTGCTCAACTCATACTGCCGGGGCAATAAGACAGAGGAGGAGGCTGTGGGTTGTAGCTGCACTGTTTCTCACTGCCATTGTTATGGCTATGGCTGCTGTGCAACCGCCTCACCACCAGGGGTCCTTCTGGAGCAGGCATTCCGGGCTGGCCCAATCCATCTGCTCTATGTCCTGGATATTCCTTTATAGCCCTGCCTACCCTAGACTCCAGTGCTTCCGCATCAAGCTCGTTTGGGCTCCCTGCTCTAGCCTCCCTTGCCTTGCTGCGTGTGGCCTTCGGGCCTTCTGCCTTGCCTTGCCTTGCTGTGTGTGTGTGGCCTTCGGACCTTCTGCCTTGCCTTGCCTTGCTGTGTGTGTGTGGCCTTCGGGCCTTCTGCCTTGCCTTGCCTTGCTGTGTGTGTATGGCCTTCGGGCCTTCTGCCTTGCCTTGCCTTGCTGTGTGTGTGTGGCCTTCGAGCCTTCTGCCTTGCCTTGCCTTGCTGTGTGTGTGTGGCTTTCGGGCCTTCTGCCTTGCCTTGCCTTGCTGTGTGTGTGTGGCATTCGGGCCTTCTGCCTTGCCTTGCCTTGCTGTGTGTGTGTGGCCTTCGGGCCTTCTGCCTTGCCGTGTGTGTGTGGCCTTCGGGCTCTCTGCCTAGTCGTGTGTGTGTGTGTGGCCTTCGGACTCTCTGTTTTGCTATAAGGTTCTTATGACCCTGCCTGGACATTGACTCTGTTTGCCTACCGCCTGCCTTAACCCTGCCTGGACATTGACTCTGTTTGCCTGCCACCTGCCTTGACCCTGCCTGGACATTGACTCTGTTTGCCTGCCGCCTGCCTTGACCCTGTCTGGACATTGACTTTGTTCCCAGCCAGTACTCTGCTCCATATCTCAGCCATCGCCCAGTTCCATTCACTCCTGCCTGCATCTCATTCCTTCCCAGCCATTCATCACAGACCTTCCAGCTGTCTCTGTCTCTCTCCACCTGGAGTCACTCCTGAAGGTGGTGTTCACAACACCGGACCACTGCCCAAATGTAACAGCCATGGCAAGGAAAGGAAAATGAGCCTGCTGCTTCTTGTGGCCCTATGCTCCTCACTGCCAGAGCAAAGAGAGGGAGGAGGAGTCCGATACTTCAAAATGTCCCCTGGGCTGCATTACCTCTCACTGCGGGTGGGGGTAGGATGCTGCTGATGCCTCAGCGTGATGGTACATCTAGTGAATGGTGACTATGGCCGTGGCCATATTGTCCATAGGCTAGCTATGGTTTTGAGTCCCCATGTTTCTTTCATGGCCATGTTGAAAGGAAAATTCCACACAGAGTTTCCCTTTTTAAAATACAAAGTTGGACAGTGTTACAGTCATTTCAGTACTTGTGGACTTTTCCCCTGCTTTGCAAAGTTCATGCAATAAATCACACATGGACATTTCAAAATAAAATTGCATGTGTCTTCTGATTCTACTCTTCTACACCTTCAGCCCTGACCTTTTGCAGAACAGATAAAGTATCTGTAGTATTTCACAATATGGGTACTTTTTCCTGGGGAGGGTGGAGGGCAAATTTAAGCTCCAATTTTACCCAGGGAGTTGCTTAGTTACTCAGGTATAATCTTTGAAAACTATCTTCCATATGAGACAATCCAAAAACAAGGCTTATTATTTGATTACTTAATCCTAAATAAAATACAGCAGCAAAAATTTACACAGACGTTACTACCACAAGAACATAAGAACATAAGATATTCCATACTGGGTCAGACCAAGGGTCCTTGAAGCCCAGTTTCCTGTTTGCAACAGTGGCCATTCCAAGTCACAAGTACCTGGCTGCTATTGCTATTAATTACCATCACAGTAGTGTATGGATTTATCCTCTAGAAACTTATCCAAACCTTTTTTAAACCAAGTTACTCTAATTGCTGTAACCATATCCTCTGGCAATGAATTCCAGAGCTATAACCTAGATAGTTCAAAGTAAGTAAACAGAGGAAAAAGTTGCAGTTTAAAAAGGAAACAAGATTGTAACCTAAGGAGTTGTCAAACTTATATGCTTCTATCTGACCACATATAAGCAGACTAGAAAGGTTATTTCTGAAGGCTTAGAAAAGAAGAATTGTTCAGCAGCATAGACAATGGAGAAATGAAGACTTCAATCTTCCTCCTACAGTTTCTTTGCTTCTTCAGAAAACTTCCCACAAATACAGAACAATTTTCTCTGAAGTCTATTACACACTGAAGCAATGTCTTTCTACTCACATGAGATCAGATGTCACTGCTTCTGTCTTAATGTTGTCACACTTCACAGGAAAACTCAGTCATATTTGGCCTGACATTTCATCAGACAGAAATCCTGAGTTCTACCAAGGTGACAATTTATTTTGCACTAAATACAGTATCTGCTCACTCACTTGCTAACTTCCTATATTTTCACTTTAAAAATTCACTTTAAAAAAAAAAAAAAAATTTCACTTTATTTCATATATATATTAGGCATTGCCTATATTTATATTTATTGCTACGTTAAATAGTTATACTTCTTATATAAAATATTATATTTCTTTATTTATTATATAAAATATTATATTTCTTTATTTATTACCAGTTAAAATATTATCACTTTATTTAGCACTATGTTAAATTGTCAACCAGTTATACTGTTCCATATGTTATACGGTTCCATGTAAAGCTCCGCTATCTGTTGAGCAGTTCTTCGTTTTATGTAAACCGGAGTGATTTGTAGTCCCTACTAGAACTTCGGTATATAAAAATTAAAAATAAATAAATAAATAAATAAATTTTTCTCACAGGTATCAAGGCTATCATGTTGTGCATACTTACTTTTCCCTTTTACTTACACAAGCACAAGCAACCAGTACATTTTTTTTGCATACCTGGTTTTCACTACAAAATTACCTGCCACAAAGAGAATCTAGGCATATTTCCAAGGTTCCTTCACCTAGTTGCCCTCTGGCTTCAGCCTCAGATCCCTACTGTGTAGATAACTAGAACATAAATGAGACTGCTTTCTTTCCTGCTAAAGAGAGCTAAATGCTACCTCTCTCTTACCTCTCTCTAAATACCATGCCAGCAAGATCAAAGACCTATTCTCTGACATCTGGCAACTTCAACGTCCATCACATGGATTATATAACTGACAGGCATTTTCATACTTCTGCTATCTCCATGTATATCTCACACAAGTAGCAGACAAAAATATAACAAATATGTAAATATAACTTGTATCTCTATTTATGACAAAGGTGGGAAGGGAGAGGGAAAAGAAGAGATACAAGATAGGGGAAAGGAGAGAAAAAAGAAAGCTATTGCCTAGATTTATTTATTTATTTTATTTATTTATTTGAGGTTTCTTATATACCGATAGCCATTTGCACATCATATCGGTTTACATACAACTAACAACTTATGGGCAAAGCCCTTACAAAGAACAATAGAAAATATATATAACAAATGGTAGATGGGAGGGAGTACAGGGGGAGAGACATAGGGAGATATGGATATGAGAGATTGTTGGGGATATACAGGTACAGAAAAGAGACAGTAAAGAGGATATGGGAAAAGGGGATGGACTAGAAAAAAGTGAAGTTAAGATTCCAGAAAAACATAGCAGGAGCTAGCAAACTTCTGCATGGCCCCATATACGCACATATATGGTCATGTGGAGATCTACTACAGTAATTTATAACCTGTGCGTATCAAGTACATGCAGATTATAAAATATGGTTGTGTACCCCCTAACATATGTTGCAGTGCCTGGCCGCAACAACCCTCGGCCGGTCCCTCCTACCTTCTCGTTTGGCCGCAGCCCGGCGCGGTCCGCTCCGCGGCAGGCCAGCCGCGGCCTACCGCATGGCTGCTATGATGTATTCCTTCATTCAGTGGGGGGGCTCTCCCTAGGCGCACGTGTGTGGGAGGCCCTGCCCTTTAAAGGGGCCGTGGTGGGAAAGCTTAGCCCTGCCCCGGAAGATGATGTCACTCGGGGGGGTATTTAAACCACACAGCTGACTTCAGAAGTTGCCATTGCAACAGGTCTTCTCTTCTTGAGTGCTAGTTGCTATCCAGACGTCCATCGTTCCTGCCTTCGTTCCTGCCTTGATCCAGTTCCTGCCTTCATTCCTGCTCCAGTTCCAGTTCCGGTGATCCCGCTTCCAGCCTCATCCTTGCTCCTCAGTCCAGCCCTCAGCTTGCTCTCCAGGTTTGACCTCGGTTGTCTACTCGTCAATGCTTGTCCATTTCCCGTCTCGACCTCTGGCCTGGTTCTTCGGTTTCGTCTGTCTGCTACCTGCCCCGGATCTCCGGCCTGAACTTTGTTTTGCTTCTTCGCTGCCTGCCCAAACCCGGACTGCTGACTCTGTGTCCATTTTCCTCTTCACCTGCTTCACCAGCTTCACTGAGGCACCCACACCTAAGTCCTGCTGGCTCCGGCACCCAAGGGCTCAACCTGAGGGGAACGAGGGCTGGTATAGGTGAAGGTCCTGCCGGGTTGTCCTCACCAGCTCCACCTCTCGGAGATGTGTTCCATTGGGGCCAATCCCTCGGTGGTCATCACCACTCACTCCAGCTCAAGGTTCCACAACCATAACAGTTTGCAAAGGCCATGGACTCGGTGGACTTGTCTGGCCTCCAGGTCATTCTGGGCTTGGCCCAATGGATACAGCTGCAGCAGCAGCAGCAGCAGCAGCAATGCCTTGAGGTCCTGTCCACTACTGTGAAGAGTTTAACTAATCACATGGAATCTGCTTCCGGTTCTGGAGCTGCCGCCCCTCTTCCAGTGGTTCCCGCTTCACCATCTCCTTTGCTTCATCTGCCTGCTCCACTTCATTGTGCCGGGGAACCAAGGCAATGCCAAGGGTTTTTTAACCTCTGCTTTATGAGGTACTCTCTCCAGGCCACGCAGTTCCCGAATGACCAACTAAAGACTACGTTCATCCTGTCTTTACTGGATGGCAAGGCCCTGGCCTGAGCATTTCTGTTGTGGGAGCTCGGGGATTCCATTCTCGGAGAACTGCCCCGGTTTGTTCAAACCTTCTGCCAGGTATTCAAAGACCCAAGTCACCAATCCACCTCTGCCTCGGATTTGCTTCATCTTCAGCAAGGTTCCTGTGCACTGGCCGAGTTTGCTGTAGAGTTTCGAACTTTGGCATCTGAACTGGGTTGGCTTGAGGACAGCTTACGCAGTATATTCCTTGAGGGTCTGCCCTCCTGCATTAAAGATGAGGTGGCCACTCAGGAACTCCCAGACGAACTCGAGGCACTCATCGATCTCGCAGGTCGGATTGACCAGCGACTTCAGCAGCGTACAAAGGAACTGAAACCAGTCTGTCAGGCAGTACCTCTGGCTCCCTCCTTCTCTCAGCCTTGGTATCACCACAGCTCCTGTGGTTCCGCCGGCATGCGTGGAGGAGCCCATGTAGTTAAGCCGAAGTTGCCTGACTGCAGAAGAGAAACAGGCCGCAGGACCCTTGGACTGTGTCTTTACTGCGGTAGTAAGGGTCACCTATTGGCCCAATGCTCTGAGCAGCCGGGAAACTCTCAGACCTAGGTGTCACTGGGGAGCTGACCCTAGGCTGCTTCAACCCTTCTCCTCAATGTACTATTCCCGTCATGCTCCAGTTCTCTGGAGGATTATTCACGACTCTGGCCTTCATCGACTCCGGGACCGGAGGAAACTTCATCCTGTCTGAATTAGTACACTGACTTCAACTCCCAGTGCTTTGCCGCAATCCACCCTTGCTTGTCTCGTCCATCCAAGGGGAACCATTTCCTGGCCGAATCATTCTTTGCATGACTCCGGTGAACCTCCATGCTAGAGTTCTCCACAAGGAGGAGATATCCTTCTTTATTCTGGAAAAAGCCATTCACCCTGTCATACTGGGCCTTCCTTGGTTGCAGAAACACTCGGCCACGATTGACTGGAAGACACTCCAAATTGCGGCTTGGGGACCCGAATGTTTTGCAACTTGCCTGCACCAGAAGCCGCAACCGCATGTCCAGCTTGCTAAAACTGCCATTCATCTGCCTCCATAGTATGCCGACTTTTCCGATGTTTTCTCCAAAGGGGAGGCGTAGACCCTTCCAGGTCTTGCCCAATACTGTTCCGCCTCGGGGACGGGTATATCCCCTTTCCCTGCCAGAGACTCAAGCCATGTCCAAATTCATAAAAGAAAACCTTGACTGGGGATTAATTTGCCCCCCTCCCCCCACCTCTTCTTCACTTGCGGGGGTAGGGTTCTTCTTTGCATCCAAGAAGGTTGATTCATTAAAACCTTGCATAGATTACAGGGCCTCAGCGCTATTACCCGCAAGGATTGCTACCCACTCCCTCTGATTCCCGAACTCTTGGACAGCCTCCATGATGCCCGGGTATTTACCAAACTGGACCTGCATGGGGCCTATAATTTGGTCTGGATAAAGCCTGGAGATGAATGGAAGACCGCATTTAACATGCGCGATGGTCATTACGAATATCTTGTAATGCCATTCGGACTGTGTAACACGCTCGTGGTCTTTCAAAATGTAATGAATGAAGGGTTTCATGACATTTATTTATTTTATTTTTATTTATTTAACATTTTTTATATACCGGCATTCGTAGGACACATCATGTCGGTTCACAAGTAACTGAGAAAGGAAATTACAATGAACGGGGATGGAGGGCTAACTGGGAAAAAAATTGGATAATATACGAAACTGGATAACATATGAAAGTAAAGGAGAAAGAGTCAACGAGCAGGGATACAACATTGTTGAACGACATGGAGATTACTTATCCATGTTAAGATAAAAATGCATAAGCAAAGATTAAATATGTATAAGTAATGTTAAAGGAGGCATGTGTGTGCACTTTTAGACTTAGTATAGGAACTTAATTACAGTATAAAAGGAGGCATGTGCACTAATGTACAGTTATATACAGGGGGAGGAGGGAGGGGGCGAGGGAGGGAAAGGAGGGGGGGAGGGGGAAAGGAAACAAAATGACAAGGTACTTTCAGGCAAAGGTAGCTAGAGGGGTGAGGGGCGGGGTGGAGGGGTGGAGGGGAGGCTACGGGGTGCGGGGGAGGGAACAGGGGGGTACTGAGATGGTAGAGGGAGGTCAAGGAGAAGGTATAAGGGCTGAACGGGTGAACTATGACTGGGGTTGAGAAGAGTTGGGGTAAGCCTGTTTAAAAAGCCATGTCTTGATTCCTTTTTTGAAATGGCTTAGGGACGGTTCTAAACGGAGTTTGGCAGGGAGGGAGTTCCAGAGGGTGGGACCCGCAATGGAGAAGGCTCTTTCTCTGGTGGTGGTGAGGTGCCCAAATTTGAGTGAGGGGGTTTGAAGGGTGCCGGCGAGGGAGTTTCTAGTGGGGCGATTAGTTTGACGGAAGTGTGGCATATCTTCAAGCCAGGGGGAGTTGTTTTTGTATAATGTGTTATGGAGGATGGTGAGTGTTTTGTATTTGGAACGGAAGGCAATGGGGAGCCAATGTAGATCTTGTAATATGGGAGTGATATGATCTGTTTTTCTAGTGTTAGTTAAGATTTTTGCCATGGCATTTTGTAGGATTTGAAGGGGTTTAATAGTAGAAGCTGGGAGGCCTATGAGGAGGGAGTTACAGTAATCGAGTTTAGTTAGTATGGTAGTTTGCATAACGGTACGGAAGTCATGGGCGTGTAGGAGGGGTTTCAGTTTTTTGAGGGTTTGGAGCTTATGGAAACCCCCTTTTAGCAGTGATTTGATGTGGGATTTGAAGCTCAGTTGATTGTCTAGGGAAACTCCTAAGTCTCTGACACTGGGCGGTAGTGTGTGAACTTGTGAGGCATTTTGGATCATTTGGTGGATCGAGTTGATTGGTTGGTTTGTTAGGATAAGGATTTCAGTTTTAGAGGCATTGAGTGCAAGGTGGAGTTTGGAGAGGAGAGAGTTGATGGATGTCAGACAAATTTCCCAATACTGCAGAGTTTCGTTGAGGGATTTCCGAATGGGAATAAGTATTTGCACGTCGTCTGCATATAAGAAAAAATTTAGTCCTAGTTTAGAGAGTAAGTGGCAAAGTGGGAGTAGATATATATTGAAGAGGGTGGACGATAAGGAGGAGCCTTGTGGTACGCCTTGTGTGAGGGGAATGTGAGCGGATTCAAAATTATCAAGCTTGACTAAGTACTTTCTGTGGTCAAGATAAGAGGAGAACCAGGATAGGGCTGTATTTGAGATGCCTATTTCCGCTAAGCGTGATACTAGGATTTGATGGTTCACAGTATCGAAGGCGGCAGAGATATCAAGAAGGGCAAGTATATAGGATTGGCCATGGTCCATGCCTTTGAGGATGGTGTCTGTTATAGCAAGTAGGAGTTTTTCTGTGCTTCGGTCTTGACGAAAGCCATATTGAGCGGGATGTAAGATATTGTTTTCTTCTAGGTAATCTGTGAGTTGCGTATTACTACATGAGGGAGCGATTGTCTACCTTGATGATCGCTCTGATGTCCATCGGGTTCTCCAGTACCTAAGGGAGAACTGATTATTTGCAAAACTTGAAAGGTGCTGTTGCGATCCCCCCTGCTGCTGCGCTACAGGAGGTCTCTTACCTTCCTCCAGAGGCCGCTCTGAAGCCAGGGCCTCGCCTACGTTCCATCCGGGACTTGCTCCAGGGCCTGAGAGGCCTAGCGGTGCCTGTGGCTTGCATGCCTCTGCGTTTGGACTTCCTGGTTTCCAGCCACGCCCATTTCCCTAGGGGCTGGCCCGCAGCTCTCTACCCCAGTTATAGGACCAGCGGTGGGCGGTCCTGGCAAGCTCCTCCCAGGGAGTTGCCTTCTACCTCCAGTATTTAAGGACTTTCTGTTCACTTGCAAGGGGCCTTGGATCTGAGCATTACAGTCGCCTGTAACCTAGCTGATCCAGGTCCTCCATGTCTTGATGGCGCCTTGTCCTGTCTCTGCCTGATGTTCCTGATGTCTTCGTGTCTCTGCCTTGACCTTCGTCCTCGTCTGGTTCCTGAGCCTTCTGTCCTGTTGGGCCCTGGAGTGGCCAACAGGAGGGATTCGTCCCATGGGCTCTTGAGCTTCTGCCAGCCGAAGGGGCTTCGGATGTGAGTATCCCAGCATCAGAGTACCTGCTCGCCTGGACCTTTCCTTCTTGCTTCAGCCCTTGCCCTGATGTCTTCAGTGTCTTGCTTCAGCCTGTCTTGGATGTCTGCTTCAGCCCCCGTCTGACGTCTTCTGTATAAGGACTCTGTCTGCCCTCGCCTCTGTCCGGCCTGCTGCCCATTGCCATTCCCTGCGGTGGGTCCGAAAGGGCCGGGAACAGTCGGAGGACCGTTCATTAGTCAACTTCCCCGTGTTGGCTACCATGGGCATGCAGGTCCGGCTGAGGGTCGGACTCCCTGCTTCTGTTCCTGCCTGCCTGGCTCACCATGCCTGCTCAGCTCACCTCCCACGGTGTGGCTGGGGCTCCTCCCTAGCTTTCGCCGTGGCCCAAGGGCTCACCACCCGCTTACGACGACCGTGCCCGCGCGCGCTCGTAACAGGTGCCTTTTTGAACAGGAGTCCCTGCCCTTTTTGGGCTTGATTGTCTCCACCACTGGCTTCCGAATGTACCCGGATAAGCTAGTCAGCATCCGGGATTGGCTGCAACTTCTATAGGAATTTCATCCCACGTTACTCCCACATCGTGGCACTATTAACAGCTCTGACTAAGAAAGGTTCTGCCCCTAGGCATTGGCCCATTGAAGCTGTTCGCACTTTCGAGGAACTCAAAATATCATTCCTGCAAGAACCATGTCTCCACCATCCTGATCCAACTCGGCCATTCATTGTGGAAGTAGAAACCTCTGATGTCACCATAGGGGTGGTTCTTAGTCAGCACTCCAGCCAAGAGACTCTACTTCCCTGCTCCTATTATTCTCACAAGTTTTCTCCGGCAGAGAAAAACTATGGGATTGGAGACAAGGAGCTGCTGGCCATAAAAATGGCCTTTGAAGAATGGAGACAATGGCTGGAGGGGGTGCTGAAGGAGGTGCAACATTCTATCATGGTCTACACTGACCACAAAAATCTAGAGTATCTCAGCAAGGCACAGCATCTGAACTCACACCAGGCCCGCTGGTTTTTGTTCTTCAGCCACTTTAACTTTACACTTCGCTACCATCCTGCAACAAAAAATACTCGAGCAGATGCTCTCTCTAGGCTTCATGAGGCCAAGGATACTCAAGATTCACCTTGCTACATTCTGGACCCAACTAAGGTTCTACTAGCCATCACGGTTACTGTGCTGCCAGGGAAAATGGTGGTTCCACTCTGCCTTTGATCCAAGCTACTATCTTGGGCCCACGATTCCTTCACTGCAGGGCACCCAAGAAGGGCATGAACCTATGAACTGTTGTCCCGCTACTACTGGTGGCCTCGTATGGCTCAAGATGTTATTGCCTATGTCAGCTCCTGCCCAACTTGTGCTCATCAGGGGTCTCCTTCAACCTCTTCCACCACCACAAGAACCATGGATGCACATATCCACAGATTTTGTGGTGGACCTGCCCACCTCTTCCAGGAACCAGGTAATATGGGTCATAGTCAACAGGTTCTCCAAGATGGCTCACTTAATTCTGCTACCCAAGCTGCCATCAGCCCCTGAGCTGGCACAATTTTTCACTGCATGTTTTTCGGCTACATGGTCTTCCGCTGCACATAACATCAGACCGAGGCCCTAAATTCACAGCCAAATATTGGGGTGCACTGTGCAAATAATTTGGAGTGCAGTTGGACTTCACCACAGCCTTCCATCCCCAAGGGAATGGACAAGCAGAACGTGTCAACAGGGGCTTGAAGATGTTCCTCCGCTCATTTGTGGGTAGTCGCCAAGTTGACTGGGCTACACTTTTGCCATGGGCAGAGTTCTCGCACAATTCCCATGTGCATTCCGCAACCGGGAAATCTCCCTTCCAAATCATATACGCTCTCCGGTGGCCCAGCTCATGGCCGAGCAGCTGCACAATCTATGGGAAGCTTCCAAATCCAACCTACTAAAAGCTGCCAACTCTGCCAAATGGATGGCAGATAAACACCGTTGACCGCTCCGCTGTTCAATTCAGGAGACCGGGTTTGGCTTAGTACCTGCCACATCCGTCTGAGGGTTCCTTCCATGAGACTTGCTCCCAGGTACATCGAACCTTTTTCTATCAGTGAAAGACTTGGGGCTGGTAACCTACCGCTTACGGCTTCCCGCGAGCCTCCGGATACATAATTCCTTTCATGTATCACTACTGAAGCCGTTAATACTGTCTCCTTTTCATGCTGCTCCACCTAAACCTCCAGCAGTGACATCCAAGATGATCCCATCTACCAGGTCCGGAATATCAGAAGTTCGTCGGCATCACAGACGCTGGGAATATTTAATTGTTTGGTAAGGTTTTGGTGCTGAGGAGAATTTCTGGGAGCCTTCATCCAATATCTTGGATGTCTTTATTCCAGCATTTCTATTGCACGCATCCTGGCAAGCCCGGCCCTTCTGTGAGGGGGCATAAGAGGGGGGGACTGTTGTGGTGCCCGGCTGCAACAACCCTCGGTCGGTCTCTCCTACCTTCTTGTCGCACTGCGACCCGGCCACGGCCTACCACATGGCTGCAATGGCGTCCTCCGTCCAGCGGGGGGACTCTGATATCAATTGCATTAGATAATTAGTAGGTGTAAAATTACACAAATAAATTGCCAAACATACTCACTTAAGAGTTTTATAAAATGGCAAATTATGCACATAGTAGAGGTATGCAGTCTCAAAAAATTATTTTTTCCAGGGAGATCCAAGATGGTAACCTAGCTTATCATGGCATTGCATCTCTCCTTGGAATTGTTCTTAATTGTGTCATTATGCCTCATTCTAGCCACAAGCAAAGGGCCAAGGAGTGGGAAGTCCTGATGGTTGGCCTGATGGATGCACATGTGAGGTGAGGGCTTTGCTTACTGGGAGGAGAATCACTGGCAGCTGAGAGGAAGAAGTACCGTATTTTTCGCTCCATAAGACGCACTTTTTTTCCCCCAAAGGTGGGGGGAAAATGTATGTGCGTCTTATGGAGCGAATATAAAAAAAAAACAAACAAAAATCTAACAAACCCCCCCCCCCCCCCGACTCCCCCAAGACCTGCCGACTTAATTTCCTACAACCCCCCCCCCAAGACCTGACAAATTAATTTCCTGCAACCCCCCACCCTCCTGACCCCCCCAAGACCTGCCAAACGTCCCTGGTGGTCCAGCGGGGGTCCGGGAATGATCTCCTGGGCGTGGGCCATCGGCTGCCAGTAAACAAAATGGCGCCGACGGCCCTATGCCCTCACTATGTCACTGAGACCGATCGCTGCTATTGGTCGGTCTCAGTGACATAGTGAGGGCATAGGGCCGTCGGCGCCATTTTGTTTACTGGCAGCCGACGGCCCTATGCCCTCACTATGTCACTGAGACCGATCGCTGCTATTGGTCGGTCTCAGTGACATAGTGAGGGCATAGGGCCGTCGGCTGCCAGTAAACAAAATGGCGCCGACGGCCCTATGCCCTTACTATGTCACTGAGACCGACCAATAGCAGCGGTCGGTCTCAGTGACATAGTGAGGGCATAGGGCCGTCGGCGCCATTTTGTTTACTGGCAGCCGACGGCTCACGCCCAGGAGATCGTTCCCGGACCGCTCCTGGACCCCCGCTGGACCACCAGGGACGTTTGGCAGGTCTTGGGGGGGTCAGGAGGGTGGGGGGTGGCAGGAAATTAATTCGGCAGGTCTTGGGGGGGTCAGGGGGGTGGGGGGTTGCAGGAAATTAATTCGGCAGGTCTTGGGGGGGTCAGGGGGGTGGAGGGTGTTAATTTAAAGGGTTGGGATGGGGGGGGGGGTTTTGGGGGTTCCCACAGAAAGAAAAATTTTCTGATCTGGGGAGTGGACCGAAATGGCCCTCCCCAGACCCGAAAACAAAATGGGGAGAAAAAAAAAAACTATGCACTCCCCTAATTTGCTCCATAAGACGCCCAGACGCAGAGCCGGTTTAGCACAATTTATTTTTTTTTAATTTTCCCCCTCTGAATCCTAAGTGCGTCTTATGGTCAGGTGCATCTTATGGAGCGAAAAATACGGTACTCAACTCCTTCCCTGTTTCACTGACATTGCTTTCCTAGGTGGAAAGGACGTCACCTGTAAATCCTGCTACAGCTAGGATTCTTTCACCACACTGGAGTTCGGCGCATGCCGATGACGCTGTGCTGTCCAAGCCTCACTCTGAGACCTCATTGTCTACCTCCATTGTTGCAGAGACCAGTAGGGATTCTACTAGCATTACAGGAGTAGTTCCCTTCAAATGTATTTGGCAGCATTTTGAGGAGGAGTTTTCACAAAGAGGAACTTTACCAACAGATTTGCTATCACTCAAGCCCTTTGTCAAGGTATTATATTATCCTTAGAATCTATTTGGGATGCTATTATGTCTTTAAATTCTAACATAACAACTTAGTTGAACCCTTTAGTTCAACAAGTCACCCACTTTGGAAACAAAGTTCAATCTTTGAATGAGGAGAATGTGAAGATGAAAATGGAAATTGATAATGTGACTGAGTTACAATGATTACTTATGAAAGAAAATTAGATTTTGATTAAGATTGAGCATCTTGAAAACCAAATCCATGGAAGGAATGAGCTTTATTAATTTTCCAAAAGTTCCTTTTACATTGGCAAAAGGTATGTGGAGGAAATATATGATAGTGATATCAAAGGTATCTGAGCACGCAATTCCACTAACTGCGAAGATTTATTATTTACCACTTTTTAAGAAAAAATCCAACGATGGGCAAACTATGCAATTCTTAACCCCTGTGATTTCTGATAATTTAAATATATTTGTGAATCTAGAGGCTTCTGATATTTAAATTGCTCAACCAGAGTCTTTAACTGTTTCCTTCCTTCTAGAGTCAGATAGAGATTGGACTCTTAAGATGTTTTTTAGACATCGTTTGGAGCTTTTTCTTAACTTCAAAGTTTGAGTTTTCCCGGATTTGGCTAAGAAAACACCAAAAAAGAGAAAACAATTTCTCTTAATGAGACCTAAAGTTTTGCAGTCGGATGCTCTTTTAATTTTGAAATACCCTTGCAAATGTTTCTTAAATTATAATGAGGTTTCTTATATTTTCCTTCATCCATCTCAGCTATCTAATTTTCTTGCTGACAAAGGGTCAAATGTGGTAGGAAACCTACCTTTAAATGCTAATTGACCTCCTGTTAGTTGGGAATGTGTGTGTTATGCATGCCGCCCATGGCAGACCTACGGCATGGCCCTCTCACCTTCTCACATGAACACCAGCTCCTATTTCCTCTTCACTGTCGGCAGTGGGCCGCCAGCTCCGACCTCGGGTCACTTCCGGTGCCTCCAGCTCTGCCATGGTCCCCAGTGTTGCCAGCCAAGATGCCCCTGCTCATCGTGCCTCTCCGCGTGGCCTGCGGTGAGACGCCACCATTGGTGCCGCACCCCTCCCTAGTTGTGCGCGCGCATCGCTGATTCTTTTAAAGGGCCCGTGGCGGGAACCTGGCTGCGGCCCCAGATGCTGACGTCAGACTCTTCAGTGTATATAATCACAGGCCTCACTCCATAGCGTTGCCTTTGCAACAGGTCTCCTCGTACTCCGAGTACTCGTTGCTGATAGAGAATCCTCTCTACATTGTGTTCCTGATTCCTGTGGTTCCTGGTTCTTGTCTTCCTCGTTCCTGCCTCGTCCATGTGTTGGACTGGCTCTTTGGATTTTGACTCTACTTTGTTTGACTACTCTACAGCCTATCTCCAGCCCTGGACCTCTGCTACGCCTGACTACTCTTCAGCCTATCTCCAACCCCTGACCTCTGCTACACCTGACTACTCCTCAGCCTATCTCCAGCCCTGGACCTCTGCTACGCCTTACTACACTTCAGCCTATCTTCAGTCCCGGACCTTAGCCACACTTGACTATGCCTGCCTTCTCCGTGCCCTGACCATTGCCTTGATTGACTACACCTGCCTTCTCCGTACCCTGACCATTACCTTGATTGACTACGCTACAGACCTCTCCGTGTCCAGCATTCTATATCGCTTGCCATGACCACCGCCTGTTGCCAGCTCTGATCCTAGCCTGTCAGTGATGCCTCCTCTCGCCTATCCCCTGGACATGGACTTAGAAGGCTGCGGTCTTTCTTTGCTGAGCCCCTCCAGTTACCTTCTGTTCCTTTGGCACCTGAGTTCCTTTATCAAACCCAGTCCAGGGTAGGACTATGCCACCTATCAACTGCTGTCTCTGGGCTGAACCATTTCTCTTACTATCTAACCTCGAGGCCCACCTAAGTCCTGCTGGCCCCGGCACTCAAAGGCTCAACCTGAGGGGAATGAGGGCTGGTATAGGTGAAGCTCCATCGGCCTCTAACTTCAGCCCACTCTACCTGCCGATGGTGGGGACCCATAGGTCCCTACTTACGGGTTGCGTCAACCCCACCTCGGCCCAAGGGTCCACCTCCAATGCAACAGTGTGGCCTTTCAATAGATTTAATACCCCTCCTTAGCTAGTTTTTTCCTTATGATTATAATTTCTCTGGAGTTGTTCTTGGATTCCCAATTTGAGGACTTGGATATTTTTTGGTATCAATATACTTTTTTTTACTATTTTGATAGTTTTCTGGCCTGTATAGATTATTTTTCTATGTATTTGAATGCCAATACTCAAGTCTTGCTTGAATGTATATTGAAATGCAATAAATAAAAAATTCCATTTTTTTTTTGCTCTCGATTTTGTTTCATTGAAGTTTTATTTTATTTCTTTTTTATTTTCAGAAAATAAATATATATATATTGTTTAAACTAAATCCTTAGCCCCCTCAAAAAAATAAAAACAGGGCCTCCTCATGCACCTCTGTGCCTTTTCGCTCTTCCCAAAAAATTCCCAGGGTCAGGAACCACCTTGGTCCACCATCTAGGATATTCAGTTTGGACTTATGCATATACTTTTGCATTTTTAAAAGTGTAGTCATTCAATTTCTGTGCATATAGCAAGAGATACAAATAATGTGTGGGTAAATTTGTAATGATAATTTTCAAAGTAAATTTCTACACATAGGGCTAGATTTAAAAAAATATGTGCACGTATCCATGGCATGCGCATATTATAAAATCCTGGGTAGCGTGCGCAAGGGTGGGGGGGTGGAATTTCACAAAATTGCATGGTGACGAAATCGGAGCCTTCCCCAGTTCCCTCCCTGTCTGTTCCAATTAAGGAGTGGACTGGGAGGGAACTTCCTACCCATTACCCTTCCCCTTCCCCTCTCCTCCCCACCCTCTAAAACCCTTTTTATAATTTTTTTTACCTTTTGTTTTGCAAGTTACTTCAGGGCCCGACCCTGACGTAACTTGCATGCGATGGCAGCCGGCCAATGCGCGAGGCTCTGGGACAGCAAGGAATGGCATTGTCCTGGGCCACCCTGCTCCACTCCCCAGACCACCTCCTTTTGAGGACCTGGCACACACACGCGTCCAAGGTTTTACATGCATAGCCGGGCTGTTTTGACAAAGTCCCTCATGAGAGGCTTCTAAGAAAACGAAAAAGTCATGGGATAGGAGGCAATGTCCTTTCGTGGATTACAAACTGGTTAAAAGACAGGAAACAGAGAGTAGGATTAAATGGTCAATTTTTTCAGTGGAAAAGGGTAAACAGTGGAGTATCTCAGGGATCTGTAATTGGACCGGTGCTTTTCAATATATATATATATATATATATATATATATATATATATATATAAATGATTCTGAAAGGAATACGATGAGTGAGGTTATCAAATTTGCGGATGATACAAAATTATTCAGAGTAGTTAAATCACAAGCAGACTGTGATACATTAAAGGAGGACCTTGCAAGACTGGAAAATTGGGCATCCAAATGGCAGATGAAATTTAATGTGGACAAGTGCAAGGTGTTGCATATAGGGAAATTAACCCTTGCTGTAGTTACACGATGTTAGGTTCCATATTAGGAGCTACCACCCAGGAAAAAGATCTAGGCATCACAGTGGATAATACTTTAAAATTGTCAGCTCAGTGTGCTGCAGCAGTCAAAAAAGCAAACAGAATGTTAGGAATTATTAGGAAGGGAATGGTTAATAAAACGGAAAATGTCATAATGCCTCTGAATCGCTCCATGGTGAGACCGCACCTTGAATTCTGTGTACAATTCTGGTCACTGCATCTCAAAAAAGATATAGTTGCAATGGAGAAGGTACAGAGAAGGGTGACCAAAATGATAAAGGGGATGGAACAGCTACCCTATGAGGAAAGGCTAAAGAGGTTAGGGCTGTTCAACTTGGAGAAGAGATGGCTGAGGGGGGATATGATAGAGGTCTTTAAGATCATGAGAGGTCTTGAACGAGTAAATGTGAATCGGTTATTTACACTTTCAAATAATAGAAGGACTAGGGGGCATTCCATGAAGTTACCAAGTAGCACATTTTCACTCGACGCACAATTAAACTCTGGAATTTGTTGCCAGAGGATATGGTTAGTGTAGTTAGTGTAGCTGGGTTCAAAAAAGGTTTGGATGGGTTCTTGGAGAAGAAGACCTTTAACGGCTATTAATCAAGTTTACTTAGGGAATAGCCACTGCTATTTATTGCATCAGGAGCATGGGATCTTCTTATTGTTTGGGTAATTACCAGGATCTTGTGGCCTGGTTTGGCCTCTGTTGGAAACAAGATGCTGGGCTTGATGGACCCTTGGTCTGACCCAGCATGGCAATTTCTTATGTTCTTACTTTCGATGATCCTGGGCTGCATGCACAGGTTTGGATAAGTTCTTGAAGGAGAAATCCATTAACTGCTATTAATCAAGTTTACTTAGGGCCAGATTTTCTAATCTTGGCACAGGCGTAGATTTATGCCTGCAGCCGCACGCATGTTATAAAATCCGGGGTCGGGACGCGCAAGTGGGTGCACACTTGTGCACCTTGCTCGCCAAGCCTTAGGGGAGCCCCGATGGCTTTCCCCGTTCCCTACGAGGCCGTTCCGAAATTGGACCGTTCTCAGAGGGAACTTTCCTTTCGCCCCCCCCCCCCCTCGCACCTTTCCCTCCTTTCCCCTATCTAACCCGTCCCTCAGCCCTACCTAAATCCCACCCTACCTTTATTATTTAACTTGCGCCTGCCTGTGGGCAGGCGTAGGTTGCCGGCGCGCGATTCCCTGGCCTAGCAGGCCTTCGGAGGCCTCTGGCCATGCCCCCGCCTCACCCCGGACCACCCATACCCCACCCCTTTTTTCAAGCCCCGGGACAAACATGCATCCCAGGGTTCGCACTCATCGCCCAGCCTATGCAAAATAGGCTTGGCTTGTGCAGGAGTGAGTTTTCGGGGTTACGCGCATAATATATGTGCGTAACCCTTTGAAAATCCACCCCTTAATGAATAGCCACTGCTATTAATTGCATCAGTAGCAGGGAATCTTCTTAATGTTTGGGTAATTGCCAGGCTCTTGTGGCCTAGTTTGGCCTCTGTTGGAAACAGGATGCTGAGCTTGATGGACCCTTGGTCTGTCCCAGCATGGCAATTTCTTATGTTCTTATGCACAAATTTCATGTTAAAATCTAGGAGTGTCTATGCCCCATCCAAACTAAGCCTAAGCCATGAACTTTTTAAAAAATTTTAATTTATGCATGCAGTGGCATTTACACAGGTATTTGTGTGTTTTTAAAATCCACTTGGTCTGTGCCGCTCAGACATATTCATGCATCTCCTCATTGATGTGTGGATCAGGCATTCAAAATTCACCTTTATATACTTTAGATAAATAAACAAGTAAATATGTTGTTTCTTTCAGAAATATTTCAGACTGAATTTGGTTGAATTGGTTATTTGTGTGCTTTCCTTATGAATTTAAATATTAGATTTTAATTTCTTCACTTGCCATTTGTGTTTACTTAGTAGTACTGTGGTACAGTGAATGTTTTCAATCTAGAAGCAAACATCACAGGGAACAGTGAACAACCTAAATATAATTGTATGTAAATCAGTGTGTGTCAGCAGGCTTCCTTCAAGAAGGCAGTTTTGATCCAAATGAAAATAATATATGAAAACACTGATTTACAGTGAATTACAAATTTGGCATTCATCACAGAGCACTGTGGAAACTTGACAATTCAAAGCTTGATTACTGAGAACTCGCAACTCTTTGGGGAAGCGAGCACAATGTGGGTGGGGAAGGCGAGACGGGGGAGGGGACGGGGAGAGGAGCTGGGCCTGGCGGGCGTTCCCCGGGTTAAAAAGGGGACGCACGGCTTGAGCGACCCCCTTTTCGCCCGAGGAACGGCCGGCACTGGCTCTGCCTTGTCTTGTCTGCCTTGTCTCTGCTTTGTCCACTAGCTACCTCGTGTATGCCGGCAATTCAGTGCTTCACTCCTGCTTTGGTCTCCGTCGTCAGCCCGACTGCTTTAAGTGCGGCTGATATCGCTCCGGAGGGCTGAAGCACGCTGCTCAGACCTTGCGAGATCGTTGTGCTGTGACCAGCTAAAAGACAGGAGAAGGCAAACCAAGAGAAAACAGACACGAGAAGGCGATCCAAGAGCAAGCAGACACGAGAAGGTGAACCAAGAGCAAAAGGATACGAGAAAGCGAACCATTGCGTTTCTTTCCTGTTCATCCAGCAACTCATATTCCTCCAAGCCTGATCAGTATCGTATTGCAAAAAAAAAAAAAAAAAAAGATTAATATATTGAGCATAAATCTCCTCTGTTCCCCTTCCTGCGATGGTTTCATTGGAAATGATTGTCCAGCTTGCTGAATGGGGGTTGTTCTCTCTGCAATCAGGACCAGAGGCCCTTGTACTGTGGGACAGCAGTCCTTTGATTTCTGCTCACCTGCCTCTTGCATTTATTTTATTCTCACCTGTTTGCAATGGGGTTGTTTTCTGCTTTCAGGGCCAGCGCTCCCCCCTCCCCCCCCCCCCCTTTGGTTTCTGCTCACCTGCTGTTTGCATTTATTTCATTTCACCTGTTTGCATTTATTCTCATGTGTTTAGTCTCACGGTAACTCAGATTGTATATATTTGCAGTCCTGCTTTGCTGCGCTTCATTTGTTACTGCTATTTAAATGTTTCTGCGCATCCTGTGACATTCCATGTTCTTCTGCTGGGCTATAGTCTTTGTTCTCTCTAGAGCTACTGTTGGCCAGAGAGCACATTAAAAAAAAAAAAAGGGGGAATATAAAACAATTTTATTGGCGGCTAAGCATGGTTATTCAGCTATCCCTTCTGCTTCCTATGTATCTGCTTGCTACATTTGCTTGTGAAAGTGCTGCACATGGGGGATGTCCAGTATCTGCTTGTTAAAGGCACATGGCTTGCGGCCATTTTTACATGTACATGGCTTGTGGCCAGGTTTAACAGCTGAGGGCGGGGAGGGGGATGTTGCTTAGGCACATGGCAGGCGGCCATGTTTAAGGCACATGGCAGGCAGCCATGTGGGTTAAGGCAACTGCATTGTACATTGCTAGCAATTTCCAAAATTGTTTGTTGATTGCTCCTTGTGCTTCGCTTGCTTGCCTGCTGTCATTTATTATTACTTTTCCAGCTCTCTAAACATGGCTTCCATCATGCAAGATCAGGGCCAAACAGTTCACACCTCATCTTGCACACCTGCTAATCCCTTGATACTAGAGCCCTCGTCAGATGTCGCAGCTGTTGCACTACCTCACCCGAAGGCTCTCAAAAAGCCCAGAGCCCAGAAGTCTAGACGACCGTCAAGGGCTCAACATAGCCAAGGATGCACGAAGACATTTGCTCCGGCATCGATGCAACCTCAAGTCATACAACCTCAAGCCCAGGAATCGCTGCCGGGAACAGTGGTGCAGACAGACATGGATCTTCTGTTAGCCGAGATCCGGGAACAGGCAACTGCTCATGGGACTCAGTGGGTCCGGGAGCGCATGGCCGCTGCGGCGAAAACACCGATTCCAGCGGTTCAAGCACCTATTCCTGCTATTCAAGTTCCCATCCTGGTGATACAGCAACCCATTCCATCCATTGATCCTGCTGCTGCATCCTCAACCACAAAGAAGACGTCACGCCGTGTGCATCCAGCACGACCTAGACCTATCTTGGAACGTCGAAGCTCTCCAGGTCCACACTCTGCACCCACATCCGCTTCAAGCCGCAGACAGTCATCAAACGCCCGGTGTTGCCCTGCCAAGTCTCTGCCGGCAGCTCAACCGGTGGCATCTTGCCTTAAACATTCATTACCTACCACTGAATCCTTTCCTACTAGGAATAGAGGTAAGCCCAATGCTAATTTGGACGTTGGTTCTTCATCTGACTGCAGCGACAATGACATGGCTCTAGCTAGAGCTAATTGCAATGTTTTTAAACCCTTTAAAAGAAAACGGTCAGCCGGAAGTAAAAGTTATTTATTTATGTATTTATTTAAGAGTATTTATATACCGTCCAACCCTGCTTGCTTATCCATTCTTCCAACGATGGACCCAGTCCCCCAGGTTTATGTTCCACCAGTCCTCACGATTCCCCCCACCTCCAATCCAATTGCATCCCCTTCACCCACTGCACCCCCCGCTTCGGTCCCACAGGGATCCCAAGCTTCTGAGCTGACAGAAGAGGTATTGTGCAGAGTGACCTCTCTAGCTCACAGCGTCCCTCTTGCTACAAAAAACAAGATATGGAACAGGGAATTCATTGACATTTTTTCTTTGCTGATCACTGATTTGGACACTGAGCCTGAAAAAGAGGGATTGACTTCTGTAAAAGATAAACGCCCAAAAATTGCAAAAACTATTCACAATTGGGTTAAAGCATTTCACATCCTTATCAGTGTCATTGTCGAGTGGGAGCCTGAGCAGTCCCTGTTCCTCATCAGGTATTATGCACCATTATGAAAGCCAAGCGGAGAGGCGGCTGGGCATGGTTAAACCACGATATCCGGTTCAGGAAGGCTATGGCTTATAACCGCTCTCTTACCTGGAAACACAGGTTGTTGGACTTATGGCTGGACGAGATGACCTTACATAAGTACACCTGGCAAGACAAACCCTTTCCTGCCTCTCCCCATGACAGGCATTCCTTTCACAGCACCGGCAGACATGACATGTGCAGGTAGTTTAATGCTGGCCTCTGCACATGGGCACACTGCAAGTTCAAGCACTTGTGCTCCTCCTGTGGCCTCGGGTCTTACCCTGCAGCCCAATGCCAGAGCTCAAAGGAGCGCCATCCACCCCAACAGCCTTCCATCAACCGACCAGCTGAATTCATTAGCCCCAACTCCAGTCAGTGTTAATGCAATGCACCTCTGGCTTCAAATATATCCTTTCCCTGACAAAGCCGAGGAGTTATCTAATGGCTTCACATACGGCTTTAGAATTCCTTGTCATTTTGGTGCCCCCAACTCCCTACCCCCACCTCGTAACTCACATTCTCTAGCTAAGCACGAAGAGGAGGCGACCAAGAAAATTCGCTCTGAATTATTTCTAGGGAGAATAGCAGGTCCATTCCTCTACCCACCCTTTCCCAATATGGGTGGTTTCTCCTCTTGGCATGGTCCCCAAAAAAGAGATGGATCGCTACCACCTCATCCATAACCTTTCATTCCCCCCTGGCAATTTCGTCAACGATCATATTGACCCACACCTAGGCTCTGTGTCTTACACCTCGGTGGACTCTGCCATCCACCTCATCAGGAATGCAGGTCCCATTATGCATATGGCAAAAGTTGACATAGAGTCTGCTTTTCGCCTGCTACCGGTGCACCCAGACTCCTTCCATTTACTTGGTTTCTATTTCAAAGGGCAATTCTTTTATGACAGATGCATCCAATGGGCTGCTCCATTTCCTGTGCTTTCTTCAAACTATTTAGTTCATTTTTACACTGGGTTATTGAGCAGCAATCGGGATCCCAGCTGCTTGTTCACTACTTAGATGACTTCCTGCTGATTGGGCGCAATAGTGATGATTGTGAGAACTTGCTTTTGTCAACTAAAGCTGTCGCTTCTCAATTTTGTGTCCCTTTAGCAGGAGAAAAAAAACGAAGGCCCAGCCAGGGCAATTACCTTCCTAGGTATACAGTTAGATGCGGATTCTCAGTTTTCTCGCTTCCCAGAGGATAAAATTGCCAGGCTCCATGATGCTATTAGTGAAATGCGCAGCGTAAAGAAAGCAACCTTACGTCAATTTCAATCCCTGATAGGTCTACTCTGTTTTGCATCCAGAGTCATTCCCATGGGCAGAACCTTCCTACGTAGGCTCTCCTTGGCAACCTCCGGTGTGCGCAAAAAACACCATCTTATACGAGTCACCAGTGCAATTAAGCAAGACTTACTCATTTGGGAAACATTCTTGAGGGATTTTAACGGTGTCTCATTTTGGCAGGACCCACCCCCAGGCTTAACGATGACCTTCAGCTATTCACCGATGCGGCAGGAGGCGTAGGATTCGGCATTTATTTCCAGGGGGCGTGGTGCGCTGAACGCTGGCCCCATCATTGGTTACAACACAAGATTGCTAAGGATCTTACCTTTCTTGAATTGGTTCCAATCACTGTGGCTCTCGAAATTTGGGGTCCTTCACTAAGTAGATCGCACATTGTTTTCAGATCTGACAATTTAGCTTTGGTACAAATTATTAATGCCTTGTCTGCTCGCACCTTTGAGTCCAATGCCCTCGTAAGGCGGCTAGTTCTCATCTGCTTGCACTTTAATATTACCTGCCATGCTAAGCACATCCCCAGTGTACATAATCATATTGCTGATTCTCTCTCCCGATTACAGCTGACAGCTTTCCGATGCCACTCCCTGACAGCAGATCTCCTACCTACCCCCATACCCGAGGAGGTGTGGCATCTTGGCCCCCCGAATTTTGGAATTTAATCTTGGGATCATTATCTGAGAACATGCGTCGGACTTATAGAAATGCCTTGTTACACATCTGCAGCTTCATGGACATCGAATCTGTTAACAATGACATGTGGCCTATATCGGTGTCCTCCAATAAACTTATCAAATGTTAAACTGCATGATCCTTTGTAATCGGGAAAGGGAAGGGGTGGTTGGGTGGGTGGGGGGGAGGGTGTGTAAGGGTCGTCGAAGCATTTCAACTGTCCATATTGAGAATTTGCGACTCTTTGGGTAAGCGAGCACAATGTGGGCGGGGAAGGCGAGACGGGGGGGGGAGAGCGGGGTGAGGGGCTGGGCCTGGTGGGCGTTCCCTGGGTTGAAAAGGGGACGCATGGCTTGAGCGACCCCCTTTTCGCCCGAGGAACAGCAGGCGCTGGCTCTGCCTTGTCCCTCCCGCCCTCCCATTAAAAAGGACTCTACACTTGTTGCAGCCCTTGGTGTTGCACAGTGACCAGCCTAGTCACACCCCCGCATAAGGTTCGGTAGAGAACAGCCCGGGGGCCTGCGGCTCCCAGAGGGCTGAAGCAGGCAGCCTTGGCTGGGGCCAGCGGCCCAACAGGTCTCACACAGATCCTCGATGCTTTGACGGCCTAGAGGAGGAGGGAACCGAGGCACTCAGAACGAACGACTCTGACTTTTACGGCCAGGTGTCTGAGGTAGCTGCCCGGTTTCCAAGCTTAACACTTCCTTGCAAGGGGTAGCGCTGGTCACCAAGAGCCAATTCAGTATTTATGTTATGGAAAGTTATTCAAGTTGTATTATTTAGGCTATGTTAGCTTGTTGATGTATTATATATTATATGCTGCTTTGTATTAAGGGCTGCGGCCATTATTTATTCCAACCAATAAACTTATTGAATGTTAAACTGCGTGATCCTTTGTAATCGGGAAAGGGAGGGGGGGTGGGTGGGGGGGAGGGTGTGTAAGGGTCGTCGAAGCATTTCAACTGTCCACATTGTGTATCCCTCCAGTACAGGAGCCTGCTTTGTTTCTGCACATTGAGATCATCAATATACTTAACTTTTTAATTATCAAACCGTTGTCTTATTTTGTGGTAGATAATTTACAAAAGATGGCATAACATATATTTAAAATTAAATCAGGGAGAAATTTGAAGACACCAAAGAGGTCAGAGAGCAGATTAACTATTTATATTAAAAGGTAGCAATATTTAGATAATACCATATGTATTGACTAATTATTTGATGAAGTTATTTTAATCACGTGACTTTCCATGAAAATGTTTTTTCACATTAATTATCATCGTTCTTAACTATGGCAAACAGATCTTAACAGCATTTCATTATTTGCTTGATATGGTCTAAGTCCTGACAAGTTTTTTATTATTATAAAAGTTGAATTATATCAATCTAGAATTAACTTCTTTTCTTCTAACAGATTGACATAGTTTTAGATTCAGTAAGAAATATTTAAATTTTGCACAAAAAATGTGGTAATTAGGGAAACTGAAAGTTGGAAGCAAATTGCAGAGTAAAATTTTATACATTAAAAGCTGTGTGTTCCTTTAATGTAAAAAAGCATTTCAGCTAAAGTTAGTATTTTTTTTTTTAATAGGCATTGAAAAAGGTAAACATATTCCTTTTAAACACCAGCTTTCCAAACAAAATAAATTGTCAAGATATGAAGATTGGACATGAGATGGACTGAGGATAAAATCAAATCAGACTGCAATATTTCCAAATTTATCCTAGATTCAAAGGATCTTTACAATGCATGTCATTAAAATACATATCTGTATCTGAAGGGTATGGCAGAGTTCAATATTTTATAGAAAAAATTCTGATCTATGATTTATCAGCAGACTGATAGCACTAAGGGCAGTGTTTTGTTTTTTTTGTTTCAAAATGAATTATTCTTCTCTAAGATAAATATGTATTTCTATTCTCCAACCTATCATTGGGAAAGCCTGCTTTGGGATATGCCTGTCAAGTTGATTGCCCAGCTGCAACACATACATCTAGGTTTCCTTCTAGCTATGCAAAGTATTGTAATATGGCATTAACACACAATTCATTTTGACTAAACATTAGCGTATTGGAGCATAAAGTGATATTCAAACAACTTTTATCTTGTGAAGTAAACTCATCATAAAATAACAAAGTATATATCTTCTCCCCAAAGCATTGTAAATTATCAGTTATTCCAATTCATAAAAATTTTAACTCCTGTTGTTCAATTTTAGGTTTACTCATAAAAAAAAGTGTTATACAGTTTTATAGCTGACTATTAGCTACAAATAAGTGTGATGTCCATGTCTCCTGAGTCATCTTCATGTCCTCAGCCTCTGTCTGTCCTAATGCTCTAGGCATTTCTAAGCAACAACTCTGAAAGGGCCTTTTGAGTGGTTGGTGTTATGCCCGTCAGTCGCAGACGGCTGCGACCTCTCATGCTCACCTCTTTTTTTCCCCGCACCGTCAATCCTAGGATGAATGGCGGCCTCCGCCATTCACCGCCGACCTCCCCGGCATTCCCGGGACGGCATAGGTGCTGCCAACCACCATCTTGCTTCTAGAATTACCTAAGGCACGCACGCACACAAGGGCTTCCTTTGTACATGTCATGGCGGGAACCTCGGGGGCGAACCCTCCGAATGATGTCAACTCGCTGCTGTACTTAAACCGACCAGCCCTGTACTTCTATGAGTTAGCAAAGAGTTCTCTCATTGATGAATCCTCTCCATTCTTAAATCTCCATTCTTGGATCTCCAGTTCCAGTATCCTGTCCTGGTGTTCGGATGCTCTGGGTAACCGCACCTTGGGGGCCCTTCTGCCTAACTGGCTATTCGCTCCTCGGAGGGCCTTCCTGCCTTGGACTTTCCCCTGGAACTTCTTCTTGTGAGTACCTTCTTCAAGTCTTCTATGCCAACATTACTGAAGTTCCCTATGGCGTACCCCATGCCTCGGGCCACTACTGTTCTTTTTCAGTAGGTATCTTCCCAGTATACCCTGAGCAGCAGTGTGTTGCCGCCATTGCTACAAAACCCACTTCGGATTCCTGCACCTCAGACTATTCTACATCAGTGTCTTCAGTACAGTCATCCTCTGTGTACTCCACGCTGCTGGCCACTACCGGATCTGCACTTCTGAGATAATCTCCGCACGTCCGAAGGAATCTCCTGGTGCACCCTGCGCTGTGGGCCACTACCGGATCTTCTCATCAGCAGTTCATCCTGGGTATACCCTATTGCTCAAGAACTGTGTTTATTTACTTTTCCCACTCCACAGGTTATACCTTGCTTCTCTTCTTAATAAAGTCTCTATTACAGGGGGGCGCTCTCGCGCAGCGATCAAAATGGCCGCCTAAACGTGTAGCTCCGCTCGAGAATTTTCAATAACGGAAGGAAACACTACTTTTTGTGCATCCCCAGCTTTCTTTTTTCAACGAGTCGGCTCCGAAAACGTCGCAGTTCCCAATGGCATCCAGTAAAACCGGAAAGATAGAAGCGGCATTTGCTGCGTCAGCGGGATCCAAAAGATCCAAGGCCGACCCTCCTTCGCCAGACAAGGCCCCGCCAACGAAGGTAATGGCGTCTGCAGACGTTGTTCTCACCGAGCTCCGACAACTAAAAGACCTCATCAATGTAAATATTGACGCCACTAATGCAATTCGGGGTGAATTACTAACAGTTTCGGATAAACTGGAATCCTACCGAACCCGATTAGACGATGCGGAATCTCAAGTATCTTCCCTATTGTTAACGACGGCTTCCGTCCCTCGTATAACAAAAGAGATGGAATGTATTCAATCTGATCTGGAAGACTTATCTAATAGAAACAGACGAAATAATATTCGGTTACTTGGAATTATAGAAGGGGAGGAAGGCAATGATATTAATGGCTTCCTTGTCAAGTTACTTACCACCAGCCTACGCTTGGAGTTTCAATACCCCCTGGAAATTGAGCGAGCGCATAGGGTGCCCTCAATGCTGCCTTCTAACCCCAAATATCCCAGACCAATTATTTTCAAATTGCTGCGCTATCCTCAAGTCCTGCAAATTCTGGCGGCTGCCAGAACTCAAGCGCCTGTTCAATATCAAAGCCGCAATATACTATTTGTACCAGATCTGGCTAAAGCCACTGCGGCGCGCCGAAAGGCCTTTTTGGCAATGCGTCCGAGACTACAACACGTTGGGGCGAAATATGGTCTTCTTTATCCAGCACAGATGTGAGTCACCCACAACAACCAAACACGACTCTATCAACAACCTCAGGAATTAGAGGACTTTCTCAGAGCTATTGATAACGCACCGGCTATGGTGACTTGAGTGGATTCGGACTTTGCAGCTTTCGCGGAATCCTGGGCTTTCATTTGCATTCCACTTTTACTGCAAGCTAGCTGGAGATACTATACGATGTCTCTTCAATTTTTTTTTTATTTCCTTGCCTGGAATAAATTTTGGTTACAATTTCTCGAGTGATGAGTTTCGTTTGGCCTGGCCAGTGGTCCGCCTAGAGGCCCACTAAGTTATCCCTTTTGGGATCCTAAGATTAGCACCGCTGGTGCTAACACCATGTGGTTTCTTTTAGTTTCATTTTCTTTCTCTTTCTCTCTAGTTCTATATCTCTTTCCTCTCTTTTCTTCTCATCTTCAGCTCTATTTTCTTCTATTGCTACTCTTGTGCCTACTTCCTTCTTGTGTTTATTAAGGTACACACAGTAAAAGATTGGACATCGCATACCTCTTTCTATTTTGTTTTTCACATATGACTAATACCAAAACTTCGTTTACAGTGGTTTCATTAAATGTCCAAGGATTTTCACACCCTATTAAACGGAAAAAGATCCTTACTTATCTCCAATCAATACATGCCGATATCGCTCTCCTGCAGGAAACCCGATTGACATCTACTGAGTCTCTGAAGCTGAAACAGCAGTGGGTAGGGCAAGTTTACTACAGCCAGGCAATACATAAAAAGAGGGGAACAGCCATCCTACTCAATAAGAGGTTGGACGCTACAGTGACTCAACAATCAGCGGATTTAGATGGCCGGTGGAATCTCATCCAAGTCTCCATCAATAAAGATTCTTACACTATACTAAACTTGTACGCCCCTAACCTGGATGAACCTTTTTTTTTTCATGATACATTTACTCGTCTTCTTACTCATGACTCCAATTCCACTATAGTTGGTGGGGACTTTAATCAAGTCCTTGACTCTTTCTTGGATAAGAAATCATCTACCCGTCTGACCATCTCTAAATCGAGTAAAACACTCAAACACCTCATGTCTTCACTTGGTCTATCAGACCCATGGCGACTTCTAAACCCTGCTGGAAAAGAATACACCTTCTACTCTTTTCCGCACTCTTCCTATTCCCGCATCGATTTTTTTCTAACATCTCATCATCTCATATCGAGAATTCTCTCCGCTTCAATTGCGCCCATCCTAGTCTCGGATCATGCGGCAATTGTTCTCCAAGTTGGCCTGCAATCACCTATAGTAACAGATAGACTATGGAGATTTAATCCTTCACTACTCTCTGATCCTGACTTCTTGGGATACATTCGGGACAAAACTGCTGAATATTTTCTTCATAACGTCTCTCCTGAAACCTCATTATCCACTCTTTGGGCGGCGTATAAAGCCACTATCCGGGGTGACATCATCAGCTTCTCTGCTCATCAAAGGAAAATGCGCCAAGCTGACATTGATCGCCTTCTAAAATCTATTGTTTCATTGGAAACTGAACATATTCGATGCCCGACCCAAACTTCATTAACCGCTGTGGTTAAGGCTAAATTTCAGTATAATCAGCTACTGAGTGCTTCAGTACATTTGAATGCCTTCCACAATAACGCTATGTACTATGCGGAAAACAATAAAAGTGGCCATTTACTAGCAACGTATTTGAAAAAACGAGCTGAAAAGAAGCGTATCACCAACATAAAATCAGCCACAAACCAAAATCTGACTCAAGATTCTGATATCTTACAAGCTTTCAGTGACTTTTACGGGACGTTATATCAAAAAGAAGTAGATGTCCCTGAAGCTGAAATGCATTCCTTTTTTTCTTCACTTACGCATCCATCACTGTCTCCCACCCAACATCAAGAGCTGGAATCACCGATCTCTTCCCAGGAAATTGACCTCGCAATCAAATCCCTCGAGACAGGAAAAGCTTCTGGTCCCGACGGATTCACCACAGATTTCTACAGAGCTTTTAGTTCAGAACTTATTCCGTACCTCCAACAATTTTATTCTATTGCTCCAACTCAACCACAGTTTTTTGCACCCTTTTCTGAAACATGTGTAGTGGTTCTTCCAAAGCCAGGCCGGGATCCAACGGAGGTTGGTAATTATAGACCTATATCGTTATTGAATACCGACTACAAAATTTTCACTAAAATATTGGCAACTAGACTATCTAAAATAATGCCCCATCTAATTCATCCAGATCAATCTGGTTTCATTAAGAACAGGCTTATAGCCAATAACACCAGACTTTTTTTTCATATTCATGAGGCGGCCAATTTTTGTTCTTCTCCTGTTATTGCGGTATCTCTAGATGCCGAAAAAGCTTTTGACCGCGTTGAATGGTCTTTCCTTTTTTATGTCCTCCAAAAATTCGGATTTGGCCCGACCTTTGTTTCTTGGATTAAACTTCTATATCATTCTCCTACTGCGTTCTTATATATTAATAATCATAAATCCCCAATTTTTTCCCTCCACAGAGGAACTAGACAAGGGTGCCCCCTTTCCCCGTTGCTTTTCAACCTGGCTTTGGAACCCCTTCTTATGGCAATTCGACAAAACCCTCACATCACTGGCGTCACCATTGGTTCTGAAATGTATAAGTTATCGGCGTATGCAGATGATTTATTGTTATTTCTCACAAACCCTGAAGATTCACTATCTCACCTCTTGCGATTAATCACTTCATATTCTTCCCTATCTGGTTATAAAACTAACTGGCACAAAACTGAGCTATTACCTCTCAACGTTATGGGCTCTATGGTTGATTTATCCAACTCTGTCATACAAAAGGTTCCCCAGTACCTTAAATACTTAGGTATTTCTTTTTATGCCAATCCTCAATTAACGATTTCTAACACTGAAGCTCGCATATTACAATCCCTTAAGGATTTAACCCTTAGCTGGTCGCCTCTCCATCTCACGTGGTAGGGAAGATTAGATACTATCAAAATGGTAATTGCTCCTAAAGTCACTTATGCACTATCAATGATACCCATCTTTTTTTCCAATACTTTTTATAGATAGGTAGACAGGATCCTTTCCTCCTTTCTATGGAAAAATAAAACTCCGAGAATTGCCTTGACTAAATTAAAACTTGTCAAATCGGAGGTGGAGTTAATTTCCCCAACTTCCATGCTTATCACCAAGCTTTTATGTTACAGCAGGCATATTATCATTTTCAGGATGACATTGATGAGTGGGAACAACCACGTTGGCTAGCAATAGAGCGTTCTCTTTTGTTGCCAATCCCACTTTCTTGTTTTCCTGGCACGAAAATACCGGTAAACTATGCTGTTAACCCGATACTGAAATCTTTTCAGTTCCAGCCTTTAGTAAAGTGCTTGTGCAACATTGCTCTCAGGTCATTCCAAGCTAGAATACCACTTTATGGTTTCATGCATCCATAAGCAGATGCACCTTGTTTCAGCAACCTAGGCAAAATGTCAACTATCATGTACAGATGGACCTTGACTGATGAGATGTCATGCTGGTTAGCTTAGCTTCTCGGGGAGGCTACACAAGGATGCTGGTCAGCCTGTGTGGAAACAGGATTTGGAATCAGATGTTGTCATGTCTGCACTTGTATTTGCAAATCAGCTCAGAAATTTCAATGTCACAGTATAGTTTGTAATGACTCTACGAGCCCCCATATGTCTCCTAAGAAAAGGTTCATGTCATTGAACCCAATGTAAAGGTGTGTTAGAATCTATTTGTCTCACCTGACATGTCACAGGTAGCATTTGTTAAATATGGAGATGTCACAGTGCTGCAAGGCCCTTGGCTGGTCTAGCTCAGGGCTAGTCATGTGATGCTGCTGTTTGCATGTATATATATATGTACCTAGAAAATATACAGAGAATAAAGGACTATAATAAAGGAAACTTCATACTTCTAGTAACATTCTGCAGAAGTTCAAACTACATGTAAGAGAAAAAGAGGAACATAAAATATCACTATTGAAATACACTAATTCAGATGAGCATTTCTACAATTCTGCTAGAATCAATGAGGATAACTTTGAAACATGCGCGGACATACCCAAAGATGTGTGTATATTGACATGCACAATTTGACTACAATATTTTAACACATGTCCATTTCACATATGCACATAATATAAAATATGCAAATGTGTCCTACACAACATGTGCTAGTATATAGTGCTATGTGCAAATACATACAATGCACTGAAACCATGTATTTCAATCTATTAAATGCAAGTACTTTCCCACCATCTATTTTGAACATATATGCACATACATAAGAACATAAGAATATAAAATATGCTATGCTGGGTCCATCGAGCCCAGTATCCTAATGGATCCTAATTTATCCCAGTGGCTAATCCAATTCACAAGTACCTGGCAAGAACCCAAATATTAAATATATACCATGCTACTAATGCTGGGAACAAGCAGTGGCTATTCCCCATTGATTAATAGCAGTTTATGGACTTTTCCAGGAACTTATCCAAACCTATTTTAAATCCAGATACACTAACCACCTTCACCACATTCTCTGGCAATGAATTCCAATGCTTAATTGAGCACTGAGTGAAAAAGAATTTTCTCCGCATTATTTAAAATGTACTACTTGCGATTTTCATGAACTGTCCCCCAGTCCTTGTATTATCTGAAAAAGTAAATAACCAATTCACATTTACTAGGGGTGTGCATTCGTTTTCGCCGTATTGGCGATCCACAACGTATATTGCACTATTCGTAGTATTCGTGGGGAAGCGAAACGTATCGCGATTCCCCACGAATACACGAATCTTTGCCGAATTATACGACCACCTAAATAAAAATTTAAACAAATCCCCCACCCTCCTGAACCCCCCCCAAGACTTACCAAAACTCCCTGGTGGTCCAGCGGGGTGTCTAGGAGCCATCCCCTGCACTCATACCCTCGGTGCTGGTTTCATCATGGCGCCGATAGCCTTTGTCACAGGGGCTACCGTTGCCATTGGTCAGCCCCTGTCACATGGCCATCGACACCATCTTGTGCTCCTACCATGTGACAGGGGCTGCCAATGGCACCGGTAGCCCCTGTCACATTGTATGGGCAAAGGCTATTGGCGCCATTTTGAGTATTGGCATCGGACAGCCGGAGAGCAGGAGGTCGCTCCGGGACCCCCGTTGGACCCTCAGGGACTTTTGGCCAGCTTGGGGGGCCTCCTGACCCCCACAAGACTTGCCAAAAGTCCAGCGGGGGTCCGGGAGCGACCTCCTGCACGCCAGCAGTGCGATGCCAGTACTCAAAATGGCGACGATCGCCTTTGCCCACACTATGTCACAGGTACTGATGGTCGTCCCCTGTGACATAGTGAGGGCAAAGGCGATCGGCGCCATTTTGAATACTGGCAGCAGATCGCCTTTGCCCTCAATATGTCACAGGGGCCAACTGTCGGTACCTGTGACATAGTGAGGGCAAAGGCAATTGGCGCCATTTTGAGTACTGGCATTGGACTGCTGGCATGCAGGAGGTCGCTCCCGGACCCCCGCTGGACTTTTGGCAAGTCTTGTGGGGGTCAGGAGGCCCCCCCCCCCAAGCTGGCCAAAAGTCCCTGGGGATCCAACGGGCATCCCGGAGCGACCTCCTGCACTCCGGCCGTCCGATGCCAGTACTCAAAATGGCGCCGATAGCCTTTGCCCATATTATGTCACAGGGGCTACCGGTGCCATTGGTCAGCCCCTGTCACATGGTAGGAGCACAAGATGGCGCCGATAACCATGTGACAGGGGCTGACCAATGGCACCGGTAGCCCCTGTGACAAAGGCTATCGGCACCATGATGAAACTGGCACCGAGGGTGGGAGAGTGCAGGGGATGGTTCCCGGCCTCCCCACTGGACCACCAGGGAGTTTTGGTAAGTCTTGGGGGGGTCAGGAGGGTGGGGGGTTGTAGTTAATTTTAATTTTAGCTGGGAAACAAATAGAAATCACCGTATTAACTCATCGGGGCGCCATACGGCCGAATGCAACATATCTGCTGCCCGACGAAGCCGAATCACGAATGCAACATATGGCGTCCCTCTGCACATCCCTAACATTTACCCATTCAAATCCTTTCATGATTTCGTAGACCTTTACATTATCCTCCCTCAGCCTTCTCTTCTCCAAACTGAACAGTCCTAATCTCTTTAGCCTTTCCTCATAGGGGAGTCATTCCATGCCCCTTATCATTTTGGTTGCCCTTCTCAGGGCAACTATATTTCTTTTGAGGTTCAGCAACTAGAATTGCACATAGTTCTCATGGTGCGGTCTTACCATGGAGCGATACAGAGGCATTATGACATTTTCCGTTTTATTAACCATTCCCTTCCTATTAATAATAATTCCTAATAATTCCTAACATTCTGTTTGCTTTTTTTTACTGCCACAGCACATTGATCTGTGGCAGTAAAAATGTATTATTCACTATGACACCCAGACCTTTTCCTTGGGTGATAACTCCTAATATGGAACCTTATTCCACTGAGAAGACAGACCATTTACTCCTACTCTCTGCTTCCTGTCTTTTAACCAGCTTGCAATCCACAAAAGGACATCGCCCCCATCCCATGATTTTTTAGTTTTCTTAGAAGACTCTCATGAGGCTTCTAAGAAAAATTGGAAGAAGGAACCAACAGAAGAAAATAGGATAAAGCATAAACGTTGGCAAATTAAATGTAAGACATTGATAGACAGGCTAAGAGAGAATTTGAAAAGAAGATGGCTGTAGAGGCAAAAACTCACAGTAAAAACTTTTTAAAATATATCCAAAGCAGAAAGCCTGTGAGGGAGTCAGTTGGACCGTTAGATGATCGAGGGGTTAAAGGGGCACTTAGAGAAGATAAGGCCAGCGCGGAAAGATTAAATAATTTCTTTGCTTCGTTGTTTACTGAAGAGGATGTTGGAGAGGTACCCGTAATGGAGAAGGTTTTCATGGGTAATGATTCAGATGGACTGAATCAAATCACGGTGAACCTAGAAGATGTGGTAGGCCTGATTGACAAACTGAAGAGTAGTAAATCACCTGGACCGGATGGTATACACCCCAGAGTTCTGAAGGAACTAAAAAATGAAATTTCAGACCTATTAGTAAAAATTTGTAACCTATCATTAAAATCATCCATTGTACCTGAAGACTGGAGGATAGCAAATGTAACCCCAATATTTAAAAAGGGCTCCAGGGGCGATCCGGGAAACTACAGACCGGTTAGCCTGACTTCAGTGCCAGGGAAAATAGTGGAAAGTGTTCTAAACATCAAAATCACAGAACATATAGAAAGACATGGTTTAATGGAACAAAGTCAGCATGGCTTTACCCAAGGCAAGTCTTGCCTCACAAATCTGCTTCACTTTTTTGAAGGAGTTAATAAACATGTGGATAAAGGTGAACCGATAGATATAGTATACTTGGATTTTCAGAAGGCGTTTGACAAAGTTCCTCATGAGAGGCTTCTAGGAAAAGTAAAAAACCATGGGATTGGTGGCGATGTCTTTTCGTGGATTGCAAACTGGCTAAAAGACAGGAAACAGAGAGTAGGATTAAATGGACAATTTTCTCAGTGGAAGGGAGTGGACAGTGGAGTGCCTCAGGGATCTGTATTGGGACCCTTACTTTTCAATATATTTATAAATGATCTGGAAAGAAATACGACGAGTGAGATAATCAAATTTGCAGATGACACAAAATTGTTCAGAGTAGTTAAATCACAAGCAGATTGTGATAAATTGCAGGAAGACCTTGTGAGACTGGAAAATTGGGCATCCAAATGGCAGATGAAATTTAATGTGGATAAGTGCAAGGTGATGCATATAGGGAAAAATAACCCATGCTATAATTACACAATGTTGGGTTCCATATTAGGTGCTACAACCCAAGAAAGAGATCTAGGCGTCATAGTGGATAACACATTGAAATCGTCCGTTCAGTGTGCTGTGGCATTCAAAAAAAGCAAATAATGTTGGGAATTATTAGAAAGGGAATGGTGAATAAAACGGAAAATGTTATAATGCCTCTGTATCGCTCCATGGAGACACCGCACCTTGAATACTGTGTACTATTCTGGTCACCGCATCTCAAAAAAGATATAATTGCGATGGAGAAGGTACAGAGAAGGGCTACCAAAATGATAAGGGGAATGGAACAGCTCCTCTATGAGCAAAGACTAAAGAGGTTAGGACTTTTCAGCTTGGAGAAGAGACGGCTGAGGGGGGATATGATAGAGATGTTTAAAATTATGAGAGGTCTAGAACGGGTAGATGTGAATCGTTTATTTACTCTTTCGATAATAGAAAGACTAGGGGGCACTCCATGAAGTTAGCATGGGGCACATTTAAAACTAATCAGAGAAAGTTCTTTTTTACTCAATGCACAATTAAACTCTGGAATTTGTTGCCAGAGGATGTGGTTAGTGCAGTTAGTATAGCTGTGTTTAAAAAAGGATTGGATAAGTTCTTGGAGGAGAAGTCCATGACCTGCTATTAGGTTCACTTAGAGAATAGCCATTGCCATTAGCAATGGTAACATGGAATGGAGTTAGCTTTTGGGTACTTGCCAGGTTCTTATGGCCTGGATTGGCCACTGTTGGAAACAGGATGCTGGGCATGATGGACCCTTAGTCTGACCCAATATGGCATTTTCTTATGTTCATGTTCTTAGGAACTTTGTCAAACGCCTTCCGAAAATCCAAATACACCACATCTACCTATTCACCTTTATCCACATGTTTATTCACCTCTTATGTGTGAAAGCATATAAGGACTTACTTGCATAAGTCTTCATTTGCACGCATAACTCAGCCAATTTTATAAATGGGTGCATCAAGGAAATTACCACTTTTCTCAGTGCTTCTCTAGGCCATTGAAACCCTCCTGGTTCTTTAGCTTGAGCTCCACCCAGTTTATTCAGACCTGTCTACCAGTCAGTACTGCTCAATAAACACTTTATTATCAATTACACCAGATAATTAGGTGAAAAAATACATGAGTAAGTTGGAAAAGGTATGCATATATGTATCTTTTAAAATAGCAATTCACATGTGTAAATGGTGCACCCCCCAAAAAAAACCAAAACAAAATAGCCATAATCAGCCCCTTTTTTATACATGGCTATTTGTGCATGAAAGTGCAGTTTTTTAAAAATATGGAATACTTGATTAGCAGCTACGTATGCACAAATATGCTAATTTTTGTACGTTTTGCACTTTTAAAATTCGCCTTTAAATATAGAAGCAATATTGTATTTATCTGATAACATCATATGTATAGATTTCTAGACCTGGTTCTCTAAGGGAAAAAAAATTAGAGACTTGTTAATCTAATATTCCTGCAGCATCTAGTATGTTTACTATATATCAAAAAACCCTTGTCAGTACATTTGTTTGAAATAATACATTTTTAAAAAACACAGCTATTTTACTACATTTCACTTTCCTTTCCTTTCCTTTTATCCCTGCTTTCCCTCTCTACCTCTGGTAGACTTGACTGGGTGGGTCTTGTGCCTTAATATTCTTAACCCAGTAGGAGAGAGGGCTTCCGAGAGTGACCTTGGTGGGAAACCGAGAGTCCAAGTACAGGGAGGTTGACAAGAACACACTTCTAAGTCAGACAGACATGGCAATTTTGTGCCATGTTAAACTAACATCAAAATGAATGAATATAGCGTTGCTTGGTAAATGTTATTTACATTTTTCATTAAGCGCTAAGCATTTGTGTTGGTGTTAAATGCTTAACAAGGTGGGCCCTAAGTCTCATTCATTTATCCTGGAGGGCAGGAGTCTTCTCTTGTTCCCTCATCCGATTCCCAAGTCTAGTAATTTTTAAGAGAAAAAGCAACTTGCTTATTAGTTGCATTTATTAACTCTCGTAGAAGAAAAAGCTGGCAATTCTTTCTTTCTCCCACCCTATGCCTTCTCCTCCATCTCTCCTTTTTCTTTCTTCTCATCTCTTCCACAAAGCGCTGACTCTTCCATCTCCCTCTTACCAGTGATCTCTCTCTCTTGTCACCCATCTCTCCTTCTCTCTTAGCTCTTGTATGCCCTCCCACCCAACCATTTTATACTTGTCCTCCATCTGTCTTAACTCCATTATCATGTAATCTGTCTCCTCCTCCTTCTTCTTCATGCCATCAATATTTCAACACTTTCCCTATCATGACACCAGTCTCACTCTCTCTCTCTCTCTATCCATTCCTTTCAACAACCCCCCTCCCCCCAGACTTCAAACCCTTACATTGCCTCTCATTAGGCCCCTACTTCCTTCTTCTCCTCATCTTAAGTATCTACACTTCCAAGCATAGTGCCACCACCTTGTCCCTCTTATTTCTGGCCATATACAGGCTTCTGCCACCTGTTCCTTCACCTTCATGACCTTGAATGGGATGATTGCATTACATCCATCTTCACTGTCATGTTACCCTTCTTACTGGTCTCATACATGCTGATGCCACCAGCTTTTGCCCTTTTCTCAGCCTTTGTGGGATACAGATGCTGCTGCTGCTGCCTGCTCCCTCTTTTTTCCAACTCACTAAAGGCCTGATTGTTAAAAGTCTGTTTCCCATAGACACAAAATGGGAGGAAAGCATTAGTGACTCAATCCCAGCTTCTGCCTCCTGGGATATGTAAGCCATAACTGTTACTTGCTTCCATTTTTACTCACACAAGCTGATGATGATGGTTCCCTTCTTTCTCCTTCTTTTTTTCCCAGTGGCTGAACCAAAACAATCTGGTGACTGCACTTGAGATTCATCACCCTAATCCCTTTCTCAGAGGATTTCTTTCTACAGATTCCATAGTAAAATTCATTGTGCAATTCAAACATGTATTACAAACTTCATAGCTTATATTTTTATATTTTTTCTTGTATTTTTAGGACCATCATAATATCCCCTTTATTGTGTTTTAGAACATAAATTATGCTCCATCAATAGACTAGTGAGTTGTCATTTAAACATCAGTCCTTTATTTTAACATATTTAAACACCAAAAAATGTGATAGTAATAATAAGAAATGAACTACTTCTCCTTTATTTTGTGAGTTGTATCAAGCCCGTTGTATCAAGCCCAACACGATACGATGTTTCACAAGTAGCTGCTTTAGGGGATAGACCTCTGTTGATCAGCCTAGTATTAATTCCACGTATTTTTAGTCCCAAAATAATTTTTTCGGTTATTGATCCGCCTTTATTTCAAAATCAGCGTCTTGAAGGTTTGACGCCATGATTTTGAAATGAAGGCTAATCAGTAACCGAAAAAATTATTACGGAACTAAAAAGACGAGGAATTAATACTAGGCTGAAATTGTACAAGTGCATGCGATGCAAAGAGCTCCTGGCTCTCAGAGAATGAGTCCGATCTCTGGAGGCTAGAGTGGCAGACCTGGAGGAGCTGAGGCAGACAGAGAGGTATATAGATGAGACCTTCAGGGACATAGTAGCCAAGTCTCAACTTCAGTCTGGCAGCCCTGGTGCTGCCTTGGAGGAATAAGGTCTCATGATGGGAGAGTAGGGATGTGCAGAGGGATGCCATACATTGCATTTGTGATTCGGATTCGTCAGGGAGCAGATACGTTGCATTCTGCCGTATGGCACCCCGATGCGTTAATACGACGATTTCTATTCGTGTCCCAGCTAAAATTAAAATTAACTACAACCTCCCACGACTTACCAAAACTCCCTGGTGGTCCAGCGGAGAGTCCGGGAGCCATCCCCTGCACTCTCACTCCCTTGGTGCCTGTTTCATCATGGCGCCGATAGCCTTTGTCACAGGGGCTATCGGTGCCATTGATCAGCCCCTGTCACATGGTCATCGGCGCCATCTTGTGCTCCTACCATGTGACAGGGGCTGACCAATGGCACCGGTAGCCCCTGTGACATAGTATGGGCAAAGGCTATCGGCACCATTTTGAGTACAGGCATAGGATGGCCGGAGTGCAGGAGGTCACTCCAGGACCCCCATTGGACCCCCAGGGACTTTCGGACAGCGTGGGGGGGCCTCCTGACCCCCACAAGACTTGCCAAAAGTCCAGCAGGGGTCCGGGAGTGACCTCCTGCAAGCCGTCCATCCGATGCCAGTACTCAAAATGGCGCCGATCGCCTTTGCCCTCACTATGTCATAGGTACCGACGGTCGGCTCCTGTGACATAGTGAGGGCAAAGGCGATCTGCTGCCAGTATTCAAAATGGCACCGATCGCCTTTGCCCTCACTATGTCACAGGGGCCGACCATTGGTACCTGTGACATAGTGAGGGCAAAGGCGATCGGCGCCATTTTGAGTACTGGCATCAGATGGCCGGCATGCAGGAGGTCGCTCCCGGACCCCCGCTGGACTTTTGGCAAGTCTTGAGGGGGTCAGGAGGCCCCCCAAGCTGGCCAAAAGTCCCTGGGGGTCCAACAGGGGTCCCGGAGTGACCTCCTGCACTCAGGCCGTCCGATGCCAGTACTCAAAATGGTGCCGATAGCCTTTGCCCATATTATGTCACAGGGGCTACCGGTGCAATTGGTCAGCCCCTGTCACATGGTAGGAGCACAAGATGGTGCCGATGGCCATGTGACAGGGGCTGACCAATGGCACCGGTAGCCCTGTGACAAAGGCTATCGGCGCCATGATGAAACCGGCACCGTGGGAGTGAGTGCAGGGGATGGCTCCCGGACCCCCCACTGGACCACCAGGGAGTTTTGGTAAGTCTTGGGGGGGGGGGGGGTTCAGGAGGGTGAGGGGTTTGTTTAAATGTTTATTTAGGTGGCCATAATATTCGGCGAATATTCGTGTATTCGTGGGGAATCATGATACGTTTCGCTTCCCCACGAATACTACGAATAGTGCAATATATGTTGCGGATCTCCAATACGGCGAAAACGAATGCACACCCAAATGGGAGAGCATCAAACTGGTGCAGCAGGAAAGGATCCTGTAGCAAGGATGTGCTCTCCAGGTGATGCTTTGTCCTTTCACACCAAGGAAATCTCCCCAAGGCTTACTGCCCAGGAAGGAAGGGTTAGGTTGGCCGTCATAGTTGGTGATTAGATTATTAGGAATGGAAAGCTGGGTGGCTGGTGGGTATGAGGATCGGCAGGTAACATGCCTACCTGGTGCGAATGTGGCAGACCTCATGCATCACCTAGACAGGATTTTAGACAGTGCTGGGGAGGAGCCAAAAGTCGTGGTACATGTGGGCACCAACAACATAGGAAAATGTGGGAGGGAGGTTATGGAATCCAAATTTAGGCTCTTAGGTAGAAAGCTTAAATCCAGAATCTTCAGGGTAGCATTCTCTGAAAAGCTCCCTGTTCCACGCACAGGTCGCCAGAGGCAGGAAGAGCTCCAGAGTCTCAATGCGTGGATGAGACGATGGTGCAAGGAAGAGGGATTCAATTTTGTTAGGAACTGGGAACCTTTTGGGGAAGGGGGAGTCTCTTCTGAAGGATGGGCTCCACCTTAACCAGGGTGGAACCAGACTGCTGGGGCTAACCTTTAAAAAGGAGAGAGCATCTTTTAAACTAAAACAAAGGGGAAAGCCAACAGTCGTTCAAAAGCGCATGGTTCGGAGGGAGGTATCTTCAAAGGATACTAATGATGCATTAGAATTAGGGCATCCCGACAGTGAAGTTCCAATAATAAGAAAAGTAGTCCAAATGCCTGCAATTAAAAACTCACCTGAGGTAAAAAAAATTCTAACTTATCCCTATCAATTAAAAAGCAGAATGAAAATACAAACAAAAAACAAACTTTGAAATGTTTGTATGCTAATGCCAGAAGTCTAAGAAGTAAGATGGGAAAAGCAGTGAAAGATAACATAGACTTAATTGGCATCTCAGAGACATGGTGGAAGGAGGACAACCAAAGGGACAGTGTTACACCGGGGTACAAATTATATCGCAATGACAGAGAGGAGCACCCGGGAGGTGGTGTGATGTTTTATGTCCGGGATGGCATAGTGTCCAACAGGATAAACATCCTGCATGAGACTAAATGCACAATTGAATTCTAATGGGTAGAAAATAAATCCCTTGTGTGTCGGGGAAGATTATAATGAAAGGAGTATACTACCATCCACCAGGTCAAGATGGTGAGACTGACATTTCACTAAATGCTAAGAGAAATTAGGGAAGCTATCCAAATTGGTAGTGCAGTAATAATGGGAGACTTCAATTACCCCAGCAAAAAGTGCAGAAAAGGAATTTAGTCCAAACCATAGGATTCAGCAAAGCTCTACAGAGCAGCGAGGTTTTTATTCATTTTTAGGCGGCAACTCCACAATTTCAAATTAGCAAGCAGATTAGAATGCGTCCCCCGACACGGTCCCGTGTTTCGCCGAGGGCTGCATCGGGAGGGAGCAAGAATTTTCACAAAGCACTGTAAATAAAACATACACTGGTAAGGACATAAAATGGCAGATAGTCGACTTAAATTACAAATGATTACACACATACCTGAATGCTGAGGAATTCAAAAATGGCAGGGAGCGCGTCCATCTTAGATGCAGACAGGCATTTAAACCACACGGAGTTGGCGCGAGCTCAGGTTGACAGGTCACATGGTCAGACGGGGCCAATCACAGTTGCCCCCGTTCCTGACGCGCAACTAGCAGTGCAAACAGCAATTGACCTAGGTGGCCCTGACAGGTGTTCAAGTGAAGAGATGCCACTCTAATTCCCGATTTAGACCATTAGGAGCAACTGAATCGAGTTGAAAGATCCATCTCTGTTCAATGCGTCCTAGTTGCTCATTGTAGTTGCCTCCCCGAGGGGAACGGGGGACAACCTCAATGACACAAAAGGACAGATCAGAGATGGAATGTGCCTGTTGGACCCAGTGTGTAACTAGAGGCTCGTTCTCACGAGTGTTGCGGATGTTGGAGCAATGCTCAATTATGCGAGTTTTAACCATTCTAGAGGTCTTGCCCACATACACCAAGGGACAGGGGCAAACAATTACATATATTACTCCTTTTGAGGTACAATCTGAGGTGGCCCGGAGGGGAAAATTTTGATGTGTGATAGGGTGTACAAAAGAAGTGTAAATCCCTGTGTGTTGACACATAGTACATCTACCGCAAGGTTGATGTACAGCCGCAGAGACGGGGACCTGCAGTTCCGGGTTGATATCTGCGTGCACAAGTCTGTCACGGAGATTACGGCCCCTACGGTATGTAAACCGAAGGGGACCAGGGAAAAGACGATTCAAAGAGAGGGATTGCCAATGTGTACGAACAATGTTGGTAACCTGACGGCTCAAAGTGGAGAATGGTAAAATGCAATTACTGACAGTCTCTGTCGATCGGGAACGTGAAAGAAACAATAAATCCCGATTAACAAACAGTGCCCGTTTAAAGGCGTTCTTCACAATCCGTGAGGGATATCCCCTTGATATAAACCTCATAGTCATAGACTTGGCCTGTGACAGAAATTCTTCCCTAGTTGAACAGAGTCTGCGCAGGCGCAGAAATTGTCCAGTGGGGATATTGTGACGTAAAGTCCGCGGATGGCAGCTATCAAAGGAAAGTAATGTATTCCTATCTGTCTCTTTACGAAAAATAGTAGTGATAAAGTGATTATCACGTACAGATATAAGAATATCCAAAAAAGAAATTTGTACCGGATGTATGGAAAAATTAAACTGAATATTAACATCACATCGGGATGTTTGTATACAGGGAGACAATGTCTAAGGTGACAAGAAATAAAGAGCCGACTGGGACTGGTGTATTATCCAGAATTGTGATTAAATGGGATGAATCCCGGATATATGACTGAATTTTTGGAACCCAAGGTTTTAGAAAGAGGTCAACGAATTGGGACAGGGGCTCAAGAACTGACCCTATACCTGCCACAATTGGCCGACCCGGAGGGTTGTCCAAAGTTTTGTGCACCTTGGGTAAGGTGTAAAAAACTGGGATTTTAGGAAAATCAGTGACCAGAAATTTAGCCTCCCGGGGTGTAAGTATCCGCATATCCATTGCATTCTGGACCACCTCTTTGATCTGTTGTAAGAGGTCTGGTGTGGGGTCACCAGCTAGTGGCAAATAGAAAGAACTGTCATGCAGCTGACGATAGACTTCAGCTTCATATTGCTCCGTATCCTGCAGCACTAGGCCACCCCCTTCAATTACCCCAATACTGACTGGGTAAATGTATCATCGGTACATGTTAGAGATATAAAGTTCCTGGATCGAATAAATGACATTTTTATAGAGCAATTGGTTCAGGAACCGACAAGAGAGGGAGGAATATTAGATCTAATTCTCAGTGGAGCACAGGATTTGGTGAGAGAGGTAATGGTGGTGGGGCCGCTTGGCAATAATGATCATAATATGATCAAATTTGATTTAATGATGGAAGGGGGACAGTAAGCAAATCCACGGCTCTCGTGCTAAACTTTCAATAGGGAAACTTTGATAAAATGCGAAAAATTGTTAGACAAAAATGAAAGGAGCAGCTACATAGGTAAAAAGTGTGCAAGAGGCCTGGTCATTGTTAAAAAATACCATCCTAGAAGTACAGTCCAGATGTATTCCACACATTAAAAAAGGTGGAAAAAAGGCAAAATGATTACCAACATGGTTAAAAGGGGAGGTGAAAGAAGCTATTTTAGCCAAAAGATCTTCATTCAAAAATTGGAAAAAGGATCCAACAGAAGAAAATAGTATAATGCATAAGCCTTGGCAAGTTAAATGTAAGACATTGATAAAACAGGCTAAGAGAGAATTTGAAAAGAAGTTGGCCGTAGAGGCAAAAACTCACAGTAAAACCTTTTAAAATATATCCGAAGCAGAAAGTCTGTGAGGGAGTCAGTCGGACTGTTAGATGATCGAGGGGTTAAAGGGGCACTTAGAAAAGATAAGGCCATCATGGAAAGATTATATGATTTTTTTTGCTTCGGTGTTTACTGAAGAGGATGTTGGGGAGGTACCCGTACTAGAGAAGGTTTTCATGGGTAATGATTCAGATGGACTGAATCAAATCACGGTGAACCTAGAAGATGTGGTAGGCCTGATTGACAAACTGAAGAGTAGTAAATCACCTGGACTGGATGGTATACATCCCAGAATTCTCAAGGAACTAAAAAATGAAATTTCAGACCTATTAGTAAAAATTTGTACTCTATCATTAAAATCATCCATTGTACCTGAAGACTGGAGGATAGCTAATGTAACCCCGATATTTAAAAGGGGCTCCAGGGGTGATCCATGAAACTACACACAGGTTAGCCTGACTTCAGTGCCAGGAAAAATAGTGGAAATTTTTCTAATAATCAAAATCACATGGTTTAATGGAACAAAGTCAACATGGCTTTACCCAAGGCAAGTCTTGTCTCACAAATCTGCTTCACTTTTTTGAAGGAATTAATAAACATGTGGATAAAGGTGAACTGATATAGGGAGTATACTTGGATTTTCAGAAGGTGTTTGACAAACTTCCTCATGAGAGGCTTCTAGGAAAAGTAAAAAGTCATGGGATAGGTGGCGATGTCCTTTCGTGGATTACAAACTGGCTAAATGACAGGAATCAGACTGTAGGATTAAATCGACAATTTTCTCAGTAGAAGGGATTGGGCAGTGGAGTGCCTCAGGGATCTGTATTGGGAAACTTACTTTTCAATATATTTATTAATGATCTGGAAAGAAATACAAGGAGTGAGGTAATCAAATTTGCAGATGATACTAAATTGTTCAGAGTAGTTAAATCACAAGCAGATTGTGATAAATTGCAGAAGACCTTGTGAGACTGGAAAATTGGTCATCAAAATGGCAGATGAAATTTAATGTGGTTTAGGGATGTGCAGAGGGACGCCATACGTTGCATTCGTGATTCGGATTCGTCGGGCAGCAGATATGTTGCATTCGGCCGTATGGCACCCCGATGCGTTAATACGGCGATTTCTATTCGTGTCCCAGCTAAAATTAAAATTAACTACAACCCCGCACCCTCCTGACTCCCCCAAGACTTACCAAAACTCCCTGGTGGTCCAGCGAGGAGTCCTGGAACCATGCCCTGCACTCTCCCACCCTCGGTGCCGGTTTCATCATGGCGCCGATAGCCTTTGTCACAGGGGCTACCGGTGCCATTGGTCAGCCCCTGTCACATGGTCATCGACACCATCTTGTGCTCCTACCATGTGACAGGGGCTGACCAATGGCACCGGTAGCCCCTGTGACATGGTATGGGCAAAGGCTATTGGCGCCATTTTGAGTACTGGCATCGGACGGCCGGAGTGCAGGAGGTCGCTCCGGGACCCCCGTTGGACCCCCAGGGACTTTTGGCCAGCATAGGGGGGCCTCCTGACTCCCACAAGACTTGCCAAAAGTCCAGCGGGGGTCCCGGAGCGACCTCCTGCATGCTGGCAGTCCGATGCCAGTACTCAAAATGGCGCCGATCGCCTTTGTCCTCACATGTCACAGGTACCGACAGTTGGCCCCTGTGACATAGTGAGGGCAAAGGCGATCTACTGCCAGTACTCAAAATGGAGCCGATCGCCTTTGCCCTCACTATGTCACAGGGGCCGACCTTCGGTACCTGTGACATAGTGAGGGCAAAGGCGATCGGCGCCATTTTGAATACTGGCATCGGACGGACGGCGTGCAGGAGGTCGCTCCCGGACCCCCGCTGGACTTTTGGCAAGTCTTGTGGGGGTCAGGAGGCCCCCCCAAGCTGGCCAAAAGTCCCTGGGGGTCCAACGGGGGTCCCGGAGCGACCTCCTGCACTCCAGCCGTCCGATGCCAGTACTCAAAATGGCACCGATAGCCTTTGCCCATACTATGTCACAGGGGCTACCGGTGCCATTGGTCAGCCCCTGTCACATGGTAGGAGCACAAGATGGCGCCAATGATCATGTGACAGGGGCTGACCAATGGCACCGGTAGCCACTGTGACAAAGGCTATCGGCGCCATGATGAGACAGGCACCGAGGGTGTGAGTGTAGGGGATAGCTCCCGGACCCCCGCTGGAGCACCAGGGAATTTGGGTAAGTCTTGGGGGGGTTCAGGAGGGTGGGGGGTTTGTTAAAATTTTTATTTAGGTGGCCGTATAATTCGGGGGAAGATTTGTGTATTCGTGGGGAATGACGATACGTTTCGCTTCCCCACGAATACTACGAATAGTATAATATATGTTGCGGATCGCCAATACGGCAAAAACGAATGCACACCCCTAATGTGGTTAAGTGCAAGGTGATGCATATAGGGAAACATAACCCATGCTATAGTTACACAATGTTAGGTTCCATATTAGGTGCTACCAATCAAGAAAGAGATCTAGGCGTCATAGGGGATAATACATTGAAATTGTCAGTTCAGTGTGCTGTGGCATTCAAAAAAAGCAAATAATGTTGGGAATTATTAGAAAGGGAATGGTGAATAAAACGGAAAATGTCATAATGCCTCTGTATTGCTCCATGGTGAGACCGCACCTTGAATAATGTGAACAATTCTGGTCGCCGTATCTCAAAAAGATATAACTGAGATGAAGAAGGTACAGAGAAGGGCGACCAAAATGATAAGGGGAATGGAACAGCTCCCCTATGAGGAAAGACTAAAGAGGTTAGGACTTTTCAGCTTGGAGAAGAGATGGCTGAGGGGGGATATGATAAAGGTGTTTAAATTCATGAGAGGTCTAAAACGGGTAGATGTGAATCGGTTATTTACTCTTTCAGACAATAGAAAGACTAAGGTGCACTCCATGAAGTTAGCATGTGGCACATTTAAAACTTATCGGAGACAGTTCTTTTTCACTCAACACACAATTAAACTTGGGAATTTGTTGTCAGAGGATGTGGTTAGTGCAGTTAGTATAGCTGTGTTTAAAAAAGGATTGGATAAGTTCTTGGAGGAGAAGTCCATTACCTGCTATTAATTAATTTGACTTAGAAAATAGCCACTGCTATTACTAGCAGCAGTAACATGGAATAGACTTAGTTTTCGGGTACTTGCCAGGTTTTTATGGCCTGGAATGGCCACTGTTGGAAACAGGGTGCTGGGCTTGATGGACCCTTGGTTTGACCCAGTATGGTATGTTTTTATGTTCTTATGTTCTTATGATAAACAGAGGTCTAGCCCCTGAAGCAGCTCCTCGTGAAACATGGCATCGTGTTGGGCTGGATACAACGGGATTCATACAACTCACAAAACAAAGGGGAAGTAGTTCATTTCTTATTATTACTATCACATTTATGGTGCTTAAATATGTTCAAAAAAAAGGACTGATGATTAAATGATAACCCCGTTAGATTATTGATGGAGCATAATTTATGTTTAAAACACAATAAATGGGATATTATGATGGTCCCAAAAATACAAGAAAAAATATAAAAATATAAGCTACGAAGTTTGGTAATATGTGTTTGAATTGCACTAAGACTGTTTCATTTACTATTTACAAGGTGTGGTTTGTGTGATAGTAAAATTCAATAGCATGGTTAGTTGATATTTAATCAAAGTGACTAGCTACTGTTAGACATACTGGGGTAGATTTTTAAAAACGGCGCGTTCGCGTACTTTTGTTCGCGCTCCAGGCGCAAACAAAAGTACGCTGGATTTTAGCAGATACGCGCGTAGCCGCGCGTATCTGCTAAAATCCAGGATCGGCGCGCGCAAGGCTGCCGATTTTGGGCAGCCGGCGAGCGCCGAGCCGCGCAGCCTGCCTCCTTTCCCTCCGAGGCCGCTCCGAAATCGGAGCGGCCTCGGAGGGAACTCTCTTTTGTCCTCCCCTCCCTTCCTCTACCTAACCCACCCCCCCGGTCCTATCTAAACCCCCCTACCTTTGTCCGCGGATTTACGCCTCCCGGAGGGAGAAGTAAATCCCCGCGCGCCAGCAGGGTGCTGGCGCGCCGAGACGCAACCCGGGGGCGGTTCCGGAGGGCCAGGCCACGCCCCCGGACCACCCCGGGACGAAACCACGCCCCCGGGCCCGCCCCCGAAACGCAGCGTCCCGCCCCCAAAATGCTGCATCAATCGGCCCCGCCCCCGACAAAAAACCCCGGGACTTACGCGAGTCCCGGGGCTCTGCGTGCGCCGGCAGGCCTATGGAAAATAGGCGCGCCGGCGCGCAAAGCCCTGCTCGCGTAAATCCGCCCGGATTTAAGCGAGCAGGGTTTTTAAAATCCGCCCCATAGTGAAAATAGTTTCTGTTTACTGTTGCATAAGCTCATGATATATTTTGGCATTGTTTTGTTTTTAAGACAAGCTGAGAAAGTATTTCCAAAGCTCATTCAGTTACCGTTGTTGTTGTTATGTTTTTTCTTTCATGTAGATATAATTGCACTTTGGCAAGCAAACATATGCAGTTTAATATTGATTGTTTTCAGTGTGAAATGTTCATTCTGCTATACAATATGGATGACAATAAGTATATGAAGTGTTAATGTACACATTTATAAATGAGTGGCACAAGGTGTGAAAATCTATGCACTTAATTAGTATGCGCGGTTTGTTGTCACTCAAGTTTTTATTCTCATTAAGTTTATTTTAAAGGAAATGGTTGCAACTGAAAGAAACAAACCAAAAAAAGTACTCCTAACATGAACAAATGGAATTGCAAGACTCATTTCTATGCTCAATAGTGTAAGCCCTCGGGATGTGCAGAAGGAAAAAATTTGTTTCGATTCATTTTTTGTTTCGCAGTGACCCAAAATCATTGCATTAGTTTCAAAGGTGGGAAAACCAATTTGTTGTTTAGTTTTATTTGTGGTCTGTTTTCCCATTAAAGTTAATGGGGGAAGAATTTGCAGCCTACTTTTGGCTGCAGAATTGGAGTTTTCTTATCAATTCTGATGAAGCTTCTGGGGAGCAATCATCAGAACGAGAAAAGAGTTCCAAGGTACTTAGACTGTGGCAAAGTGGCACCAAAGTGAAATGAATAGCCTAAGGCACCTTAAAGGGGCAACGGGGTACCAGCAGTGGCAAGGGTGCTTTAACAGTGATGCTAAGCAGCAGCAAGAGTGTCAAAAACATACCACAGCTTCAAAAGAGAGCACCGATAAAAGATGCATGAACCCTCGAAGGCAGCATGACAGGCAAAGTGGCAAAACAAGTGGCATCAACATCCTACATCACAATGAAGGGGGAACATAGCAAGCAGATAGACTAGCACCAGAACACGGAGGAACCATGACGGTGACAAGAACACCACAAGGAGATGAGTGAATCATCTGGTGTATGGCAGCAAGGCAGAGTGGCAGAAAGTTAGTTGAAAGGGGCAAGACAGGCTGGCAGAGCAGAGGTAGTCTGGCCCCTGTGGTTTTGATAGGGGCAAGACAGGCTGGCAGTGCTGAGGTAGTCAGGTCCCTGTGGTTTTGATAGGGGCAACACAGGCTTGCCCCGGGGAGAGTTCCCTTTCCTTTGTGCAGGAAAGGGCTCCCTAGAATGGGTTTGCCCCTAGAGTGCGGTGTTTCCAATGGCATCTAGTAAGCTCTCGCTGGTCTTTTAAAATCTGGTGGATGTAGCAGATATACAAACGAGAATATTCAAGGCAGAGGCAGAGGAGGTTTCCATGTGAACAGCGGCTCAACATGGTCAGTGGGTGTTGATAGGCTGGCTGCACCCGGGGAGAGTTCCCTTTCCTTTGCTCAGAAAAGGGCTCCCAGAAATGGGTTGGCCCCTAGAGTGTGGTAGTTCCATTGGCGTCTAGTGAATACCCAGACGCTATTAACTGTACTTATGCACTTCAGCTGCTGACAAAGGAACTTGAGGAGCTCTCAGAAATAAGAAAACAGCTACTCAAGTCCAAATCTGCAATATAAACCTATGTTGATTTTGTAGTTTATACATTTCCTCTGTAAACTATGGGAACAGAGAGGATGAACTAGAGCGCAAATACCACTATTTTTCTATAGCACTAGAAACATTAATGTTGGCACCTAAGAAACATCTAGGGAAAATGGCACGTATTATGAAAGTTATGAAAACTGTTGAGCATATGAAATATCCAAGCTCCAAGCTGGACAGACAGGCACAGCGTTAGAGGTCAGACTCTTGTAGGGATGTAAGGCCTGGATGGACAGGTACAGCATTAGAGGTCAAGCCCTTGTAGGGATGTAAGGCCTGGATGGACAGGCACAGCATTAGAGGTCAAGCCTTTGTAGGAATGTAAATCCTGGATGGACAGGCACAGAATTAGAGGTCAAGCCCTTTCAATGACATAAGGCCTGGATGGAGAGGCACAGCATTAAAGGTCAAGCCCTTTTAGGGACATAAGGCCTGGACGGAGAGGCACAGCATGAAAGGTCAAGCCCTTTTAGGGACATAAGGCCTGGATGGACAGGCACAGCATTAGAGGTCAAGCCCTTGTAGGGATGCAAATCCTGGACAGAAAGGCACATCATTAGAGGTCAGTTCCTCATAGGGACGTAAAGCCTGGATGGAAAGGCACAACATTCGAGGATAGAGGTCAAGCCCTTCTAGGGATGTAAATCCTGGACAGACAGCACAGCATTTGAGGTCAGGCCCTTGTAGGACATAAGGGCTGGACAGTGGACACTCCAGACAGGCACAGCGTTTGAGGTCAGGCCCTTGTAAATACCCAGAAGCTATTAACTGTACTTGATACTTATGGACTTCAGCTGATGACAAATGAACTTGAAGAGCTCTCAGAAATAAGAAAACTGCTACTCAAGTCCAAATCAACCTATGTTAACTTTGTAGTTTACACAGTGCCTTTATAAACTATGGGAAGATAGAGGATGAACTAGAGTGCAACTACCACCATTTTCTATAGAATTAGAAACATTAATGTTGGCACCTAAGAAAGATTTAGGGAAAATGGCCCATATTATAAAGGTCATGAAAACTATTGAGCATATGAAATATGCAAGCTCCAAACATCTTAAGTCAACTTTTTATGTTCTTACATTCCAAATATTGCAAAACAGGAAAAAGACTATTCTGGAAAGAAGTGATGCACAAATACATGAAATTGAAATTAGAAATACTAGAACTAAACTCAGACAGGCATAGTGTTTGAGGTCAGGCCCTTGTAGGGACATACAGCCTGGACAGTGGACAGACTGGCATAGCATTTGAGGTCAGGTACATGTGCCGATATTATCTGGAACATAGGAGGCAGATGGAGCTGCTGCAAGGCTTTCAATTGCTTTTATTCATCTTGCAATTCACAGGGAAAATTTGGAAACCCAAGCAAAGGCATGTTTATTTTCAAAAACACTAGCATTTCCATCAACTCTGGTGCCTGCCTTGAGCGTTGAGGGCTCATGATATCCCCTGTCATTGAAAATACATATTCACTGGGCACACTGGTTGGTGAACATGACAGATATCACTGAGCCACTTTGGCTAGGTGTGGACAGACAGTGGACTTGTGTGCCCAATATGCCAGCAGATCTGTCTACATGTCCTCTGTGGGCTCTGAGAGATACCGTGTCATTGACATTTGTGCTGGTGTCTCCTTTGCTTGGGTGGGCTGAGAGTCACTCATGCCAGCGGCTTTCTCTCTAGCCCAGAGCAGAACAGATGAATCTTTATGGGCAACATGCCTTTGGCATACTGAAGTGGAGGAGGAGGAGGTAGTAGCTGTCACTGACAGAGTGCTGCTCCTGCTTGTGCTAGCACAACCCTCTGAAGTTCCCACTGTTTCCTCCTCTGCTTCATGCCTAATCTGTCTCTGCCTATGGCGCTCCTGTTCATGGACTTTTGCTAACAGCAGATCCTTCACAAATATGAGACAATTGGACTGTAGGGCAAGTTTCCCTTTAACACGGGATCACAGACTGGTCTTCTGTTAAAGGCCTTAATCTCTCTTGCACCTGCTTCTGCAAAAGGTCCAGACAATGCAGCACCTCAGCTGTCATTCCCTCTTCCTGTTTAAAGCCCTCCAAATGTTCATCCAGGAAATTAACTATAGGGATGATGTCAGCTAAGGTGGCACTTCTGGAACTCCGCTCCTCTGTGACATCCTAGAAGGGCTGCAGGATTTTTACCAGCTGACTCATAACTAACCAATCATGATGCCCTAGGGGCTATGCACACCTATGTCCATTGCCGCAGAAAGTTCAGGAGGGGTTTCTGCAGCTCCACTAATCTCTACAGCATCATAAAGGTGGAATTCCACCGGGTGGCAATGTCTTGAATGAGACGCTTGTGAGGAATCTTCAAATCAGTCTGCTTTTGTCAGAGAACCTGCCCCACCTTCACACTTCTGTAGAAGTGTGCTGCTATGTTCCTGCCCTTGTGTATTAATGTATGCAGGAATTCATTCTCTTGGCGATTGGACTCCAACCCCAGAGCTGACTTTACTACCAGGTGCAGAGTGTGTGTAAAACATCGGATGTTCTGAAAGCGCCCGTCATATATTGCCTTTAACATGTTTGCAGCATTGTCTGTGACAAAGAACCCTGCCTGAGGATTCCTGTCTCGCTGGTGTAGTTGCAAGCCCGACAGCATCTGTCTTATGCATGCTAGAATATTGGCTGAGGTATGGATCTCATCCGTCAGGTGGGTGTGCAGTAATGTCCACCTCCACCCTGATACTTGTTCACTAATAGAGCTGCTGCCTGCCCCTGCCTCAGCCAGGTCCCACCAGTGTGCTTTCAGGGAGAGGTAAGAGTGTGCAGCATTCATGGAAGTCCAGATCTCACTCCCTTGTGCCTTAGCTAGCAGTGCTTGGATGCAACTGTGACACTGATTGTTCAGCCTGGGATGACCATTCTGCTAAATGTGGTTCTGGAGGGGACTTTGTAATTTGGAACTAATACCATCAGCAAATGCTTGAAACCCACATTCTCCACTATCTGCAAGGGCTGGTCATCAAGGGAAATCATTTCCCCAATGCTCCTGGTTATCACCTTTGAGGCTGCCTGCTCCTTCCCCTGGATAGTGTTACCGAACACCATCCCATTTCCTCCATGGTGGATTGTCGCTTCTGCCAAATGGCAGGGAGCTGCTGGCCTACCACCTGTCTGCTAGACGGGGCTGAGGACATGGTGTGACTCTGCTCCTTTTCAACCACTTTATGCTGCCTGGAAAAAGGGGTCCCCTGACTGGAACTGCCACCTTCCCAGATGGCAGTACTGTTGTTGGGTGTTGCCTTATCATATGATTCATCATGCCAAAATTAGTTATGTCCCATTTTCTTGCCTCTGCTAATAGCCCTGGCCCAATAATTGCACAGAGCAAAATGTGGGTCCTCCGATACGTTAAAGTGGCTCCAGATCGCAGATTTCTTTCATGGTCCCTTCTCTATAGCCTTTGGGGTGGATGCTGGAGTTGAAGTAGTTGAAGTAGTAGGTGTTGAAGCACTGGAGTAATTGGTTGAAGTAGTGGGTGTTGAAACACTGGAGTTGAAGTAGTGGGTTCAACCTGAGAATCATTGCCAGTGGCATCTTGCTCTTCTTCCTCATCATCATCAGTTTCATCTCTCTCCTGCAGCACAAGTGGAGGCTAAGACAGGACTAACTAATCCTCGTAAACTTTCTTCAGCTATTACTTCTTCCGTTTCTGATGATGAGAATCCCACACAAGATGAGCCTTCATCAGAATCAGAAGCAAACAGTGCCTGTGCTACATTGTCAATGCTAAGTCAAGTCTGCTGTTGCACTGCTGCTTTTGGTTGTTACCCTTTAGTCTTGCATTGCTCAGCCTCCCCTTCCCTCACGTCCAAAACTACACAGTCAGAAACAGGTGGTGGTGATGCATCATCTTTAAATTTCATTGTTTTCCAGATGGAACTGCCTGCCCCTCCAGAGATTTTAGATTGGAACAGATCCCTTTTTAACTTTAATGGGGGACTGGCACTGCATTTTGACGTGCCTCCTCTGCAGTCCAATCACTCGACCACGTCTAGCTTTCTCTGACATTATGGATTTAATGTCACTGCCTACTAGAGATTTCAATTAAAAGAATTATTTCCAAGAGGTCCACTGGGGATTTGGCTTCAGAGAGCACCACTGTCCCAATATATGTGAGTCTGATAACTGCCCCCAGGCCCATGAGGCAGTGCCTGGATGTACACCTACTGGGACTGCTATATGTTCTCAAACCAAGCTTGTAACTACAAAAGAGACCCACTGGGGATTTGTCTTCGGAGAGCACTGCTGTCGCAATATATGTGAGCCTGGAAAACTGCCCACAGGCCCACGAGGCTTAAAAGAGCACCGCTGTACCAATATAGGTTAGTCTAGAAAACTGCCCACAGACTCCCACTGCACTGCCTTCTTAGCTTAAAAGAGCACTGCTGTACCAATATAGGTGAGTCTGGAAAACTGCCCACAAGCCCCCACTGCACTGCCTTCTTGGCTTAAAAGAGCACTGCTGTACCAATATAGGTGAGTCTGGAAAATTGCCCACAGACCCCCACTGCACTTCCTTCTTGGCTTAAAAGAGCACCGCTGTCCCAATATATGTGAGTCTGCTAACTACCCCCACACCCACGAGGCAGTGCCTGGATGTACACTTCTACTGGGACCACTGTATGTGCACACACCAAGCTTGTAACTACAAAAGAGGCCCACTGGGGATTTGGCTTCAGAGAGCACTGCTGTCCCAATATATGTGAGTCTGGAAAACCGCCCACAAGCCAACGAGGCAGTGCCTTCTTGTCCTAAAAGAGCACTGCTCTACCAATATAGGTGAGTCTGGAAAACTGCCCACAGACTCCCACTGTGCTGCCTTCTTGGCTTAAAAGAGCACAAAAGCAAAACAAAACTGCAGTTAAATAAAAAGCCTGGCTTGCACAGGAGCAAAAAAAAATGAAATATCATTTTCAATGGCAATTCTATCAAACTAGCTAGAAATTGAATATATCTCCCACCCACAAACCCAAATCCTGCTTGCAACCTACCCCAGGGGGCAAAAATATGCAGTGAAATGCCACTGCTAGCAGCTTCTCTCAGTGGCACAGACAGAGAGACCATCTCAGATTAATAAACAATAGTGTGGTCAAAAAAAGCATGCCTAGCTGGCACTGCAGCAAAATTGAACAAATATCTTTTTCAATCGAAAATTCTATCAAAATACCTAGCAATTGAATACAGATTTGAGACACTCAGGCTAGATCTGAGTGTCTCTGAGTAAAGCCACCATCCCCAGACCACCCCCACAAAGAAAGTGCATGGCACGCTGTATGCTTAAGGTATAAATAGTGCTGCATCATCTGCAATAGCGTCACAGAGCACTGAGTGAGAGTGACGATTGGCAGCATTAGAAAAATGCTTAGCTCTAATACGTTGCATTCTCATCTCCTTGCCAACCTGTCTGACCCACTCTTTGACAGTGCTGTGAGGTCACTTATGACTCACATGAAAGGGCCGGTTTTTGCTATGGATACTCCCACATAGCCTCCTCCTATTTCATATGGCCGCTAAGAAAAAATCACTGCAAACTAAAAGAATGAAACTAATATGATATGTTTTATTCGTGGGGGATTGCGATGCATTTTGCGAACCCACGAATACAACGAATAGTGACTTATGCATTGTGGATTGCCCATGCGTTGAAAACGAATGCACACCCCTAATAAGCCCTTTCTTGGAGGCACCACCCTTCATCTGCAGTAAAAAGTGTGGGCCAATCAACTGCTTCATCCATGTTTATATTTATTTTCCCTGGTCTTCTCCCCACAACCTGACCACTGTATTCACCAATCCCAACAGTGATTGTGAAATCATTGAAAGGAACAGTGATAGCCAGGAAGAAGAGAAGATAGGCAATAGATAAGAGGGGAACTGGTGTCATACTGCTTGTGTCCTTGGGCCACAGGATGTCCTTGGGAGTGTCTCCTTATTTTGTGATGGGAATACTACATCAATTATTTTGTTACATTACTACCGTATATATTGAATTGTCCACACTAAATCAAAATGAATAGAAAAAATGAAATCATATCCATACCACCAAATAGCAGGTGTAACTTTTGCAGGGCAGATTTGGTGGGATAGTTTTCAAAGTAAAATTATGTGCATAAATCCTTTTAGAAAACTGATGTAACTTACGCATTAATTTGCAGGATAAGTTATATTAAATATTTGAAAATTGTTCTCCCTCTGTGTGTATGCTTACGAATACCAGAAATAGAGCTCTCTCCATAGCAGGGCCAAACCTATGGAATGCCCTACCACACAACCTCACCTCAATCAGCGAAAGCAAATCATTCAAAAAAGAACTGAAAACTTGGATCTTCAGCCAGACTTTCAGAGATGGCATAGACTAATTACACTCGAGATGCCATAGGCTATCCCCACTACTCCCTACCTTTCATTTCTTTTGTCTTCATCCTCCATCTCAGTTTTTACCCCCATCTCTACCTCTTGCCTCCTACCCCTTCTCCTCCCTGCCTCCTTCACCCCTCCCCACAACCCTCTTCTTTCAGATCCTACTATTAGACTACCCGAGCTCCCACCCTCTTCCCGAGGCACACCACCCCCTTCCCTGTTCCTCCCTCCCTCTTCCCCTCCCTCCCCTCTGCTATCTTCCCAGCTCCCAGAAACCTGCTAGCAGATATGCTAGACATAACCCCGCTGCACACCGGCACCCCTTCCATATCCTTTCTTTAACTGTTTTTTATCCCAATCCACTATCAACACTATATGTTACCTACCTAATACATTTTTGTACATGATATTTTTTATTTTTATTTATTTTATTTATTTATTTCGGATTTTTATATACCGGCATTTGAGATAGCAATCACATCATGCTGGTTCACATAGAACAGGGGTGCAAAGTAAAACATTAACTATAACAATGGTGCGGAAAAAGGCAGTTACATTTAACAGGGAGACTAGAACTTGGCGAAGAAGGAAGAGAAAGGACAGATTATTAATTCAAAAAAAGGCTAACGATAGTGGATGGAGTTGAGGGATGACGTTGAGGTGTTAAATCAATTGGAGTCCGGGAATGCTTGTAAGAATATCCAGGTCTTTAGTCTTTTTTTGAAGGTTGATAAGCATGGTTCCAGTCTGAGATTAGGGGGGATGGAGTTCCATAATGTTGGACTGGCTGTAGAGAACGCCCGATCCCTTAGCGTGCTGTGTCTGGTAGATTTGGATCGCGGTACCTGTAGCGTTCCCTTGTAAGCATCTCTTGTCGGTCTTGTCGATTTATGTAGTTGGAGAGGGATCTGTAGGTCAATGGGAGCCAGTAGATGGATGTTTTTGTATGTGGTAAGAATGGCCTTGTATATTATTCTAAAGTGGATAGGTAACCAGTGGAGGCTCTTTAGTATGGGGGTTATATGATCCCTTCTCCTGGTATTTGTCAGAATTCGAGCAGCTGCATTTTGCACCATCTGAAGCAGTTTGGTGTAAGAAGCAGGAAGGCCAAGTAGGATGGTGTTACAATAGTCTAATTTTGAGAATATGATTGCTTGCAGAATGGTTCTGAAGTCTTGGGCGTGGAAAAGAGGTCTAGTTCTTTTCAGCACTTGTAGTTGGTAGAAACAGTCTTTGGTGGTTTTGTTGATGGTGGCTTTGAAATTCAGGCGATTATCAATTAGGACTCCTAAGTCTCTCACTTGTGTGATTGTTGGCGTGGCTTGCTGAGTAGAGGCGATGGTGCTGTTCTCTGGGGCGATGAGCAGTAGTTCTGTTTTGCAAGAATTTAGTACCAGGTTTAGGCTGGTGAGAAGGAGTAATTTTTTGGAGGCATGTATCCCAGAAAGCCAGGGTTTTAGCGAAGGAATCCTTGATGGGGATCAGGACCTGGATATCATCCACATAGAGGAAATGTTTGAGGTTGAGGTCGGTGAGAAGTTGGCATAATGGTAGAAGGTATAAGTTAAATAAAGTAGGCGACAGGGAAGACCCCTGTGGGACTCCAACTGATGAGGGGTGTTGTGAGGATTCTTTGTTCTGTATCTTGACCTTGTATCCTCTATTGCTGAGAAAGGATATGAACCAAGAGAGTGCTGTGCCTGATATCCCTATGGAGGCTAACTGGTTAATGAGAAGGGAATGATTAACGGTGTCAAAGGCTGACGAAAGGTCCAGTAGGATCAGAAGGAAGGCTTGTCCTTTATCAAGGCCCAGGATGAGGTAATCTGTCATGGAAATGAGGAGGGACTCCGTGCTTCGTGTTTTGCAGAATCCGTATTGTGATGGGAATAGGAGATTATTTTCTTCAATATAGTTTGAGAGTCGGGTGTTCACCAGTTTCTCCATGATCTTGGCTATGGAGGGGAGGTTAGCGATCGGTCGGTAGTTGTTTGGGTCATTGGGATCCAGATTTGGTTTCTTGAGTAGTGGTTTGAGAGAGGCCAGTTTGAGGTCATCTGGGTAAGATCCTTGTGTTATTGAGCAATTTATGATGTCTGACAGGGATTTGGAGATGGAGTCAGAAATTGATAGAAGCAGTTTCGTGGGGATGTGATCCAATGGGTGAGAGGATGGTTTCATTTTCCGAAGAATGCCTTGGATCTCGATGGAGGAAGTGAGTTCCAGTTCTTCTAGGCGAGTATTGTTGAAGGAGGTCTGAGGTGGTGTTGATGGAGAGATGGTGTTAGGAGGGAGCTGAGTTAGTAGTTTGCTGATTTTGTTGCTAAAAAATAGTGCTACTTCCGCTTTAGATTCGGCTCGGTTGTGAGCAATTTCTGGAGGGTTTATTTGAGTAAGGTTGGAAACGTAGCTAAAGAGGGCTTTAGCGTCAAATACTAGGTCGTGGATCTTGGATGCATAATAGTTCCTCTTGGATCTTAGAGTGTTGGATTTGTATTGATGAAGAGTTGATATGTAGATAGATAGAGTGATGGTGCATGGGTTTTTATGCCATTTAGCCTCATTTTGTCTTAGCAGTAGTTTAAGTTTTCTTAGCTCTAGGGTAAACCATGGTTGTCTTTTGATATCCCACGAGCCTAAGTTATTAGCTACCTTCTTTGTTTCACTTTCATTCCCTTTAATTGGTTTCAGTTATAACCTGTTACAACCTGTTCCATGACCTGTTCTATGCATAAATGTGTTTTTTACGACATGTTCTATGTATAATTGTTTGTTCCAATGTAAACCGGGGTGAAGGCTTTCGCTAAACCTCGGTATATAAAAGCTCCAAATAAAATAAAAATAAATAAATATTTCAATGATTGATATCTATATAGCATGCTGTCCACCTTATTATAAATATATCTCCTGTAGAACTCAATCAGGGAATTACAGCACATCAGTCATATTTAATCAGACATCTGCAAGGCATGGCTACAAGATGACAAACAGACAGGTGTCTATGAATTTGCTAAGCAATGAGAGATGCCCAGTGCCAGATGCCAGCCACTGATATGCCAAATGCACATGATGACAGGCTAAGCTCCACTCATAATGACCTCATATAAAACTATGAGCATAGGGGTTCCGAGGAGGAAGATCACAACAAGAATCCAAGAAGGAAGATCACAACAGGAATTAGAAAGTTCTGAGAACAGAAGATATCACAGAGAGAGTCCAGACAGCATTAAGACATATCCCGCTAAGAAAACAATTTGCCATGACTTCTGAAGCAGCTGAATTTCAGATGATATAAAGCTTAGAAGGGGTTAGTTTTCACTTGAGAAAAAGCTAACCAGCCTCATAGTGTTGAATGAAGATATGAGTTTTGTTAATAAAGTATTGGTATGATAATATGCCCTAATTAATTTGTAAGAACATAAGAACATGCCATACTGGGTCAGACCAAGGGTCCATCAAGCCCAGCTTCCTGTTTCCAACAGTGGCCAATCCAGGCCATAAGAACCTGGCAAGTACCCAAAAACTAAGTCTATTCCATGCTACTGTTGCTGGTAATAGCAGTAGCTATTTTCTAAATCAACTTAATTAATATCAAGTAATGGACTTCTCCTCTAAGAACTTATCCAATCCTTCTTTAAACACAGCTACACTAACTGCACTAACCACATCCTCTGGCACAAATTCCAGAGTTTAATTGTGCGTTGAATGAAAAAGAACTTTCTCCGATTAGTTTTAAATGTGCCACATGGTAACTTCATGGAGTGCCCCCTAGTCTTTCTATTATCCGAAAGAGTAAATAATTGATTCACATTAACCTGTTCTAGACCTCTCATAATTTTAAACAACTCTATCATATCCCTACTCAGCCGTCTCCTCTCCAAGCTGAAAAGGCCCAACCTCTTTAGTCTTTCCTCTTAGGAGAGCTATTCCATTCCCTTTATCATTTTGGTCACCCTTCTCTGTACCCTCTCCATTGCAACTATATCTTTCTTGAGATGTGGCGACCAGAACTGCACACAGCATTCAAGGTGGGTCTCACCATGGAGCAATACAGAGACATTATGACATTTTCCATTTTATTTACCCCTTTCTAAAAATTCCAAAAATTCTGTTTGCTTCTATGATCACAACAGCACACTGAACCGACGATCTCAATGCGTCATCAACCATGAAGCCTAGATCTCCTTCTTGGGTGGCAGCTCCTAATATGGAACCTAACATTGTGTAACTATAGCATGAGTTATTTTTCCCAATATGCTTCACCTTGCACTTATCCACATTAAATTTCATCTGCCATTTGGATGCCCAATTTTCCAGTCTCAGAAGGTCTTCCTGCAATTTATCACAATCTGCTTGTGATTTAACTACTCTGAACAATTTTGCATCATCTGCAAATCCAACCACCCCACCCGTCGCACATCTCTCCACATCACCTACCAATACATTGAAAAGCCCAGGTCCCAATACAGATCCCTGAGGCACTCTACTGCCAACTCCCCTCTACTGAGAAAACTGTCCCCCCAATCCTACTCTCTGCTTCCTGTCCTCTAGCCAGCCTGTAATCCATGAAAGGACATCGCCACCCATCCCACGTCTTTTTACTTTTCATAGAAGCCTCTCCTGGGGAACTTTGTCAAACACCTCCTGAAAATCAACTGCATCTACTGGTTTACTTTTATCTACATGTTTATTAACTCCTTCAATAAAGTGAAGCAAATTTGTGAGGCAAGACTTGCCTTGGGTAATGCCATGCTGACTTTCTTCCATTAAACCATGTCTTTCTATATGTACTGTGATTTTGATATTTAGAACACTTTCCACTATTTTTCCTGGCAGTGAAGTTAGGCTAACTAGTCTGTAGTTTCCCTGATCACCCCTGGAGCCCTTTTTAAATATTAGGGTTACATTAGCCACCCTCCAGTCTTCAGGTGCAATGGATGATTTCAATGATAGGTTTCAAATTTTTACTAATAGGTCTGAAATTTCATTTTTTTAGTTCCTTCAGAACCTGGGGTGTATACCATCCGGTCCAGGTGATTTACTACTCTTCAGTTTGTCAATCAGGCCTACCACATCTTCTAGGTTCACTGAGACAGATTTTATAAATTTGCGCAAGCGTGTACTTTTGTTCGCACACCAGGCGCGAACAAAAGTACGCTGGATTTTATGAGATACGTGCGTAGCCACTCGTATCTTATAAAATCCGGGGTCGGTGCACGCAAGGGGGTGCACATTTGTGCAACCTCCGAAATCAGAACGGCCTCGGAGGGAACTTTCTTTTCACCCCCCCCCCCCCCCCGCACCTTCCCCTCCCTTCCCCTACATAACCCACCCCCCTGGCCCAATCTAACCCCCCCCTATGTAAATCTGTGCGCGCCAGCGGGCTGCTGGGGCGCCATCACCCGACCCGGGGGCTGGTCCGGAGGCCTAGACCACGCCCCTGGGCCAGCACCATGCCCCCCGGTCCTGCCCCGAACTGCCCCCTGATGTCAACTTTAAAGACACAAATTTTGCTGTGGTCCCTCCTGATGCAGCTCACCCGAAACGCGGACCGCGTCGGGGGACTTTATAAGTATTCTTTATGTTCACTTCATTGGAGTTGCCTCACTTAAATGCACTATAAATACCTGAACTTACAATAAAAATAATTGTGAAGTTTGGATGGAACTGTATCTTTGTTCTTGCACTATGTTTATGTGAGTGCTTGCTTATGTGCAAGGTCGCTTCTGCTGATTTCTGGTAAATGAAATCTCCCATTATTACCACACTTCCAATTTGGTTAGCATCCCTAATTTCTCTTAGCATTTCAATGTCCTTCTCACCATCTTGGCCAGGTGGATGGTGGTATACTCCTATCACTATAGTCTTCCCCAACAAACAAGGGATTTCTACCCATAAAGACATAAAGATTTGATTG